>NW_028225393.1:0-511140 GCF_052327205.1 Somniosus microcephalus | reverse complement strand
GAATCAGAAGAAGCAGAATAAGGAGAAGGAGAAGGTGAAGTCTGGAGGGTGAATCAGAAGAAGCAGAAGAAGGAGAAGGAGAAGGTGAAGTCTGGAGGGTGAATCAGAAGAAGTAGAAGAAGGAGAAGGAGAAGGTGAAGTCTGGAGGGTGAATCAGAAGAAGTAGAAGAAGGAGAAGGAGAAGGTGAAGTCTGGAGGGTGAATCAGAAGAAGTAGAAGAAGGAGAAGGAGAAGGTGAAGTCTGGAGGGTGAATCAGAAGAAGCAGAAGAAGGAGAAGGAGAAGGTGAAGTCTGGAGGGTGAATCAGAAGATGCAGAAGAAGGAGAAGGAGAAGAAGAAGTCTGGAGGGTGAATCAGAAGAAGTAGAAGAAGGAGAAGGAGAAGGTGAAGTCTGGAGGGTGAATCAGAAGAAGTAGAAGAAGGAGAAGGAGAAGGTGAAGTCTCGAGGGTGAATCAGAAGAAACAGAAGAAGGAGAAGGAGAAGGTGAAGTCTGGTGGGTGAATCAGAAGAAGTAGAAGAAGGAGAAGGAGAAGG
This sequence comes from Somniosus microcephalus, assembly GCF_052327205.1. NCBI lineage: Eukaryota > Metazoa > Chordata > Chondrichthyes > Squaliformes > Somniosidae > Somniosus > Somniosus microcephalus. The sequence continues at coordinate 510,605 of NW_028225393.1, read as the reverse complement.
TGTAGTCTGGAGGGTGAAGCAGAAGAAGTAGACGAAGGAGAAGGAGAAGGTGAAGACTGGAGGGTGAATCAGAAGAAGCAGAAGAAGGAGAAGGAGAAGATGAAGTCTGGAGGGTGAATCAGAAGAAGTAGAAGAAGGAGAAGGAGAAGGTGAAGTCTGGAGGGTGAATCAGAAGAAGTAGAAGAAGGAGAAGGAGAAGATGAAGTCTGGAGGGTGAATCAGAAGAAACAGAAGAAGGAGAAGGAGAAGATGAAGTCTGGAGGGTGAATCAGAAGAAGTAGAAGAAGGAGAAGGAGAAGGTGTAGTCTGGAGGGTGTATCAGAAGAAGTAGACGAAGGAGAAGGAGAAGGTGAAGTCTGGAGGGTGAATCAGAAGAAGCAGAAGAAGGAGAAGGAGAAGGTGAAGTCTGGAGGGTGAATCAGAAGAAGTAGAAGAAGGAGAAGGAGAATGTGAAGTCTGGAGGGTGAATCAGAAGAAGCAGAAGAAGGAGAAGGAGAAGGTGAAGTCTGGAGGGTGAATCAGAAGAAGCATAAGAAGGAGAAGGAGAAGGTGAAGTCTGGAGGGTGAATCAGAAGAAGCAGAATAAGGAGAAGGAGAAGGTGAAGTCTGGAGGGTGAATCAGAAGAAGCAGAAGAAGGAGAAGGAGAAGGTGAAGTCTGGAGGGTGAATCAGAAGAAGTAGAAGAAGGAGAAGGAGAAGGTGAAGTCTGGAGGGTGAATCAGAAGAAGTAGAAGAAGGAGAAGGAGAAGGTGAAGTCTGGAGGGTGAATCAGAAGAAGTAGAAGAAGGAGAAGGAGAAGGTGAAGTCTGGAGGGTGAAGCAGAAGAAGTAGATGAAGGAGAAGGAGAAGGTGAAGTCAGGAGGGTGAATCAGAAGAAGTAGAAGAAGGAGAAGGAGAAGGTGAGGTCTGGAGGGTGAATCAGAAGAAGCAGAAGAAGGAGAAGGAGAAGGTGAAGTCTGGAGGGTGAATCAGAAGAATCAGAAGAAGGAGAAGGAGAAGGTGAAGTCTGGAGGGTGAATCAGAAGAAGCAGAAGAAAGAGAAGGAGAAGGTGCAGTCTGGAGGGTGAAGCAGAAGAAACAGAAGAAGGAGAAGGAGAAGGTGAAGACTGGAGGGTGAATCAGAAGAAGTAGAAGAAGGAGAAGGAGAAGGTGAAGTCTGGAGGGTGAATCAGAAGAAGTAGAAGAAGGAGAAGGAGAAGAGGGTGAATCAGAAGAAGCAGAAGAAGGAGAAGGAGAAGGTGAAGTCTGGAGGGTGAATCAGAAGAAGCAGAAGAAGGAGAAGGAGAAGGTGAAGTCTGTAGGGTGAATCAGAAGAAGTAGAAGAAGGAGAAGGAGAAGGTGAAGTCTGGAGGGTGAATCAGAAGAAGTAGAAAAAGGAGAAGGAGAAGGTGAAGTCTGGAGGGTGAAGCAGAAGAAGTAGAAGAAGGAGAAGGAGAAGGTGAAGTCAGGAGGGTGAATCAGAAGAAGTAGAAGAAGGAGAAGGAGATGGTGAAGTCAGGAGGGTGAATCAGAAGAAGCAGAAGAAGGAGAAGGAGAAGGTGAAGTCTGGAGGGTGAATCAGAAGAATCAGAAGAAGGAGAAGGAGAAGGTGAAGTCTGGAGGGTGAATCAGAAGAAGCAGAAGAAAGAGAAGGAGAAGGTGAAGTCTGGAGGGTGAATCAGAAGAAGTAGAAGAAGGAGAAGGAGAAGGTGAAGTCTGGAGGGTGAATCAGAAGAAGCAGAAGAAGGAGAAGGAGAAGGTGATGTCTGGAGGGTGAATCAGAAGAAGCAGAAGAAGGAGAAGGAGAAGGTGAAGTCTGGAGGGTGAATCAGAAGAAGCAGAAGAAGGAGAAGGAGAAGGTGAAGTCTGGAGGGTGAATCAGAAGAAGCAGAAGAAGGAGAAGGAGAAGCTGAAGTCTGGAGGGTGAATCAGAAGAAGTAGAAGAAGGAGAAGGAGAAGGTGAAGTCTGGAGGGTGAAGCATAAGAAGTAGAAGAAGGAGAAGGAGAAGGTGAAGTCAGGAGGGTGAATCAGAAGAAGCAGAAGAAGGAGAAGGAGAAGGTGAAGTCTGGAGGGCGAATCAGAAGAAACAGAAGAAGGAGAAGGAGAAGGTGAAGTCTGGAGGGTGAATCAGAAGAAGCAGAAGAAGGAGAGGGAGAAGGTGAAGTCTGGAGGGTGAATCAGAAGAAGCAGAAGAAGGAGAAGGAGAAGGTGATGTCTGGAGGGTGAATCAGAAGAAGCAGAAGAAGGAGAAGGAGAAGGTGAAGTCTGGAGGGTGAATCAGAAGAAGCAGAAGAAGGAGAAGGAGAAGGTGAAGTCTGGAGGGTGAATCAGAAGAAGCAGAATAAGGAGAAGGAGAAGGTGAAGTCTGGAGGGTGAATCAGAAGAAGCAGAAGAAGGAGAAGGAGAAGGTGAAGTCTGGAGGGTGAATCAGAAGAAGTAGAAGAAGGAGAAGGAGAAGGTGAAGTCTGGAGGGTGAAGCAGAAGAAGTAGAAGAAGGAGAAGGAGAAGGTGAAGTCAGGAGGGTGAATCAGAAGAAGTAGAAGAAGGAGAAGGAGAAGGTGAAGTCAGGAGGGTGAATCAGAAGAAGCAGAAGAAGGAGAAGGAGAAGGTGAAGTCTGGAGGGCGAATCAGAAGAAACAGAAGAAGGAGAAGGAGAAGGTGAAGTCTGGAGGGTGAATCAGAAGAAGCAGAAGAAGGAGAAGGAGAAGGTGAAGTCTGGAGGTTGAATCAGAAGAAGCAGAATAAGGAGAAGGAGAAGGTGAAGTCTGGAGGGTGAATCAGAAGAAGCAGAATAAGGAGAAGGAGAAGGTGAAGTCTGGAGGGTGAATCAGAAGAAGCAGAAGAAGGAGAAGGAGAAGGTGAAGTCTGGAGGGTGAATCAGAAGAGGTAGAAGAAGGAGAAGGAGAAGGTGAAGTCTGGAGGGTGAAGCAGAAGAAGGAGAAGAAGGAGAAGGAGAAGGTGAAGTCAGGAGGGTGATTCAGAAGAAGTAGAAGAAGGAGAAGGAGAAGGTGAAGCCAGGAGGGTGAATCAGAAGAAGCAGAAGAAGGAGAAGGAGAAGGTGAAGTCTGGAGGGTGAATCAGAAGAATCAGAAGAAGGAGAAGGAGAAGGTGAAGTCTGGAGGGTGAATCAGAAGAATCAGAAGAAAGAGAAGGAGAAGGTGAAGTCTGGAGGCTGAAGCAGAAGAAACAGAAGAAGGAGAAGGAGAATGTGAAGACTGGAGGGTGAATCAGAAGAAGTAGAAGAAGGAGAAGGAGAAGGTGAAGTCTGGAGGGTGAATCAGAAGAAGTAGAAGAAGGAGAAGGAGAAGGTGAAGTCTGGAGGGTGAATCAGAAGAAGCAGAAGAAGGAGAAGGAGAAGGTGAAGTCTGGAGGGTGAATCAGAAGATGCAGAAGAAGGAGAAGGAGAAGATGAAGTCTGGAGGGTGAATCAGAAGAAGTAGAAGAAGGAGAAGGAGAAGGTGAAGTCTGGAGGGTGAATCAGAAGAAGTAGAAGAAGGAGAAGGAGAAGGTGAAGTCTGGAGGGTGAATCAGAAGAAGTAGAAGAAGGAGAAGGAGAAGGTGAAGTCTGGAGGGTGAAGCAGAAGAAGTAGATGAAGGAGAAGGAGAAGGTGAAGTCAGGAGGGTGAATCAGAAGAAGTAGAAGAAGGAGAAGGAGAAGGTGAGGTCTGGAGGGTGAATCAGAAGAAGCAGAAGAAGGAGAAGGAGAAGGTGAAGTCTGGAGGGTGAATCAGAAGAATCAGAAGAAGGAGAAGGAGAAGGTGAAGTCTGGAGGGTGAATCAGAAGAAGCAGAAGAAAGAGAAGGAGAAGGTGCAGTCTGGAGGGTGAAGCAGAAGAAACAGAAGAAGGAGAAGGAGAAGGTGAAGACTGGAGGGTGAATCAGAAGAAGTAGAAGAAGGAGAAGGAGAAGGTGAAGTCTGGAGGGTGAATCAGAAGAAGTAGAAGAAGGAGAAGGAGAAGAGGGTGAATCAGAAGAAGCAGAAGAAGGAGAGGAGAAGGTGAAGTCTGGAGGGTGAATCAGAAGAAGCAGAAGAAGGAGAAGGAGAAGGTGAAGTCTGTAGGGTGAATCAGAAGAAGTAGAAGAAGGAGAAGGAGAAGGTGAAGTCTGGAGGGTGAATCAGAAGAAGTAGAAAAAGGAGAAGGAGAAGGTGAAGTCTGGAGGGTGAAGCAGAAGAAGTAGAAGAAGGGGAAGGAGAAGGTGAAGTCAGGAGGGTGAATCAGAAGAAGTAGAAGAAGGAGAAGGAGATGGTGAAGTCAGGAGGGTGAATCAGAAGAAGCAGAAGAAGGAGAAGGAGAAGGTGAAGTCTGGAGGGTGAATCAGAAGAATCAGAAGAAGGAGAAGGAGAAGGTGAAGTCTGGAGGGTGAATCAGAAGAAGCAGAAGAAAGAGAAGGAGAAGGTGAGGTCTGGAGGGTGAATCAGAAGAAGTAGAAGAAGGAGAAGGAGAAGGTGAAGTCTGGAGGGTGAATCAGAAGAAGCAGAAGAAGGAGAAGGAGAAGGTGATGTCTGGAGGGTGAATCAGAAGAAGCAGAAGAAGGAGAAGGAGAAGGTGAAGTCTGGAGGGTGAATCAGAAGAAGCAGAAGAAGGAGAAGGAGAAGGTGAAGTCTGGAGGGTGAATCAGAAGAAGCAGAAGAAGGAGAAGGAGAAGCTGAAGTCTGGAGGGTGAATCAGAAGAAGTAGAAGAAGGAGAAGGAGAAGGTGAAGTCTGGAGGGTGAAGCATAAGAAGTAGAAGAAGGAGAAGGAGAAGGTGAAGTCAGGAGGGTGAATCAGAAGAAGCAGAAGAAGGAGAAGGAGAAGGTGAAGTCTGGAGGGCGAATCAGAAGAAACAGAAGAAGGAGAAGGAGAAGGTGAAGTCTGGAGGGTGAATCAGAAGAAGCAGAAGAAGGAGAGGGAGAAGGTGAAGTCTGGAGGGTGAATCAGAAGAAGCAGAAGAAGGAGAAGGAGAAGGTGATGTCTGGAGGGTGAATCAGAAGAAGCAGAAGAAGGAGAAGGAGAAGGTGAAGTCTGGAGGGTGAATCAGAAGAAGCAGAAGAAGGAGAAGGAGAAGGTGAAGTCTGGAGGGTGAATCAGAAGAAGCAGAATAAGGAGAAGGAGAAGGTGAAGTCTGGAGGGTGAATCAGAAGAAGCAGAAGAAGGAGAAGGAGAAGGTGAAGTCTGGAGGGTGAATCAGAAGAAGTAGAAGAAGGAGAAGGAGAAGGTGAAGTCTGGAGGGTGAAGCAGAAGAAGTAGAAGAAGGAGAAGGAGAAGGTGAAGTCAGGAGGGTGAATCAGAAGAAGTAGAAGAAGGAGAAGGAGAAGGTGAAGTCAGGAGGGTGAATCAGAAGAAGCAGAAGAAGGAGAAGGAGAAGGTGAAGTCTGGAGGGCGAATCAGAAGAAACAGAAGAAGGAGAAGGAGAAGGTGAAGTCTGGAGGGTGAATCAGAAGAAGCAGAAGAAGGAGAAGGAGAAGGTGAAGTCTGGAGGCTGAATCAGAAGAAGCAGAATAAGGAGAAGGAGAAGGTGAAGTCTGGAGGGTGAATCAGAAGAAGCAGAATAAGGAGAAGGAGAAGGTGAAGTCTGGAGGGTGAATCAGAAGAAGCAGAAGAAGGAGAAGGAGAAGGTGAAGTCTGGAGGGTGAATCAGAAGAGGTAGAAGAAGGAGAAGGAGAAGGTGAAGTCTGGAGGGTGAAGCAGAAGAAGGAGAAGAAGGAGAAGGAGAAGGTGAAGTCAGGAGGGTGATTCAGAAGAAGTAGAAGAAGGAGAAGGAGAAGGTGAAGCCAGGAGGGTGAATCAGAAGAAGCAGAAGAAGGAGAAGGAGAAGGTGAAGTCTGGAGGGTGAATCAGAAGAATCAGAAGAAGGAGAAGGAGAAGGTGAAGTCTGGAGGGTGAATCAGAAGAATCAGAAGAAAGAGAAGGAGAAGGTAAAGTCTGGAGGCTGAAGCAGAAGAAACAGAAGAAGGAGAAGGAGAATGTGAAGACTGGAGGGTGAATCAGAAGAAGTAGAAGAAGGAGAAGGAGAAGGTGAAGTCTGGAGGGTGAATCAGAAGAAGTAGAAGAAGGAGAAGGAGAAGGTGAAGTCTGGAGGGTGAATCAGAAGAAGCAGAAGAAGGAGAAGGAGAAGGTGAAGTCTGGAGGGTGAATCAGAAGATGCAGAAGAAGGAGAAGGAGAAGAAGAAGTCTGGAGGGTGAATCAGAAGAAGTAGAAGAAGGAGAAGGAGAAGGTGAAGTCTGGAGGGTGAATCAGAAGAAGTAGAAGAAGGAGAAGGAGAAGGTGAAGTCTCGAGGGTGAATCAGAAGAAACAGAAGAAGGAGAAGGAGAAGGTGAAGTCTGGTGGGTGAATCAGAAGAAGTAGAAGAAGGAGAAGGAGAAGGTGTAGTCTGGAGGGTGAAGCAGAAGAAGTAGACGAAGGAGAAGGAGAAGGTGAAGACTGGAGGGTGAATCAGAAGAAGCAGAAGAAGGAGAAGGAGAAGATGAAGTCTGGAGGGTGAATCAGAAGAAGTAGAAGAAGGAGAAGGAGAAGGTGAAGTCTGGAGGGTGAATCAGAAGAAGTAGAAGAAGGAGAAGGAGAAGATGAAGTCTGGAGGGTGAATCAGAAGAAACAGAAGAAGGAGAAGGAGAAGATGAAGTCTGGAGGGTGAATCAGAAGAAGTAGAAGAAGGAGAAGGAGAAGGTGTAGTCTGGAGGGTGTATCAGAAGAAGTAGCCGAAGGAGAAGGAGAAGGTGAAGTCTGGAGGGTGAATCAGAAGAAGCAGAAGAAGGAGAAGGAGAAGGTGAAGTCTGGAGGGTGAATCAGAAGAAGTAGAAGAAGGAGAAGGAGAATGTGAAGTCTGGAGGGTGAATCAGAAGAAGCAGAAGAAGGAGAAGGAGAAGGTGAAGTCTGGAGGGTGAATCAGAAGAAGCATAAGAAGGAGAAGGAGAAGGTGAAGTCTGGAGGGTGAATCAGAAGAAGCAGAATAAGGAGAAGGAGAAGGTGAAGTCTGGAGGGTGAATCAGAAGAAGCAGAAGAAGGAGAAGGAGAAGGTGAAGTCTGGAGGGTGAATCAGAAGAAGTAGAAGAAGGAGAAGGAGAAGGTGAAGTCTGGAGGGTGAATCAGAAGAAGTAGAAGAAGGAGAAGGAGAAGGTGAAGTCTGGAGGGTGAATCAGAAGAAGTAGAAGAAGGAGAAGGAGAAGGTGAAGTCTGGAGGGTGAAGCAGAAGAAGTAGATGAAGGAGAAGGAGAAGGTGAAGTCAGGAGGGTGAATCAGAAGAAGTAGAAGAAGGAGAAGGAGAAGGTGAGGTCTGGAGGGTGAATCAGAAGAAGCAGAAGAAGGAGAAGGAGAAGGTGAAGTCTGGAGGGTGAATCAGAAGAATCAGAAGAAGGAGAAGGAGAAGGTGAAGTCTGGAGGGTGAATCAGAAGAAGCAGAAGAAAGAGAAGGAGAAGGTGCAGTCTGGAGGGTGAAGCAGAAGAAACAGAAGAAGGAGAAGGAGAAGGTGAAGACTGGAGGGTGAATCAGAAGAAGTAGAAGAAGGAGAAGGAGAAGGTGAAGTCTGGAGGGTGAATCAGAAGAAGTAGAAGAAGGAGAAGGAGAAGAGGGTGAATCAGAAGAAGCAGAAGAAGGAGAAGGAGAAGGTGAAGTCTGGAGGGTGAATCAGAAGAAGCAGAAGAAGGAGAAGGAGAAGGTGAAGTCTGTAGGGTGAATCAGAAGAAGTAGAAGAAGGAGAAGGAGAAGGTGAAGTCTGGAGGGTGAATCAGAAGAAGTAGAAAAAGGAGAAGGAGAAGGTGAAGTCTGGAGGGTGAAGCAGAAGAAGTAGAAGAAGGAGAAGGAGAAGGTGAAGTCAGGAGGGTGAATCAGAAGAAGTAGAAGAAGGAGAAGGAGATGGTGAAGTCAGGAGGGTGAATCAGAAGAAGCAGAAGAAGGAGAAGGAGAAGGTGAAGTCTGGAGGGTGAATCAGAAGAATCAGAAGAAGGAGAAGGAGAAGGTGAAGTCTGGAGGGTGAATCAGAAGAAGCAGAAGAAAGAGAAGGAGAAGGTGAAGTCTGGAGGGTGAATCAGAAGAAGTAGAAGAAGGAGAAGGAGAAGGTGAAGTCTGGAGGGTGAATCAGAAGAAGCAGAAGAAGGAGAAGGAGAAGGTGATGTCTGGAGGGTGAATCAGAAGAAGCAGAAGAAGGAGAAGGAGAAGGTGAAGTCTGGAGGGTGAATCAGAAGAAGCAGAAGAAGGAGAAGGAGAAGGTGAAGTCTGGAGGGTGAATCAGAAGAAGCAGAAGAAGGAGAAGGAGAAGCTGAAGTCTGGAGGGTGAATCAGAAGAAGTAGAAGAAGGAGAAGGAGAAGGTGAAGTCTGGAGGGTGAAGCATAAGAAGTAGAAGAAGGAGAAGGAGAAGGTGAAGTCAGGAGGGTGAATCAGAAGAAGCAGAAGAAGGAGAAGGAGAAGGTGAAGTCTGGAGGGCGAATCAGAAGAAACAGAAGAAGGAGAAGGAGAAGGTGAAGTCTGGAGGGTGAATCAGAAGAAGCAGAAGAAGGAGAGGGAGAAGGTGAAGTCTGGAGGGTGAATCAGAAGAAGCAGAAGAAGGAGAAGGAGAAGGTGATGTCTGGAGGGTGAATCAGAAGAAGCAGAAGAAGGAGAAGGAGAAGGTGAAGTCTGGAGGGTGAATCAGAAGAAGCAGAAGAAGGAGAAGGAGAAGGTGAAGTCTGGAGGGTGAATCAGAAGAAGCAGAATAAGGAGAAGGAGAAGGTGAAGTCTGGAGGGTGAATCAGAAGAAGCAGAAGAAGGAGAAGGAGAAGGTGAAGTCTGGAGGGTGAATCAGAAGAAGTAGAAGAAGGAGAAGGAGAAGGTGAAGTCTGGAGGGTGAAGCAGAAGAAGTAGAAGAAGGAGAAGGAGAAGGTGAAGTCAGGAGGGTGAATCAGAAGAAGTAGAAGAAGGAGAAGGAGAAGGTGAAGTCAGGAGGGTGAATCAGAAGAAGCAGAAGAAGGAGAAGGAGAAGGTGAAGTCTGGAGGGCGAATCAGAAGAAACAGAATAAGGAGAAGGAGAAGGTGAAGTCTGGAGGGTGAATCAGAAGAAGCAGAAGAAGGAGAAGGAGAAGGTGAAGTCTGGAGGGTGAATCAGAAGAGGTAGAAGAAGGAGAAGGAGAAGGTGAAGTCTGGAGGGTGAAGCAGAAGAAGGAGAAGAAGGAGAAGGAGAAGGTGAAGTCAGGAGGGTGATTCAGAAGAAGTAGAAGAAGGAGAAGGAGAAGGTGAAGCCAGGAGGGTGAATCAGAAGAAGCAGAAGAAGGAGAAGGAGAAGGTGAAGTCTGGAGGGTGAATCAGAAGAATCAGAAGAAGGAGAAGGAGAAGGTGAAGTCTGGAGGGTGAATCAGAAGAATCAGAAGAAAGAGAAGGAGAAGGTGAAGTCTGGAGGCTGAAGCAGAAGAAACAGAAGAAGGAGAAGGAGAATGTGAAGACTGGAGGGTGAATCAGAAGAAGTAGAAGAAGGAGAAGGAGAAGGTGAAGTCTGGAGGGTGAATCAGAAGAAGTAGAAGAAGGAGAAGGAGAAGGTGAAGTCTGGAGGGTGAATCAGAAGAAGCAGAAGAAGGAGAAGGAGAAGGTGAAGTCTGGAGGGTGAATCAGAAGATGCAGAAGAAGGAGAAGGAGAAGATGAAGTCTGGAGGGTGAATCAGAAGAAGTAGAAGAAGGAGAAGGAGAAGGTGAAGTCTGGAGGGTGAATCAGAAGAAGTAGAAGAAGGAGAAGGAGAAGGTGAAGTCTCGAGGGTGAATCAGAAGAAACAGAAGAAGGAGAAGGAGAAGGTGAAGTCTGGTGGGTGAATCAGAAGAAGTAGAAGAAGGAGAAGGAGAAGGTGTAGTCTGGAGGGTGAAGCAGAAGAAGTAGACGAAGGAGAAGGAGAAGGTGAAGACTGGAGGGTGAATCAGAAGAAGCAGAAGAAGGAGAAGGAGAAGATGAAGTCTGGAGGGTGAATCAGAAGAAGTAGAAGAAGGAGAAGGAGAAGGTGAAGTCTGGAGGGTGAATCAGAAGAAGCAGAAGAAGGAGAAGGAGAAGGTGAAGTCTGGAGGGTGAATCAGAAGAAGCAGAAGAAGGAGAAGGAGAAGGTGAAGTCTGGAGGGTGAATCAGAAGAAGCAGAATAAGGAGAAGGAGAAGGTGAAGTCTGGAGGGTGAATCAGAAGAAGCAGAAGAAGGAGAAGGAGAAGGTGAAGTCTGGAGGATGAATCAGAAGAAGTAGAAGAAGGAGAAGGAGAAGGTGAAGTCTGGAGGGTGAATCAGAAGAAGTAGAAGAAGGAGAAGGAGAAGGTGAAGTCTGGAGGGTGAATCAGAAGAAGTAGAAGAAGGAGAAGGAGAAGGTGAAGTCTGGAGGGTGAAGCAGTAGAAGTAGAAGAAGGAGAAGGAGAAGGTGAAGTCAGGAGGGTGAATCAGAAGAAGTAGAAGAAGGAGAAGGAGAAGGTGAAGTCAGGAGGGTGAATCAGAAGAAGTAGAAGAAGGAGAAGGAGAAGGTGAAGTCAGGAGGGTGAATCAGAAGAAGCAGAAGAAGGAGAAGGAGAAGGTGAAGTCTGGAGGGTGAATCAGAAGAAGTAGAAGAAGGAGAAGGAGAAGTTGAAGTCTGGAGGGTGAATCAGAAGAAGCAGAAGAAGGAGAAGGAGAAGGTGAAGTCTGGAGGGTGAATCAGAAGAAGCAGAAGAAGGAGAAGGAAAAGGTGAAGTCTGGAGGGTGAATTAGAAGAAGCAGAAGAAGGAGAAGGAGAAGGTGAAGTCTGGAGGGTGAATCAGAAGAAGCAGAATAAGGAGAAGGAGAAGGTGAAGTCTGGAGGGTGAATCAGAAGAAGCAGAAGAAGGAGAAGGAAAAGGTGAAGTCTGGAGGGTGAATCAGAAGAAGCAGAAGAAGGAGAAGGAGAAGGTGAAGTCTGGAGGGTGAATCAGAAGAAGCAGAATAAGGAGAAGGAGAAGGTGAAGTCTGGAGGGTGAATCAGAAGAAGCAGAAGAAGGAGAAGGAGAAGGTGAAGTCTGGAGGGTGAATCAGAAGAAGTAGAAGAAGGAGAAGGAGAAGGTGAAGTCTGGAGGGTGAATCAGAAGAAGTAGAAGAAGGAGAAGGAGAAGGTGAAGTCTGGAGGGTGAATCAGAAGAAGTAGAAGAAGGAGAAGGAGAAGGTGAAGTCTGGAGGGTGAAGCAGAAGAAGTAGATGAAGGAGAAGGAGAAGGTGAAGTCAGGAGGGTGAATCAGAAGAAGTAGAAGAAGGAGAAGGAGAAGGTGAGGTCTGGAGGGTGAATCAGAAGAAGCAGAAGAAGGAGAAGGAGAAGGTGAAGTCTGGAGGGTGAATCAGAAGAATCAGAAGAAGGAGAAGGAGAAGGTGAAGTCTGGAGGGTGAATCAGAAGAAGCAGAAGAAAGAGAAGGAGAAGGTGCAGTCTGGAGGGTGAAGCAGAAGAAACAGAAGAAGGAGAAGGAGAAGGTGAAGACTGGAGGGTGAATCAGAAGAAGTAGAAGAAGGAGAAGGAGAAGGTGAAGTCTGGAGGGTGAATCAGAAGAAGTAGAAGAAGGAGAAGGAGAAGAGGGTGAATCAGAAGAAGCAGAAGAAGGAGAAGGAGAAGGTGAAGTCTGGAGGGTGAATCAGAAGAAGCAGAAGAAGGAGAAGGAGAAGGTGAAGTCTGTAGGGTGAATCAGAAGAAGTAGAAGAAGGAGAAGGAGAAGGTGAAGTCTGGAGGGTGCATCAGAAGAAGTAGAAAAAGGAGAAGGAGAAGGTGAAGTCTGGAGGGTGAAGCAGAAGAAGTAGAAGAAGGAGAAGGAGAAGGTGAAGTCAGGAGGGTGAATCAGAAGAAGTAGAAGAAGGAGAAGGAGATGGTGAAGTCAGGAGGGTGAATCAGAAGAAGCAGAAGAAGGAGAAGGAGAAGGTGGTCTGGAGGGTGAATCAGAAGAATCAGAAGAAGGAGAAGGAGAAGGTGAAGTCTGGAGGGTGAATCAGAAGAAGCAGAAGAAAGAGAAGGAGAAGGTGAAGTCTGGAGGGTGAATCAGAAGAAGTAGAAGAAGGAGAAGGAGAAGGTGAAGTCTGGAGGGTGAATCAGAAGAAGCAGAAGAAGGAGAAGGAGAAGGTGATGTCTGGAGGGTGAATCAGAAGAAGCAGAAGAAGGAGAAGGAGAAGGTGAAGTCTGGAGGGTGAATCAGAAGAAGCAGAAGAAGGAGAAGGAGAAGGTGAAGTCTGGAGGGTGAATCAGAAGAAGCAGAAGAAGGAGAAGGAGAAGCTGAAGTCTGGAGGGTGAATCAGAAGAAGTAGAAGAAGGAGAAGGAGAAGGTGAAGTCTGGAGGGTGAAGCATAAGAAGTAGAAGAAGGAGAAGGAGAAGGTGAAGTCAGGAGGGTGAATCAGAAGAAGCAGAAGAAGGAGAAGGAGAAGGTGAAGTCTGCAGGGCGAATCAGAAGAAACAGAAGAAGGAGAAGGAAAAGGTGAAGTCTGGAGGGTGAATCAGAAGAAGCAGAAGAAGGAGAGGGAGAAGGTGAAGTCTGGAGGGTGAATCAGAAGAAGCAGAAGAAGGAGAAGGAGAAGGTGATGTCTGGAGGGTGAATCAGAAGAAGCAGAAGAAGGAGAAGGAGAAGGTGAAGTCTGGAGGGTGAATCAGAAGAAGCAGAAGAAGGAGAAGGAGAAGGTGAAGTCTGGAGCGTGAATCAGAAGAAGCAGAATAAGGAGAAGGAGAAGGTGAAGTCTGGAGGGTGAATCAGAAGAAGCAGAAGAAGGAGAAGGAGAAGGTGAAGTCTGGAGGGTGAATCAGAAGAAGTAGAAGAAGGAGAAGGAGAAGGTGAAGTCTGGAGGGTGAAGCAGAAGAAGTAGAAGAAGGAGAAGGAGAAGGTGAAGTCAGGAGGGTGAATCAGAAGAAGTAGAAGAAGGAGAAGGAGAAGGTGAAGTCAGGAGGGTGAATCAGAAGAAGCAGAAGAAGGAGAAGGAGAAGGTGAAGTCTGGAGGGCGAATCAGAAGAAACAGAAGAAGGAGAAGGAGAAGGTGAAGTCTGGAGGGTGAATCAGAAGAATCAGAAGAAGGAGAAGGAGAAGGTGAAGTCTGGAGGTTGAATCAGAAGAAGCAGAATAAGGAGAAGGAGAAGGTGAAGTCTGGAGGGTGAATCAGAAGAAGCAGAATAAGGAGAAGGAGAAGGTGAAGTCTGGAGGGTGAATCAGAAGAAGCAGAAGAAGGAGAAGGAGAAGGTGAAGTCTGGAGGGTGAATCAGAAGAGGTAGAAGAAGGAGAAGGAGAAGGTGAAGTCTGGAGGGTGAAGCAGAAGAAGGAGAAGAAGGAGAAGGAGAAGGTGAAGTCAGGAGGGTGATTCAGAAGAAGTAGAAGAAGGAGAAGGAGAAGGTGAAGCCAGGAGGGTGAATCAGAAGAAGCAGAAGAAGGAGAAGGAGAAGGTGAAGTCTGGAGGGTGAATCAGAAGAATCAGAAGAAGGAGAAGGAGAAGGTGAAGTCTGGAGGGTGAATCAGAAGAATCAGAAGAAAGAGAAGGAGAAGGTGAAGTCTGGAGGCTGAAGCAGAAGAAACAGAAGAAGGAGAAGGAGAATGTGAAGACTGGAGGGTGAATCAGAAGAAGTAGAAGAAGGAGAAGGAGAAGGTGAAGTCTGGAGGGTGAATCAGAAGAAGTAGAAGAAGGAGAAGGAGAAGGTGAAGTCTGGAGGGTGAATCAGAAGAAGCAGAAGAAGGAGAAGGAGAAGGTGAAGTCTGGAGGGTGAATCAGAAGATGCAGAAGAAGGAGAAGGAGAAGATGAAGTCTGGAGGGTGAATCAGAAGAAGTAGAAGAAGGAGAAGGAGAAGGTGAAGTCTGGAGGGTGAATCAGAAGAAGTAGAAGAAGGAGAAGGAGAAGGTGAAGTCTCGAGGGTGAATCAGAAGAAACAGAAGAAGGAGAAGGAGAAGGTGAAGTCTGGTGGGTGAATCAGAAGAAGTAGAAGAAGGAGAAGGAGAAGGTGTAGTCTGGAGGGTGAAGCAGAAGAAGTAGACGAAGGAGAAGGAGAAGGTGAAGACTGGAGGGTGAATCAGAAGAAGCAGAAGAAGGAGAAGGAGAAGATGAAGTCTGGAGGGTGAATCAGAAGAAGTAGAAGAAGGAGAAGGAGAAGGTGAAGTCTGGAGGGTGAATCAGAAGAAGCAGAAGAAGGAGAAGGAGAAGGTGAAGTCTGGAGGGTGAATCAGAAGAAGCAGAAGAAGGAGAAGGAGAAGGTGAAGTCTGGAGGGTGAATCAGAAGAAGCAGAATAAGGAGAAGGAGAAGGTGAAGTCTGGAGGGTGAATCAGAAGAAGCAGAAGAAGGAGAAGGAGAAGGTGAAGTCTGGAGGATGAATCAGAAGAAGTAGAAGAAGGAGAAGGAGAAGGTGAAGTCTGGAGGGTGAATCAGAAGAAGTAGAAGAAGGAGAAGGAGAAGGTGAAGTCTGGAGGGTGAATCAGAAGAAGTAGAAGAAGGAGAAGGAGAAGGTGAAGTCTGGAGGGTGAAGCAGTAGAAGTAGAAGAAGGAGAAGGAGAAGGTGAAGTCAGGAGGGTGAATCAGAAGAAGTAGAAGAAGGAGAAGGAGAAGGTGAAGTCAGGAGGGTGAATCAGAAGAAGCAGAAGAAGGAGAAGGAGAAGGTGAAGTCTGGAGGGTGAATCAGAAGAATCAGAAGAAGGAGAAGGAGAAGGTGAAGTCTGGAGGGAGAATCAGAAGAAGCAGAAGAAAGAGAAGGAGAAGGTGAAGTCTGGAGGGTGAATCAGAAGAAGTAGAAGAAGGAGAAGGAGAAGGTGAAGTCTGGAGGGTGAATCAGAAGAAGCAGAAGAAGGAGAAGGAGAAGGTGAAGTCTGGAGGGTGAATCAGAAGAAGCAGAAGAAGGAGAAGGAAAAGGTGAAGTCTGGAGGGTGAATCAGAAGAAGCAGAAGAAGGAGAAGGAGAAGGTGAAGTCTGGAGGGTGAATCAGAAGAAGCAGAATAAGGAGAAGGAGAAGGTGAAGTCTGGAGGGTGAATCAGAAGAAGCAGAAGAAGGAGAAGGAGAAGGTGAAGTCTGGAGGGTGAATCAGAAGAAGTAGAAGAAGGAGAAGGAGAAGGTGAAGTCTGGAGGGAGAAGCAGAAGAAGTAGAAGAAGGAGAAGGAGAAGGTGAAGTCAGGAGGGTGAATCAGAAGAAGCAGAAGAAGGAGAAGGAGAAGGTGAAGTCTGGAGGGTGAATCAGAAGAATCAGAAGAAGGAGAAGGAGAAGATGAAGTCTGGAGGGTGAATCAGAAGAAGCAGAAGAAAGAGAAGGAGAAGGGGAAGTCTGGAGGGTGAAGCAGAAGAAACAGAAGAAGGAGAAGGAGTAGGTGAAGACTGGAGGGTGAATCAGAAGAAGTAGAAGAAGGAGAAGGAGAAGGTGAAGTCTGGAGGGTGAATCAGACGAAGTAGAAGAAGGAGAAGGAGAAGGTGAAGTCTGGAGGGTGAATCAGAAGAAGTAGAAGAAGGAGAAGGAGAAGGTGAAGTCTGGAGGGTGAATCAGAAGAAGCAGAAGAAGGAGAAGGAGAAGATGAAGTCTGGAGGGTGAATCAGAAGAAGTAGAAGAAGGAGAAGGAGAAGGTGAGGTCTGGAGGGTGAATCAGAAGAAGCAGAAGAAGGAGAAGGAGAAGGTGAAGTCTGGAGGGTGAATCAGAAGAAGCAGAAGAAGGAGAAGGAGAAGGTGAAGTCTGGAGGGTGAATCAGAAGAAGCAGAAGAAGGAGAAGTAAAAGGTGAAGTCAGGAGCGTGAATCAGAAGAAGCAGAAGAAGGAGAAGGAGAAGGTGAAGTTAGGAGGGTGAATCAGAAGAAGCAGGAGAAGGAGAAGGAGCAGGTGAAGTCAGGGGGGTGAAGCAGAAGAAGTAGAAGAAGGAGAAGGAGAGGGTGAAGTCTGGAGGGTGAATCAGAAGAAGTAGAAGAAGGAGAAGGAGAAGGTGAAGTCAGGAGAGTGAAGCAGAAGAAGCAGAAGAAGGAGAAGGAGAAGGTGAAGTCTGGAGGTCGAAGCAGAAGAAGCAGAAGAAGGAGAAGGAGAAGGTGAAGTCTGGAGGGTGAAGCAGAAGAAGCAGAAGAAGGAGAAGGAGTAGGTGAAGTCTGGAGGGTGAATCAGAAGAAGTAGAAGAAGGAGAAGGATAAGGTGAAGTCAGGATGGTGAAGCAGAAGAAGCAGAAGAAGGAGAAGGAGAAGGTGAAGTCTGGAGGGTGAAGCAGAAGAAGTAGAAGAAGGAGAAGGAGAAGGTGAAGTCTGGAGGGTGAAGCAGAAGAAGCAGAAGAAGGAGAAGAAGAAGGTGAAGTCAGGAGGGTGGATCAGAAGAAGTAGAAGAAGGAGAAGGAGAAGGTGAAGTCTGGAGGGTGAATCAGAAGAAGCAGAAGAAGGAGAAGGAGAAGGTGAAGTCTGGAGGGCGCAGCAGAAGAAGCAGAAGAAGGAGAAAGAGAAGGTGAAGTCTGGAGGGTGAAGCAGAAGAAGCAGAAGAAGGAGAAGGAGAGGGTGAAGTCTGGAGGGTGAATCAGAAGAAGTAGAAGAAGGAGAAGGAGAAGGTGAAGTCAGGAGAGTGAAGCAGAAGAAGCAGAAGAAGGAGAAGGAGAAGGAGAAGTCTGGAGGGTGAATCAGAAGAAGTAGAAGAAGGAGAAGGAGAAGGTGAAGTCAGGAGGGTGAAGCAGAAGAAGCAGAAGAAGAAGAAGGAGAAGGTGAAGTCTGGTGGGTGAATAAGAAGAAGCAGAAGAAGGAGAAGGAGAAGAAGAAGTCTGGAGGGTGAATCAGAAGAAGTAGAAGAAGGAGAAGGAGAAGATGAGGTCTGGAGGGTGAATCAGAAGAAGCAGAAGAAGGAGAAGGAGAAGGTGAAGTCTGGAGGGTGAATCAGAAGAAGCAGAAGAAGGAGAAGGAGAAGGTGAAGTCTGGAGGGTGAATTAGAAGAAGCAGAAGAAGGAGAAGGAGAAGGTGAAGTCAGGAGGGCGCAGCAGAAGAAGCAGAAGAAGGAGAAGGAGAAGGTGAGGTCTGGAGGGTTAATCAGAAGAAGTAGAAGAAGGAGAAGGAGAAGGTGAAGTCAGGAGAGTGAAGCAGAAGAAGCAGAAGAAGGAGAAGGAGAAGGTGAAGTCTGGAGGGTGAAGCAGAAGAAGCAGAAGAAGGAGAAGGAGAAGGTGAAGTCTGGAGGGCGAAGCAGAAGAAGCAGAAGAAGGAGAAGGAGAAGGTGAAGTCTGGAGGGTGAAGCAGAAGAAGCAGAAGAAGGAGAAGGAGAAGGTGAAGTCTGGAGGGTGAATCAGAAGAAGTAGAAGAAGGAGAAGGAGAAGATGAAGTCAGGAGGGTGAATCAGAAGAAGTAGAAGAAGGAGAAGGAGAAGGTGAAGTCAGGAGGGTGAAGCAGAAGAATCAGAAGAAGGAGAAGGAGAAGGTGAGGTCAGGAGGGTGCATTGGAAAAAGTAGAAGAAGGAGAAGGAGAAGGTGAAGTCTGGAGGGTGAATCAGAAGAAGTAGAAGAAGGAGAAGGAGAAGGTGAAGTCTGGAGGGTGAATCAGAAGAAGTAGAAGAAGGAGAAGGAGAAGGTGAAGTCTGGAGGGTGAATCAGAAGAAGCAGAAGAAGGAGAAGGAGAAGGTGACGTCTGGAGGGAGAAGCAGAAGAAGTAGAAGAAGGAGAAGGAGAAGGTGAAGTCTGGAGGGTGAATCAGAAGAAGTAGAAGAAGGAGAAGGAGAAGGTGAAGTCTGGAGGGTGAATCAGAAGAAGTAGAAGACGGAGAAGGAGAAGGTGAAGTCTGGAGGGTGAATCAGAAGAAGCAGAAGAACGAGAAGGAGAAGGTGAAGTCTGGAGGGTGAATCAGAAGAAGTAGAAGAAGGAGAAGGAGAAGGTGTAGTCTGGAGGGTGAATCAGAAGAAGTTGACGAAGGAGAAGGAGAAGGTGAAGTCTGGAGGGTGAATCAGAAGAAGCAGAAGAACGAGAAGGAGAAGGTGAAGTCTGGAGGGTGAATCAGAAGAAGTAGTAGAAGGAGAAGGAGAAGGTGAAGTCTGGAGGATGAATCAGAAGAAGCAGAAGAAGGAGAAGGAGAAGGTGAAGTCTGGAGGGTGAATCAGAAGAAGCAGAAGAAGGAGAAGGAGAAGGTGAAGTCTGGAGGGTGAATCAGAAGAAGCAGAATAAGGAGAAGGAGAAGGTGAAGTCTGGAGAGTGAATCAGAAGAAGCAGAAGAAGGAGAAGGAGAAGGTGAAGTCTGGAGGGTGAATCAGAAGAAGTAGAAGAAGGAGAAGGAGAAGGTGAAGTCTGGAGGTTGAATCAGAAGAAGCAGAATAAGGAGAAGGAGAAGGTGAAGTCTGGAGGGTGAATCAGAAGAAGCAGAATAAGGAGAAGGAGAAGGTTAAGTCTGGAGGGTGAATCAGAAGAAGCAGAAGAAGGAGAAGGAGAAGGTGAAGTCTGGAGGGTGAATCAGAAGAGGTAGAAGAAGGAGAAGGAGAAGGTGAAGTCTGGAGGGTGAAGCAGAAGAAGGAGAAGAAGGAGAAGGAGAAGGTGAAGTCAGGAGGGTGATTCAGAAGAAGTAGAAGAAGGAGAAGGAGAAGGTGAAGCCAGGAGGGTGAATCAGAAGAAGCAGAAGAAGGAGAAGGAGAAGGTGAAGTCTGGAGGGTGAATCAGAAGAATCAGAAGAAGGAGAAGGAGAAGGTGAAGTCTGGAGGGTGAATCAGAAGAATCAGAAGAAAGAGAAGGAGAAGGTGAAGTCTGGAGGCTGAAGCAGAAGAAACAGAAGAAGGAGAAGGAGAATGTGAAGACTGGAGGGTGAATCAGAAGAAGTAGAAGAAGGAGAAGGAGAAGGTGAAGTCTGGAGGGTGAATCAGAAGAAGTAGAAGAAGGAGAAGGAGAAGGTGAAGTCTGGAGGGTGAATCAGAAGAAGCAGAAGAAGGAGA
The DNA here is from genome assembly GCF_052327205.1 of Somniosus microcephalus. Classification (NCBI taxonomy): domain Eukaryota; kingdom Metazoa; phylum Chordata; class Chondrichthyes; order Squaliformes; family Somniosidae; genus Somniosus; species Somniosus microcephalus. Next base: position 491,861 of record NW_028225393.1, on the reverse strand, counting down.
AGGAGAAGGTGAAGTCTGGAGGGTGAATCAGAAGATGCAGAAGAAGGAGAAGGAGAAGATGAAGTCTGGAGGGTGAATCAGAAGAAGTAGAAGAAGGAGAAGGAGAAGGTGAAGTCTGGAGGGTGAATCAGAAGAAGTAGAAGAAGGAGAAGGAGAAGGTGAAGTCTCGAGGGTGAATCAGAAGAAACAGAAGAAGGAGAAGGAGAAGGTGAAGTCTGGTGGGTGAATCAGAAGAAGTAGAAGAAGGAGAAGGAGAAGGTGTAGTCTGGAGGGTGAATCAGAAGAAGTAGACGAAGGAGAAGGAGAAGGTGAAGTCTGGAGGGTGAATCAGAAGAAGCAGAAGAAGGAGAAGGAGAAGATGAAGTCTGGAGGGTGAATCAGAAGAAGTAGAAGAAGGAGAAGGAGAAGGTGAAGTCTGGAGGGTGAATCAGAAGAAGCAGAAGAAGGAGAAGGAGAAGGTGAAGTCTGGAGGGTGAATCAGAAGAAGCAGAAGAAGGAGAAGGAGAAGGTGAAGTCTGGAGGGTGAATCAGAAGAAGCAGAATAAGGAGAAGGAGAAGGTGAAGTCTGGAGGGTGAATCAGAAGAAGCAGAAGAAGGAGAAGGAGAAGGTGAAGTCTGGAGGATGAATCAGAAGAAGTAGAAGAAGGAGAAGGAGAAGGTGAAGTCTGGAGGGTGAATCAGAAGAAGTAGAAGAAGGAGAAGGAGAAGGTGAAGTCTGGAGGGTGAATCAGAAGAAGTAGAAGAAGGAGAAGGAGAAGGTGAAGTCTGGAGGGTGAAGCAGTAGAAGTAGAAGAAGGAGAAGGAGAAGGTGAAGTCAGGTGGGTGAATCAGAAGAAGTAGAAGAAGGAGAAGGAGAAGGTGAAGTCAGGAGGGTGAATCAGAAGAAGCAGAAGAAGGAGAAGGAGAAGGTGAAGTCTGGAGGGTGAATCAGAAGAATCAGAAGAAGGAGAAGGAGAAGGTGAAGTCTGGAGGGAGAATCAGAAGAAGCAGAAGAAAGAGAAGGAGAAGGTGAAGTCTGGAGGGTGAATCAGAAGAAGTAGAAGAAGGAGAAGGAGAAGGTGAAGTCTGGAGGGTGAATCAGAAGAAGCAGAAGAAGGAGAAGGAGAAGGTGAAGTCTGGAGGGTGAATCAGAAGAAGCAGAAGAAGGAGAAGGAAAAGGTGAAGTCTGGAGGGTGAATCAGAAGAAGCAGAAGAAGGAGAAGGAGAAGGTGAAGTCTGGAGGGTGAATCAGAAGAAGCAGAATAAGGAGAAGGAGAAGGTGAAGTCTGGAGGGTGAATCAGAAGAAGCAGAAGAAGGATAAGGAGAAGGTGAAGTCTGGAGGGTGAATCAGAAGAAGTAGAAGAAGGAGAAGGAGAAGGTGAAGTCTGGAGGGAGAAGCAGAAGAAGTAGAAGAAGGAGAAGGAGAAGGTGAAGTCAGGAGGGTGAATCAGAAGAAGCAGAAGAAGGAGAAGGAGAAGGTGAAGTCTGGAGGGTGAATCAGAAGAATCAGAAGAAGGAGAAGGAGAAGATGAAGTCTGGAGGGTGAATCAGAAGAAGCAGAAGAAAGAGAAGGAGAAGGGGAAGTCTGGAGGGTGAAGCAGAAGAAACAGAAGAAGGAGAAGGAGTAGGTGAAGACTGGAGGGTGAATCAGAAGAAGTAGAAGAAGGAGAAGGAGAAGGTGAAGTCTGGAGGGTGAATCAGACGAAGTAGAAGAAGGAGAAGGAGAAGGTGAAGTCTGGAGGGTGAATCAGAAGAAGTAGAAGAAGGAGAAGGAGAAGGTGAAGTCTGGAGGGTGAATCAGAAGAAGCAGAAGAAGGAGAAGGAGAAGATGAAGTCTGGAGGGTGAATCAGAAGAAGTAGAAGAAGGAGAAGGAGAAGGTGAGGTCTGGAGGGTGAATCAGAAGAAGCAGAAGAAGGAGAAGGAGAAGGTGAAGTCTGGAGGGTGAATCAGAAGAAGCAGAAGAAGGAGAAGGAGAAGGTGAAGTCTGGAGGGTGAATCAGAAGAAGCAGAAGAAGGAGAAGTAAAAGGTGAAGTCAGGAGCGTGAATCAGAAGAAGCAGAAGAAGGAGAAGGAGAAGGTGAAGTTAGGAGGGTGAATCAGAAGAAGCAGGAGAAGGAGAAGGAGCAGGTGAAGTCAGGGGGGTGAAGCAGAAGAAGTAGAAGAAGGAGAAGGAGAGGGTGAAGTCTGGAGGGTGAATCAGAAGAAGTAGAAGAAGGAGAAGGAGAAGGTGAAGTCAGGAGAGTGAAGCAGAAGAAGCAGAAGAAGGAGAAGGAGAAGGTGAAGTCTGGAGGTCGAAGCAGAAGAAGCAGAAGAAGGAGAAGGAGAAGGTGAAGTCTGGAGGGTGAAGCAGAAGAAGCAGAAGAAGGAGAAGGAGTAGGTGAAGTCTGGAGGGTGAATCAGAAGAAGTAGAACAAGGAGAAGGATAAGGTGAAGTCAGGATGGTGAAGCAGAAGAAGCAGAAGAAGGAGAAGGAGAAGGTGAAGTCTGGAGGGTGAAGCAGAACAAGTAGAAGAAGGAGAAGGAGAAGGTGAAGTCTGGAGGGTGAAGCAGAAGAAGCAGAAGAAGGAGAAGGAGAAGGTGAAGTCAGGAGGGTGGATCAGAAGAAGTAGAAGAAGGAGAAGGAGAAGGTGAAGTCTGGAGGGTGAATCAGAAGAAGCAGAAGAAGGAGAAGGAGAAGGTGAAGTCTGGAGGGCGCAGCAGAAGAAGCAGAAGAAGGAGAAAGAGAAGGTGAAGTCTGGAGGGTGAAGCAGAAGAAGCAGAAGAAGGAGAAGGAGAGGGTGAAGTCTGGAGGGTGAATCAGAAGAAGTAGAAGAAGGAGAAGGAGAAGGTGAAGTCAGGAGAGTGAAGCAGAAGAAGCAGAAGAAGGAGAAGGAGAAGGATAAGTCTGGAGGGTGAATCAGAAGAAGTAGAAGAAGGAGAAGGAGAAGGTGAAGTCAGGAGGGTGAAGCAGAAGAAGCAGAAGAAGGAGAAGGAGAAGGTGAAGTCTGGAGGGTGAAGCAGAAGAAGCAGAAGAAGGAGAAGGAGAAGGTGAAGTCTGGAGGGTGAATCAGAAGAAGCAGAAGAAGGAGAAGGAGAAGGTGAAGTCTGGTGGGTGAATAAGAAGAAGCAGAAGAAGGAGAAGGAGAAGAAGAAGTCTGGAGGGTGAATCAGAAGAAGTAGAAGAAGGAGAAGGAGAAGATGAGGTCTGGAGGGTGAATCAGAAGAAGCAGAAGAAGGAGAAGGAGAAGGTGAAGTCTGGAGGGTGAATCAGAAGAAGCAGAAGAAGGAGAAGGAGAAGGTGAAGTCTGGAGGGTGAATTAGAAGAAGCAGAAGAAGGAGAAGGAGAAGGTGAAGTCAGGAGGGCGCAGCAGAAGAAGCAGAAGAAGGAGAAGGAGAAGGTGAAGTCTGGAGGGTGAATCAGAAGAAGTAGAAGAAGGAGAAGGAGAAGGTGAAGTCAGGAGAGTGAAGCAGAAGAAGCAGAAGAAGGAGAAGGAGAAGGTGAAGTCTGGAGGGTGAAGCAGAAGAAGCAGAAGAAGGAGAAGGAGAAGGTGAAGTCTGGAGGGCGAAGCAGAAGAAGCAGAAGAAGGAGAAGGAGAAGGTGAAGTCTGGAGGGTGAAGCAGAAGAAGCAGAAGAAGGAGAAGGAGAAGGTGAAGTCTGGAGGGTGAATCAGAAGAAGTAGAAGAAGGAGAAAGAGAAGATGAAGTCAGGAGGGTGAATCAGAAGAAGTAGAAGAAGGAGAAGGAGAAGGTGAAGTCAGGAGGGTGAAGCAGAAGAAGCAGAAGAAGGAGAAGGAGAAGGTGAAGTCAGGAGGGTGAATCGGAAGAAGTAGAAGAAGGAGAAGGAGAAGGTGAAGTCTGGAGGGTGAATCAGAAGAAGTAGAAGAAGGAGAAGGAGAAGGTGAAGTCTGGAGGGTGAATCAGAAGAAGTAGAAGAAGGAGAAGGAGAAGGTGAAGTCTGGAGGGTGAATCAGAAGAAGCAGAAGAAGGAGAAGGAGAAGGTGACGTCTGGAGGGAGAAGCAGAAGAAGTAGAAGAAGGAGAAGGAGAAGGTGAAGTCTGGAGGGTGAATCAGAAGAAGTAGAAGAAGGAGAAGGAGAAGGTGAAGTCTGGAGGGTGAATCAGAAGAAGTAGAAGACGGAGAAGGAGAAGGTGAAGTCTGGAGGGTGAATCAGAAGAAGCAGAAGAACGAGAAGGAGAAGGTGGAGTCTGGAGGGTGAATCAGAAGAAGTAGAAGAAGGAGAAGGAGAAGGTGTAGTCTGGAGGGTGAATCAGAAGAAGTTGACGAAGGAGAAGGAGAAGGTGAAGTCTGGAGGGTGAATCAGAAGAAGCAGAAGAACGAGAAGGAGAAGGTGAAGTCTGGAGGGTGAATCAGAAGAAGTAGTAGAAGGAGAAGGAGAAGGTGAAGTCTGGAGGATGAATCAGAAGAAGCAGAAGAAGGAGAAGGAGAAGGTGAAGTCTGGAGGGTGAATCAGAAGAAGCAGAAGAAGGAGAAGGAGAAGGTGAAGTCTGGAGGGTGAATCAGAAGAAGCAGAATAAGGAGAAGGAGAAGGTGAAGTCTGGAGGGTGAATCAGAAGAAGCAGAAGAAGGAGAAGGAGAAGGTGAAGTCTGGAGGGTGAATCAGAAGAAGTAGAAGAAGGAGAAGGAGAAGGTGAAGTCTGGAGGGTGAATCAGAAGAAGTAGAAGAAGGAGAAGGAGAAGGTGAAGTCTGGAGGGTGAATCAGAAGCAGTAGAAGAAGGAGAAGGAGAAGGTGAAGTCTGGAGGGTGAAGCAGAAGAAGTAGAAGAAGGAAAAGGAGAAGGTGAAGTCAGGAGGGTGAATCAGAAGAAGTAGAAGAAGGAGAATGAGAAGGTGAAGTCAGGAGGGTGAATCAGAAGAAGCAGAAGAAGGAGAAGGAGAAGGTGAAGTCTGGAGGGTGAATCAGAAGAATCAGAAGAAGGAGAAGGAGAAGGTGAAGTCTGGAGGGTGAATCAGAAGAAGCAGAAGAAGGAGAAGGAGACGATGAAGTCTGGAGGATGAATCAGAAGAAGTAGAAGAAGGAGAAGGAGAAGGTGAAGTCTGGAGGGTGAATCAGAAGAAGCAGAAGAAGGAGAAGGAGAAGGTGAAGTCTGGAGGGTGAATCAGAAGAAGCAGAAGAAGGAGAAGGAGAAGGTGAAGTCTGGAGGGTGAATCAGAAGAAGCAGAATAAGGAGAAGGAGAAGGTGAAGTCTGGAGGGTGAATCAGAAGAAGCAGAAGAAGTAGAAGGAGAAGGTGAAGTCTGGAGGGTGAATCAGAAGAAGTAGAAGAAGGAGAAGGAGAAGGTGAAGTCTGGAGGGTGAAGCAGAAGAAGTAGAAGAAGGAGAAGGAGAAGGTGAAGTCAGGAGGGTGAATCAGAAGAAGTAGAAGAAGGAGAAGGAGAAGGTGAAGTCAGGAGGGTGATTCAGAAGAAGCAGAAGAAGGAGAAAGAGAAGGTGAAGTCTGGAGGGTGAATCAGAAGAATCAGAAGAAGGAGAAGGAGAAGGTGAAGTCTGGAGGGTGAATCAGAAGAAGCAGAAGAAAGAGAAGGAGAAGGTGAAGTCTGGAGGGTGAAGCAGAAGAAACAGAAGAAGGAGAAGGAGAAGGTGAAGACTGAATGGTGAATCAGAAGAAGTAGAAGAAGGAGAAGGAGAAGGTGAGGTCTGGAGGGTGAATCAGAAGAAGTAGAAGAAGGAGAAGGAGAAGGTGAAGTCTGGAGGGTGAATCAGAAGAAGCAGAAGAAGGAGAAGGAGAAGGTGAAGTCTGGAGGGTGAATCAGAATAAGCAGAAGAAGGAGAAGGAGAAGATGAAGTCTGGAAGGTGAATCAGAAGAAGTAGAAGAAGGAGAAGGAGAAGGTGAGGTCTGGAGGGTGAATCAGAAGAAGCAGAAGAAGGAGAAGGAGAAGGTGAAGTCTGGAGGGTGAATCAGAAGAAGCAGAAGAAGGAGAAGGAGAAGGTGAGGTCTGGAGGGTGAATCAGAAGAAGCAAAAGAAGGAGAAGGAGAAGGTGAAGTCAGGAGGGTGAATCAGAAGAAGCAGAAGAAGGAGAAGGAGAAGGTGAAGTTAGGAGGGTGAATCAGAAGAAGCAGAAGAAGGAGAAGGAGCAGGTGAAGTCAGGGGGGTGAAGCAGAAGAAGTAGAAGAAGGAGAAGGAGAAGGTGAAGTCAGGACGGTGAAGCAGAAGAGGCAGAAGAAGGAGAAGGAGAAGGTGAAGTCTGGAGGGCGCAGCAGAAGAAGCAGAAGAAGGAGAAGGAGAAGGTGAAGTCTGGAGGGTGAAGCAGAAGAAGCAGAAGAAGGAGAAGGAGAAGGTGAAGTCTGGAGGGTGAATCAGAAGAAGTAGAAGAAGGAGAAGGAGAAGGTGAAGTCAGGAGGGTGAATCAGAAGAAGCAGAAGAAGGAGAAGTAGAAGGTGAAGTTAGGAGGGTGAATCAGAAGAAGCAGAAGAAGGAGAAGGAGAAGGTGAAGTCTGGAGGGTGAAGCAGAAGAAGCAGAAGAAGGAGAAGGAGAAGGTGAAGTCTGGTGGGTGAATCAGAAGAAGTAGAAGAAGGAGAAGGAGAAGATGAAGTCAGGACGGTGAATCAGAAGAAGTAGAAGAAGGAGAAGAAGAAGGTGAAGTCAGGAGGGTGAATCGGAAGAAGTGGAAGAAGGAGAGGGAGAAGGTGAAGTCTGGAGGGTGAATCAGAAGAACTGGAAGAAGGAGAAGGAGAAGGTGAAGTCTGGAGGGTGAATCAGAAGAAGCAGAAGAAGGAGAAGGAGAAGGTGACGTCTGGAGGGAGAAGCAGAAGAAGTAGAAGAAGGAGAAGGAGAAGGTGAAGTCTGGAGGGTGAATCAGAAGAAGTAGAAGAAGGAGAAGGAGAAGGTGAAGTCTGGAGGGTGAATCAGAAGAAGTAGAAGACGGAGAAGGAGAAGGTGAAGTCTGGAGGGCGAATCAGAAGAAGCAGAAGAACGAGAAGGAGAAGGTGAAGTCTGGAGGGTGAATCAGAAGAAGTAGAAGAAGGAGAAGGAGAAGGTGTAGTCTGGAGGGTGAATCAGAAGAAGTTGACGAAGGAGAAGGAGAAGGTGAAGTCTGGAGGGTGAATCAGAAGAAGCAGAAGAACGAGAAGGGGAAGGTGAAGTCTGGAGGGTGAATCAGAAGAAGTAGTAGAAGGAGAAGGAGAAGGTGAAGTCTGGAGGATGAATCAGAAGAAGCAGAAGAAGGAGAAGGAGAAGGTGAAGTCTGGAGGGTGAATCAGAAGAAGCAGAAGAAGGAGAAGGAGAAGGTGAAGTCTGGAGGGTGAATCAGAAGAAGCAGAATAAGGAGAAGGAGAAGGTGAAGTCTGGAGGGTGAATCAGAAGAAGCAGAAGAAGGAGAAGGAGAAGGTGAAGTCTGGAGGGTGAATCAGAAGAAGTAGAAGAAGGAGAAGGAGAAGGTGAAGTCTGGAGGGTGAATCAGAAGAAGTAGAAGAAGGAGAAGGAGAAGGTGAAGTCTGGAGGGTGAATCAGAAGCAGTAGAAGAAGGAGAAGGAGAAGGTGAAGTCTGGAGGGTGAAGCAGAAGAAGTAGAAGAAGGAAAAGGAGAAGGTGAAGTCAGGAGGGTGAATCAGAAGAAGTAGAAGAAGGAGAATGAGAAGGTGAAGTCAGGAGGGTGAATCAGAAGAAGCAGAAGAAGGAGAAGGAGAAGGTGAAGTCTGGAGGGTGAATCAGAAGAATCAGAAGAAGGAGAAGGAGAAGGTGAAGTCTGGAGGGTGAATCAGAAGAAGCAGAAGAAAGAGAAGGAGAAGGTGAATTCTGGAGGGTGAAGCAGAAGAAACAGAAGAAGGAGAAGGAGAAGGTGAAGACTGGAGAGTGAATCAGAAGAAGTAGAAGAAGGAGAAGGAGAAGGTGAGGTCTGGAGGGTGAATCAGAAGAAGTAGAAGAAGGAGAAGGAGAAGGTGAAGTCTGGAGGGTGAATCAGAAGAAGCAGAAGAAGGAGAAGGAGAAGGTGAAGTCTGGAGGGTGAATCAGAAGAAGCAGAAGAAGGAGAAGGAGAAGGTGACGTCTGGAGGGAGAAGCAGAAGAAGTAGAAGAAGGAGAAGGAGAAGGTGAAGTCTGGAGGGTGAAGCAGAAGAAGTAGAAGAAGGAGAAGGAGAAGGTGAAGTCAGGACGGTGAAGCAGAAGAGGCAGAAGAAGGAGAAGGAGAAGGTGAAGTCTGGAGGGCGCAGCAGAAGAAGCAGAAGAAGGAGAAGGAGAAGGTGAAGTCTGGAGGGTGAAGCAGAAGAAGCAGAAGAAGGAGAAGGAGAAGGTGAAGTCTGGAGGGTGAATCAGAAGAAGTAGAAGAAGGAGAAGGAGAAGGTGAAGTCAGGAGGGTGAATCAGAAGAAGCAGAAGAAGGAGAAGTAGAAGGTGAAGTTAGGAGGGTGAATCAGAAGAAGCAGAAGAAGGAGAAGGAGAAGGTGAAGTCTGGAGGGTGAAGCAGAAGAAGCAGAAGAAGGAGAAGGAGAAGGTGAAGTCTGGTGGGTGAATCAGAAGAAGTAGAAGAAGGAGAAGGAGAAGATGAAGTCAGGACGGTGAATCAGAAGAAGTAGAAGAAGGAGAAGAAGAAGGTGAAGTCAGGAGGGTGAATCGGAAGAAGTGGAAGAAGGAGAGGGAGAAGGTGAAGTCTGGAGGGTGAATCAGAAGAAGTAGAAGAAGGAGAAGGAGAAGGTGAAGTCTGGAGGGTGAATCAGAAGAAGCAGAAGAAGGAGAAGGAGAAGGTGACGTCTGGAGGGAGAAGCAGAAGAAGTAGAAGAAGGAGAAGGAGAAGGTGAAGTCTGGAGGGTGAATCAGAAGAAGTAGAAGAAGGAGAAGGAGAAGGTGAAGTCTGGAGGGTGAATCAGAAGAAGTAGAAGACGGAGAAGGAGAAGGTGAAGTCTGGAGGGCGAATCAGAAGAAGCAGAAGAACGAGAAGGAGAAGGTGAAGTCTGGAGGGTGAATCAGAAGAAGTAGAAGAAGGAGAAGGAGAAGGTGTAGTCTGGAGGGTGAATCAGAAGAAGTTGACGAAGGAGAAGGAGAAGGTGAAGTCTGGAGGGTGAATCAGAAGAAGCAGAAGAACGAGAAGGGGAAGGTGAAGTCTGGAGGGTGAATCAGAAGAAGTAGTAGAAGGAGAAGGAGAAGGTGAAGTCTGGAGGATGAATCAGAAGAAGCAGAAGAAGGAGAAGGAGAAGGTGAAGTCTGGAGGGTGAATCAGAAGAAGCAGAAGAAGGAGAAGGAGAAGGTGAAGTCTGGAGGGTGAATCAGAAGAAGCAGAATAAGGAGAAGGAGAAGGTGAAGTCTGGAGGGTGAATCAGAAGAAGCAGAAGAAGGAGAAGGAGAAGGTGAAGTCTGGAGGGTGAATCAGAAGAAGTAGAAGAAGGAGAAGGAGAAGGTGAAGTCTGGAGGGTGAATCAGAAGAAGTAGAAGAAGGAGAAGGAGAAGGTGAAGTCTGGAGGGTGAATCAGAAGCAGTAGAAGAAGGAGAAGGAGAAGGTGAAGTCTGGAGGGTGAAGCAGAAGAAGTAGAAGAAGGAAAAGGAGAAGGTGAAGTCAGGAGGGTGAATCAGAAGAAGTAGAAGAAGGAGAATGAGAAGGTGAAGTCAGGAGGGTGAATCAGAAGAAGCAGAAGAAGGAGAAGGAGAAGGTGAAGTCTGGAGGGTGAATCAGAAGAATCAGAAGAAGGAGAAGGAGAAGGTGAAGTCTGGAGGGTGAATCAGAAGAAGCAGAAGAAAGAGAAGGAGAAGGTGAATTCTGGAGGGTGAAGCAGAAGAAACAGAAGAAGGAGAAGGAGAAGGTGAAGACTGGAGAGTGAATCAGAAGAAGTAGAAGAAGGAGAAGGAGAAGGTGAGGTCTGGAGGGTGAATCAGAAGAAGTAGAAGAAGGAGAAGGAGAAGGTGAAGTCTGGAGGGTGAATCAGAAGAAGCAGAAGAAGGAGAAGGAGAAGGTGAAGTCTGGAGGGTGAATCAGAAGAAGCAGAAGAAGGAGAAGGAGAAGATGAAGTCTGGAGGGTGAATCAGAAGTAGTAGAAGAAGTAGAAGGAGAAGGTGAGGTCTGGAGGGTGAATCAGAAGAAGCAGAAGAAGGAGAAGGAGAAGGTGAAGTCTGGAGGGTGAATCAGAAGAAGCAGAAGAAGGAGAAGGAGAAGGTGAAGTCTGGAGGGTGAATCAGAAGAAGCAGAAGAAGGAGAAGGAGAAGGTGAAGTCAGGAGGGTGAATCAGAAGAAGCAGAAGAAGGAGAAGGAGAAGGTGTAGTTAGGAGGGTGAATCAGAAGAAGCAGAAGAAGGAGAAGGAGAAGGTGAAGTCTGGAGGGTGAATCAGAAGAAGCAGAAGAAGGAGAAGGAGAAGGTGAAGTCTGGAGGGTGAATTAGAAGAAGCAGAAGAAGGAGAAGGAGAAGGTGAAGTCAGGAGGGTGAATCAGAAGAAGCAGAAGAAGGAGAAGCAGAAGGTAAAGTTGGGAGGGTGAATCAGAAGAAGCAGATGAAGGAGAAGGAGCAGGTGAAGTCAGGGGGGTGAAGCAGAAGAAGTAGAAGAAGGAGAAGGAGAAGGTGAAGTCAGGAGGGTGAAGCAGAAGAAGGAGAAGAAGGAGAAGGTGAAGTCTGGAGGGCGCAGCAGAAGAAGCAGAAGAAGGAGAAGGAGAATGTGAAGTCTGGAGGGTGAAGCAGAAGAAGCAGAAGAAGGAGAAGGAGAAGGTGAAGTCTGGAGGGTGAATCAGAAGAAGTAGAAGAAGGAGAAGGAGAAGGTGAAGTCTGGAGGGTGAAGCAGAAGAAGCAGAAGAAGGAGAAGGAGAAGGTGAAGTCTGGAGGGCGAAGCAGAAGAAGCAGAAGAAGGAGAAGGGGAAGGGGAAGTCTGGAGGGTGAATCAGAAGAAGTAGAAGAAGCAGAAGGAGAAGGTGAAGTCTGGAGGGTGAATCAGAAGAAGCAGAAGAAGGAGAAGGAGAAGGTGAAGTCTGGAGGGTGAATCAGAAGAAGCAGAAGAAGGAGAAGGAGAAGGTGAAGTCTGAAGGGTGAATCAGAAGAAGCAGAAGAAGGAGAAGGAGAAGGTGAAGTCTGGAGGGTGAATCCGAAGAAGCAGAAGAAGGAGAAGGAGATGGTGAAGTCTGGAGGGTGAATCAGAAGAAGCAGAAGAAGGAGAAGGAGAAGGTGAAGTCTGGAGGGTGAATCAGAAGAAGTAGAAGAAGGAGAAGGAGAAGCTGAAGTCTGGAGGGTGAATCAGAAGAAGTAGAAGAAGGAGAAGGAGAAGGTTAAGTCTGGAGGGTGAATCAGAAGAAGCAGAAGAAGGAGAAGGTGAAGTCTGGAGGGTGAATCAGAAGAAGGAGAAGAAGGAGAAGGAGAAGGTGAAGTCTGGAGGGTGAATCAGAAGAAGCAGAACAAGGAGAAGGAGAAGGTGAAGTCTGGAGGGTGAATCAGAAGAAGTAGAAGAAGGAGAAGGAGAAGGCGAAGTCTGGAGGGTGAATCAGAAGAAGCAGAAGAAGGAGAAGGAGAAGATGAAGTCTGGAGGGTGAATCAGAAGAAGCAGAAGAAGGAGAAGGAGAAGCTGAAGTCTGGAGGGTGAATCAGAAGAAGTAGAAGAAGGAGAAGGAGAAGGTGAGGTCTGGAGGGTGAATCAGAAGAAGCAGAAGAAGGAGAAGGAGAAGGTGAAGTCTGAAGGGTGAATCAGAAGAAGCAGAAGAAGGAGAAGGAGAAGGTGAAGTCTGGAGGGTGAATCAGAAGAAGCAGAAGAAGGAGAAGGAGAAGGTGAAGTCTGGAGGGTGAATCAGAAGAAGCAGAAGAAGGAGAAGGAGAAGGTGAAGTCTGGAGGGTGAATCAGAAAAAGTAGAAGAAGGAGAAGGAGAAGCTGAAGTCTGGAGGGTGAATCAGAAGAAGTAGAAGAAGGAGAAGGAGAAGGTTAAGTCTGGAGGGTGAATCAGAAGAAGCAGAAGAAGGAGAAGGTGAAGTCTGGAGGGTGAATCAGAAGAAGCACAAGAAGGAGAATGAGAAGATGAAGTCTGGAGGGTGAATCAGAAGAAGTAGAAGAAGGAGAAGGAGAAGGTGAAGTCTGGAAGGTGAATCAGAAGAAGCAGAACAAGGAGAAGGAGAAGGTGAAGTCTGGAGGGTGAATCAGAAGAAGAAGAAGGAGAAGGAGAAGGTGAAGTCTGGAGGGTGAATCAGAAGAAGCAGAATAAGGAGAAGGAGAAGGTGAAGTCTGGAGGGTGAATCAGAAGAAGCAGAAGAAGGAGAAGCAGAAGGTGAAGTCTGGAGGGTGAATCAGAAGAAGTAGAAGAAGGAGAAGGAGAAGGTGAAGTCCGGCGGGTGAAGCAGAAGAAGTAGAAGAAGGAGAATGAGAAGGTGAAGTCAGGAGGGTGAATCAGAAGAAGCAGAAGAAGGAGAAGGAGAAGGTGAAGTCTGGAGGGTGAATCAGAAGAATCAGAAGAAGGAGAAGGAGAAGGTGAAGTCAGGAGGGTGAATCAGAAGAAGCAGAAGAAAGAGAAGGAGAAGGTGAAGTCTGGAGGGTGAAGCAGAAGAAGCAGAAGAAGGAGAAGGAGAAGGTGAAGACTGGAGGGTGAATCAGAAGAAGTAGAAGAAGGAGAAGGAGAAGTTGAAGTCTGGAGGGTGAATCAGAAGAAGTAGAAGATGGAGAAGGAGAAGGTGAAGTCTGGAGGGTGAATCAGAAGAAGCAGAAGAAGGAGAAGGAGAAGGTGAAGTCTGGAGGGTGAATCAGAAGAAGCAGAAGAAGGAGAAGGAGAAGATGAAGTCTGGAGGGTGAATCAGAAGAAGCAGAAGAAGGAGAAGGAGAAGGTAAAGTCTGGATGGTGAATCAGAAGAAGCAGAAGAAGGAGAAGGAGAAGGTGAAGTCTGGAGGGTGAATCAGAAGAAGCAGAAGAAGGATAAGGAGAAGGTGAAGTCTGGAGGATGAATCAGAAGAAGCAGAATAAGGAGAAGGAGAAGGTGAAGTCTGGAGGGTGAATCAGAAGAAGCAGAAGATGAGAAGGAGAAGGTGAAGTCTGGAGGGTGAATCAGAAGAAGCAGAAGATGGAGAAGGAGAAGGTGAAGTCTGGAGGGTGAATCAGAAGAAGCAGAATAAGGAGAAGGAGAAGGTGAAGTCTGGAGGGTGAATCAGAAGAAGTAGAAGATGAGAAGGAGAAGGTGAAGTCTGGAGGGTGAATCAGAAGAAGCAGAAGAAGGAGAAGGAGAAGGTGAAGTCAGGAGGGTGAATCAGAAGAAGCAGAAGAAGGAGAAGGAGAAGGTGAAGTCTGGAGGGTGAATCAGAAGAATCAGAAGAAGGAGAAGGAGAAGGTGAAGTCTGGAGGGTGAATCAGAAGAAGCAGAAGAAAGAGAAGGAGAAGGTGAATTCTGGAGGGTGAAGCAGAAGAAACAGAAGAAGGAGAAGGAGAAGGTGAAGACTGGAGAGTGAATCAGAAGAAGTAGAAGAAGGAGAAGGAGAAGGTGAGGTCTGGAGGGTGAATCAGAAGAAGTAGAAGAAGGAGAAGGAGAAGGTGAAGTCTGGAGGGTGAATCAGAAGAAGCAGAAGAAGGAGAAGGAGAAGGTGAAGTCTGGAGGGTGAATCAGAAGAAGCAGAAGAAGGAGAAGGAGAAGATGAAGTCTGGAGGGTGAATCAGAAGTAGTAGAAGAAGTAGAAGGAGAAGGTGAGGTCTGGAGGGTGAATCAGAAGAAGCAGAAGAAGGAGAAGGAGAAGGTGAAGTCTGGAGGGTGAATCAGAAGAAGCAGAAGAAGAAGAAGGAGAAGGTGAAGTCTGGAGGGTGAATCAGAAGAAGCAGAAGAAGGAGAAGGAGAAGGTGAAGTCAGGAGGGTGAATCAGAAGAAGCAGAAGAAGGAGAAGGAGAAGGTGTAGTTAGGAGGGTGAATCAGAAGAAGCAGAAGAAGGAGAAGGAGAAGGTGAAGTCTGGAGGGTGAATCAGAAGAAGCAGAAGAAGGAGAAGGAGAAGGTGAAGTCTGGAGGGTGAATTAGAAGAAGCAGAAGAAGGAGAAGGAGAAGGTGAAGTCAGGAGGGTGAATCAGAAGAAGCAGAAGAAGGAGAAGCAGAAGGTAAAGTTGGGAGGGTGAATCAGAAGAAGCAGATGAAGGAGAAGGAGCAGGTGAAGTCAGGGGGGTGAAGCAGAAGAAGTAGAAGAAGGAGAAGGAGAAGGTGAAGTCAGGAGGGTGAAGCAGAAGAAGGAGAAGAAGGAGAAGGTGAAGTCTGGAGGGCGCAGCAGAAGAAGCAGAAGAAGGAGAAGGAGAAGGTGAAGTCTGGAGGGTGAATCAGAAGAAGTAGAAGAAGGAGAAGGAGAAGGTGAAGTCTGGAGGGTGAAGCAGAAGAAGCAGAAGAAGGAGAAGGAGAAGGTGAAGTCTGGAGGGCGAAGCAGAAGAAGCAGAAGAAGGAGAAGGGGAAGGGGAAGTCTGGAGGGTGAATCAGAAGAAGTAGAAGAAGCAGAAGGAGAAGGTGAAGTCTGGAGGGTGAATCAGAAGAAGCAGAAGAAGGAGAAGGAGAAGGTGAAGTCTGGAGGGTGAATCAGAAGAAGCAGAAGAAGGAGAAGGAGAAGGTGAAGTCTGAAGGGTGAATCAGAAGAAGCAGAAGAAGGAGAAGGAGAAGGTGAAGTCTGGAGGGTGAATCCGAAGAAGCAGAAGAAGGAGAAGGAGATGGTGAAGTCTGGAGGGTGAATCAGAAGAAGCAGAAGAAGGAGAAGGAGAAGGTGAAGTCTGGAGGGTGAATCAGAAGAAGTAGAAGAAGGAGAAGGAGAAGCTGAAGTCTGGAGGGTGAATCAGAAGAAGTAGAAGAAGGAGAAGGAGAAGGTTAAGTCTGGAGGGTGAATCAGAAGAAGCAGAAGAAGGAGAAGGTGAAGTCTGGAGGGTGAATCAGAAGAAGCAGAAGAAGGAGAATGAGAAGATGAAGTCTGGAGGGTGAATCAGAAGAAGGAGAAGAAGGAGAAGGAGAAGGTGAAGTCTGGAGGGTGAATCAGAAGAAGCAGAACAAGGAGAAGGAGAAGGTGAAGTCTGGAGGGTGAATCAGAAGAAGTAGAAGAAGGAGAAGGAGAAGGCGAAGTCTGGAGGGTGAATCAGAAGAAGCAGAAGAAGGAGAAGGAGAAGATGAAGTCTGGAGGGTGAATCAGAAGAAGCAGAAGAAGGAGAAGGAGAAGCTGAAGTCTGGAGGGTGAATCAGAAGAAGTAGAAGAAGGAGAAGGAGAAGGTGAGGTCTGGAGGGTGAATCAGAAGAAGCAGAAGAAGGAGAAGGAGAAGGTGAAGTCTGAAGGGTGAATCAGAAGAAGCAGAAGAAGGAGAAGGAGAAGGTGAAGTCTGGAGGGTGAATCAGAAGAAGCAGAAGAAGGAGAAGGAGAAGGTGAAGTCTGGAGGGTGAATCAGAAAAAGTAGAAGAAGGAGAAGGAGAAGCTGAAGTCTGGAGGGTGAATCAGAAGAAGTAGAAGAAGGAGAAGGAGAAGGTTAAGTCTGGAGGGTGAATCAGAAGAAGCAGAAGAAGGAGAAGGTGAAGTCTGGAGGGTGAATCAGAAGAAGCACAAGAAGGAGAATGAGAAGATGAAGTCTGGAGGGTGAATCAGAAGAAGTAGAAGAAGGAGAAGGAGAAGGTGAAGTCTGGAAGGTGAATCAGAAGAAGCAGAACAAGGAGAAGGAGAAGGTGAAGTCTGGAGGGTGAATCAGAAGAAGAAGAAGGAGAAGGAGAAGGTGAAGTCTGGAGGGTGAATCAGAAGAAGCAGAATAAGGAGAAGGAGAAGGTGAAGTCTGGAGGGTGAATCAGAAGAAGCAGAAGAAGGAGAAGCAGAAGGTGAAGTCTGGAGGGTGAATCAGAAGAAGTAGAAGAAGGAGAAGGAGAAGGTGAAGTCCGGCGGGTGAAGCAGAAGAAGTAGAAGAAGGAGAAGGAGAAGGTGAAGTCAGGAGGGTGAATCAGAAGAAGCAGAAGAAGGAGAAGGAGAAGGTGAAGTCTGGAGGGTGAATCAGAAGAATCAGAAGAAGGAGAAGGAGAAGGTGAAGTCAGGAGGGTGAATCAGAAGAAGCAGAAGAAAGAGAAGGAGAAGGTGAAGTCTGGAGGGTGAAGCAGAAGAAGCAGAAGAAGGAGAAGGAGAAGGTGAAGACTGGAGGGTGAATCAGAAGAAGTAGAAGAAGGAGAAGGAGAAGTTGAAGTCTGGAGGGTGAATCAGAAGAAGTAGAAGATGGAGAAGGAGAAGGTGAAGTCTGGAGGGTGAATCAGAAGAAGCAGAAGAAGGAGAAGGAGAAGGTGAAGTCTGGAGGGTGAATCAGAAGAAGCAGAAGAAGGAGAAGGAGAAGATGAAGTCTGGAGGGTGAATCAGAAGAAGCAGAAGAAGGAGAAGGAGAAGGTAAAGTCTGGATGGTGAATCAGAAGAAGCAGAAGAAGGAGAAGGAGAAGGTGAAGTCTGGAGGGTGAATCAGAAGAAGCAGAAGAAGGATAAGGAGAAGGTGAAGTCTGGAGGATGAATCAGAAGAAGCAGAATAAGGAGAAGGAGAAGGTGAAGTCTGGAGGGTGAATCAGAAGAAGCAGAAGATGAGAAGGAGAAGGTGAAGTCTGGAGGGTGAATCAGAAGAAGCAGAAGATGGAGAAGGAGAAGGTGAAGTCTGGAGGGTGAATCAGAAGAAGCAGAATAAGGAGAAGGAGAAGGTGAAGTCTGGAGGGTGAATCAGAAGAAGTAGAAGATGAGAAGGAGAAGGTGAAGTCTGGAGGGTGAATCAGAAGAAGCAGAAGAAGGAGAAGGAGAAGGTGAAGTCAGGAGGGTGAATCAGAAGAAGCAGAAGAAGGAGAAGGAGAAGGTGAAGTCTGGAGGGTGAATCAGAAGAAGCAGAAGAAGGAGAAGGAGAAGGTGAAGACTGGAGGGTGAATCAGAAGAAGTAGAAGAAGGAGAAGGAGAAGGTGAAGTCTGGAGGGTGAATCAGAAGAAGCAGAAGAAGGAGAAGGAGAAGGTGAAGTCTGGAGGGTGAATCAGAAGAAGTAGAAGAAGGAGAAGGAGAAGGTGAAGTCTGGAGGGTGAGTCAGAAGAAGCAGAAGAAGGAGAAGGAGAAGATGAAGTCTGGAGGGTGAATCAGAAGAAGTAGAAGAAGGAGAAGGAGAAGGTGAGGTCTGGAGGGTGAATCAGAAGAAGCAGAAGAAGGAGAAGGAGAAGGTGAAGTCTGAAGGGTGAATCAGAAGAAGCAGAAGAAGGAGAAGGAGAAGGTGAAATCTGGAGGGTGAATCAGAAGAAGCAGAAGAAGGAGAAGGAGAAGGTGAAGTCTGGAGGGTGAATCAGAAGAAGCAGAAGAAGGAGAAGGAGAAGGTGAAGTCTGGAGGGTGAATCAGAAGAAGTAGAAGAAGGAGAAGGAGAAGCTGAAGTCTGGAGGGTGAATCAGAAGAGGTAGAAGAAGGAGAAGGAGAAGGTTAAGTCTGGAGGGTGAATCAGAAGAAGCAGAAGAAGGAGAAGGTGAAGTCTGGAGGGTGAATCAGAAGAAGCAGAAGAAGGAGAATGAGAAGATGAAGTCTGGAGGGTGAATCAGAAGAAGTAGAAGAAGGAGAAGGAGAAGGTGAAGTCTGGAGGGTGAATCAGAAGAAGCAGAACAAGGAGAAGGAGAAGGTGAAGTCTGGAGGGTGAATCAGAAGAAGAAGAAGGAGAAGGAGAAGGTGAAGTCTGGAGGGTGAATCAGAAGAAGTAGAAGAAGGAGAAGGAGAAGGTGAAGTCCGGCGGGTGAAGCAGAAGAAGTAGAAGAAGGAGAAGGAGAAGGTGAAGTGAGCAGGGTGAATCAGAAGAAGAAAAGAAGGAGAAGGAGAAGGTGAAGTCAGGAGGGTGAATCAGAAGAAGCAGAAGAAGGAGAAGGAGAAGGTGAAGTCTGGAGGGTGAATCAGAAGAATCAGAAGAAGGAGAAGGAGAAGGTGAAGTCAGGAGGGTGAATCAGAAGAAGCAGAAGAAAGAGAAGGAGAAGGTGAAGTCTGGAGGGTGAAGCAGAAGAAGCAGAAGAAGGAGAAGGAGAAGGTGAAGAATGGAGGGTGAATCAGAAGAAGTAGAAGAAGGAGAAGGAGAAGTTGAAGTCTGGAGGGTGAATCAGAAGAAGTAGAAGATGGAGAAGGAGAAGGTGAAGTCTGGAGGGTGAATCAGAAGAAGCAGAAGAAGGAGAAGGAGAAGGTGAAGTCTGGAGGGTGAATCAGAAGAAGCAGAAGAAGGAGAAGGAGAAGATGAAGTCTGGAGGGTGAATCAGAAGAAGTAGAAGAAGGAGAAGGAGAAGGTGAGGTCTGGAGGGTGAATCAGAAGAAGCAGAAGAAGGAGAAGGAGAAGGTAAAGTCTGGATGGTGAATCAGAAGAAGCAGAAGAAGGAGAAGGTGAAGTCTGGAGGGTGAATCAGAAGAAGCAGAAGAAGGATAAGGAGAAGGTGAAGTCTGGAGGGTGAATCAGAAGAAGCAGAATAAGGAGAAGGAGAAGGTGAAGTCTGGAGGGTGAATCAGAAGAAGTAGAAGATGAGAAGGAGAAGGTGAAGTCTGGAGGGTGAATCAGAAGAAGCAGAAGAAGGAGAAGGAGAAGGTGAAGTCAGGAGGGTGAATCAGAAGAAGCAGAAGAAGGAGAAGGTGAAGTCTGCAGGGTGAATCAGAAAAAGCAGAAGAACGAGAAGGAGAAGGTGAAGACTGGAGGGTGAATCAGAAGAAGTAGAAGAAGGAGAAGGAGAAGGTGAAGTCTGGAGGGTGAATCAGATGAAGCAGAAGAAGGAGAAGGAGAAGGTGAAGTCTGGAGGGTGAATCAGAAGAAGCAGAAGAAGGAGAAGGAGAAGGTGAAGTCAGGAGGGTGAAACAGAAGAAGCAGAAGAAGGAGAAGGAGAAGGTGAAGTCTGGAGGGTGAAGCAGAAGATGCAGAAGAAGGAGAAGGAGAAGGTGAAGTCAGGAGGGTGAATCAGAAGAAGCAGAAGAAGGAGAAGGAGAAGGTGAAGTCTGGAGGGTGAATCAGAAGAAGCAGAAGAAGGAGAAGGAGAAGGTGAAGTCTGGAGGGTGAATCAGAAGAAGCAGAAGAAGGAGAAGGAGAAGGTGAAGTCAGGAGGGCGAAGCAGAAGAAGCAGAAGAAGCAGAAGGAGAAGGTGAAGTCTGGAGGGTGAATCAGAAGAAGTAGAAGGAGAAGGAGAAGGTGAAGTCTGGAGGGTGAATCAGAAGAAGCAGAAGAAGGAGAAGGTGAAGTCTGGAGGGTGAATCAGAAGAAGCAGAAGAAGGAGAAGATGAAGTCTGGAGGGTGAATCAGAAGAAGTAGAAGAAGGAGAATGAGAAGGTGAGGTCTGGAGGGTGAATCAGAAGAAGCAGAAGAAGGAGAAGGAGAAGGTGAAGTCAGGAGGGTAAAGCAGAAGAAGCAGAAGAAGGAGAAGGAGAAGGTGAAGTCTGGAGGGCGCAGCAGAAGATGCAGAAGAAGGAGAAGGAGAAGGTGAAGTCTGGAATGTGAAGCAGAAGAAGTAGAAGAAGGAGAAGGAGAAGGTGAAGTCTGGATGGTGAATCAGAAGAAGTAGAAGAAGGAGAAGGAGAAGGTGAAGTCTGCAGGGTGAATCAGAAGAAACAGAAGAAGGAGAAGGAGAAGGTGAAGTCTGGAGGGTGAATCAGAAGAAGTAGAAGAAGGAGAAGGAGAAGGTGTAGTCTGGAGGGTGAATCAGAAGAAGTAGACGAAGGAGAAGGAGAAGGTGAAGTCTGGAGGGTGAATCAGAAGAAGTAGAAGATGGGAAGGAGAAGTTGAAGTCTGGAGGGTGAATCAGAAGAAGCAGAAGAAGGAGAAGGAGAAGGTGAAGTCAGGAGGGTGAATCAGAAGAAGCAGAAGAAGGAGAAGGAGAAGGTGAAGTCTGGAGGGTGAATCAGAAGAAGCAGAAGAAGGAGAAGGAGAAGGTGAAGACTGGAGGGTGAATCAGAAGAAGTAGAAGAAGGAGAAGGAGAAGGTGAAGTCTGGAGTGTGAATCAGAAGAAGCAGAAGAAGGAGAAGGAGAAGGTGAAGTGTGGAGGGTGAATCAGAAGAAGTAGAAGAAGGAGAAGGAGAAGGTGAAGTCTGGAGGGTGAATCAGAAGAAGTAGAAGAAGGAGAAGGAGAAGGTGAAGTCTGGAGGGTGAATCAGAAGAAGCAGAAGAAGGAGAAGGAGATGGTGAAGTCTGGAAGGTGAATCAGAAGAAGCAGAAGAAGGAGAAGGAGACGATGAAGTCTGGAGGGGGAATCAGAAGAACTAGAAGAAGGAGAAGGAGAAGGTGAAGTCTGGAGGGTGAATCAGAAGAAGCAGACGAAGGAGAAGGAGAAGTTGAAGTCTGGAGGGTGAATCAGAAGAAGCAGAAGAAGGAGAAGGAGCAGGTGAAGTCTGGAGGGTGAATCAGAAGAAGCAGAATAAGGAGAAGGAGAAGGTGAAGTCTGGAGGGTGAATCGGAAGAAGCAGAAGAAGGAGAAGGAGAAGGTGAAGTCTGGAGGGTGAATCAGAAGAAGTAGAAGAAGGAGAAGGAGAAGGTGAAGTCTGGAGGGTGAATCAGAAGAAGCAGAAGAAGGAGAAGGAGAAGGTGAAGTCTGGAAGGTGAATCAGAAGAAGCAGAAGAAGGAGAAGGAGAAGATGAAGTCTGGAGGGTGAATCAGAAGAAGTAGAAGAAGGAGAAGGAGAAGGTGAAGTCTGGAGGGTGAATCAGAAGAAGCAGAAGAAGGAGAAGGAGAAGGTGAAGTCTGGAGGGTGAATCAGAAGAAGCAGTAGAAGGAGAAGGAGAAGGTGAAGTCTGGAGGGTGAATCAGAAGAAGCAGAATATGGAGAAGGAGAAGGTGAAGTCTGGGGGGTGAATCAGAAGAAGCAGAAGAAGGAGAAGGAGATGGTGAAGTCTGGAGGGTGAATCAGAAGAAGTAGAAGAAGGAGAAGGAGAAGGTGAAGTCTGGAGGGTGAAGCAGAAGAAGTAGAAGAAGGAGAAGGAGAAGGTGAAGTCTGGAGGGTGAATCAGAAGAAGTAGAAGAAGGAGAAGGAGAAGGTGAAGTCAGGAGGGTGAATCAGAAGAAGCAGAAGAAGGAGAAGGAGAAGGTGAAGTCTGGAGGGTGAATCAGAAGAATCAGAAGAAGGAGAAGGAGAAGGTGAAGTCTGGAGGGTGAATCAGAAGAAGCAGAAGAAAGAGAAGGAGAAGGTGATGTCTGGAGGGTGAAGCAGAAGAAGCAGAAGAAGGAAAAGGAGAAGGTGAAGACTGGAGGGTGAATCAGAAGAAGTAGAAGAAGGAGAAGGAGAAGGTGAAGTCTGGAGGGTGAATCAGAAGAAGTAGAAGAAGGAAAAGGAGAAGGTGAAGTCTGGAGGCTGAATCAGAAGAAGTAGAAGAAGGAGAAGGAGAAGGTGAAGTCTGGAGGTTGAATCAGAAGAAGCAGAAGAAGGAGAAGGAGAAGGTGAAGTCTGGAGGGTGAATCAGAAGAAGCAGAAGAAGGAGTAGTAGAAGATGAAGTCTGGAGGGTGAATCAGAAGAAGTAGAAGAAGGAGAAGGAGAAGGTGAGGTCTGGAGGGTGAATCAGAAGAAGCAGAAGAAGGAGAAGGAGAAGGTGAAGTCTGGAGGGTGAATCAGAAGAAGCAGAAGAAGGAGAAGGAGATGGTGAAGTCTGGAGGGTGAATCAGAAGATGCAGAAGAAGGAGAAGGAGAAGGTGAAGTCAGGAGGGTGAATCAGAAGAAGCAGAAGAAGGAGAAGGAGAAGGTGAAGTTAGGAGGGTGAATCAGAAGAAGCAGAAAAAGGAGAAGGAGAAGGTGAAGTCAGGGGGGTGAAGCAGAAGAAGCAGAAGAAGGAGAAGGAGAAGGTGAAGTTTGGAGGGCGCAGCAGAAGAAGCAGAAGAAGGAGAAGGAGAAGGAGAAGTCTGGAGGGTGAATCAGAAGAAGCAGAAGAAGGAGAAGGAGAAGGTGAAGTCTGGAGGGTGAATCAGAAGAAGTAGAAGAAGGAGAAGGAGAAGGTGAAGTCAGGAGGGTGAAGCAGAAGAAGCAGAAGAAGGAGAAGGAGAAGGTGAAGTCTGGAGGGCGCAGCAGAAGATGCAGAAGAAGGAGAAGGAGAAGGTGAAGTCTGGAGGGTGAAGCAGAAGAAGTAGAAGAAGGAGAAGGAGAAGGTGAAGTCTGGAGGGTGAATCAGAAGAAGTAGAAGAAGGAGAAGGAGAAGGTGAAGTCTGCAGGCTGAATCAGAAGAAACAGAAGAAGGAGAAGGAGAAGGTGAAGTCTGGAGGGTGAATCAGAAGAAGTAGACGAAGGAGAAGGAGAAGGTGTAGTCTGGAGGGTGAATCAGAAGAAGTAGACGAAGGAGAAGGAGAAGGTGAAGTCTGGAGGGTGAATCAGAAGAAGTAGAAGATGGGAAGGAGAAGGTGAAGTCTGGAGGGTGAATCAGAAGAAGCAGAAGAAGGAGAAGGAGAAGGTGAAGTCAGGAGGGTGAATCAGAAGAAGCAGAAGAAGGAGAAGGAGAAGGTGAAGTCTGGAGGGTGAATCAGAAGAAGCAGAAGATGGAGAAGGAGAAGGTGAAGACTGGAGGGTGAATCAAAAGAAGTAGAAGAAGGAGAAGGAGAAGGTGAAGTCTGGAGTGTGAATCAGAAGAAGCAGAAGAAGGAGAAGGAGAAGGTGAAGTCTGGAGGGTGAATCAGAAGAATTAGAAGAAGGAGAAGGAGAAGGTGAAGTCTGGAGGGTGAATCAGAAGAAGTAGAAGAAGGAGAAGGAGAAGGTGAAGTCTGGAGGGTGAATCAGAAGAAGCAGAAGAAGGAGAAGGAGAAGGTGAAGTCTGGAAGGTGAATCAGAAGAAGCAGAAGAAGGAGAAGGAGAAGATGAAGTCTGGAGGGTGAATCAGAAGAAGTAGAAGAAGGAGAAGGAGAAGGTGAAGTCTGGAGGGTGAATCAGAAGAAGCAGAAGAAGGAGAAGGAGAAGGTGAAGTCTGGAGGGTGAATCAGAAGAAGCAGAAGAAGGAGAATGAGAAGGTGAAGTCTGGAGGGTGAATCAGAAGAAGCAGAATAAGGAGAAGGAGAAGGTGAAGTCTGGAGGGTGAATCGGAAGAAGCAGAAGAAGGAGAAGGAGAAGGTGAAGTCTGGAGGGTGAATCAGAAGAAGTAGAAGAAGGAGAAGGAGAAGGTGAAGTCTGGAGGGTGAAGCAGAAGAAGCAGAAGAAGGAAAAGGAGAAGGTGAAGACTGGAGGGTGAATCAGAAGAAGTAGAAGAAGGAGAAGGAGAAGGTGAAGTCTGGAGGGTGAATCAGAAGAAGTAGAAGAAGGAAAAGGAGAAGGTGAAGTCTGGAGGCTGAATCAGAAGAAGTAGAAGAAGGAGAAGGAGAAGGTGAAGTCTGGAGGGTGAATCAGAAGAAGCAGAAGAAGGAGAAGGAGAAGGTGAAGTCTGGAGGGTGAATCAGAGGAAGCAGAAGAAGGAGAAGGAGAAGATGAAGTCTGGATGGTGAATCAGAAGAAGTAGAAGAAGGAGAAGGAGAAGGTGAGGTCTGGAGGGTGAATCAGAAGAAGCAGAAGAAGGAGAAGGAGAAGGTGAAGTCTGGAGGGTGAATCAGAAGAAGCAGAAGAAGGAGAAGGAGAAGGTGAAGTCTGGAGGGTGAATCAGAAGAAGCAGAAGAAGTAGAAGGAGAAGGTGAAGTCAGGAGGGTGAATCAGAAGAAGCAGAAGAAGGAGAAGGAGAAGGTGAAGTTAGGAGGGTGAATCAGAAGAAGCAGAAGAAGGAGAAGGAGAAGGTGAAGTCGGGGGGGTGAAGCAGAAGAGGTAGAAGAAGGAGAAGGAGAAGGTGAAGTCAGGAGGGTGAAGCAGAAGAAGCAGAAGAAGGAGAAGGAGAAGTGAAGTCTGGAGGGCGCAGCAGAAGAAGCAGAAGAAGGAGAAGGAGAAGGTGAAGTCTGGAGGGTGAAGCAGAAGAAGCAGAAGAAGGAGAAGGAGAAGGTGAAGTCTGGAGGGTGAATCAGAAGAAGTAGAAGAAGGAGAAGGAGAAGGTGAAGTCAGGAGGGTGAAGCAGAAGAAGCAGAAGAAGGAGAAGGAGAAGGTGAAGTCTGGAGGGTGAAGCAGAAGAAGCAGAAGAAGGAGAAGGAGAAGGTGAAGTCTGGAGGGCGCAGCAGAAGAAGCAGAAGAAGGAGAAGGAGAAGGTGAAGTCTGGAGGGTGAATCAGAAGAAGTAGAAGAAGGAGAAGGAGAAGGTGAATTCTGGAGGGTGAATCAGAAGAAGCAGAAGAAGGAGAAGGAGAAGGTGAAGTCTGGAGGGTGAATCAGAAGAAGCAGAAGAAGGAGAAGGAGAAGATGAAGTCTGGAGGGTGAATCAGAAGTAGAAGAAGGAGAAGGAGAAGGTGAGGTCTGGAGGGTGAATCAGAAGAAGCAGAAGAAGGAGAAGGAGAAGGTGAAGTCAGGAGGGTGAAGCAGAAGAAGCAGAAGAAGGAGAAGGAGAAGTTGAAGTCTGTAGGGCGCAGCAGAAGATGCAGAAGAAGGAGAAGGAGAAGGTGAAGTCTGGAGGGTGAATCAGAAGAAGCAGAAGAAGGAGAAGGAGAAGGTGAAGTCAGGAGGGTGAATCAGAAGAAGCAGAAGAAGGAGAAGGAGAAGGTGAAGTCAGGGGGGTGAAGCAGAAGAAGTAGAAGAAGGAGAAAGAGAAGGTGAAGTCAGGAGGGTGAAGCAGAAGAAGCAGAAGAAGGAGAAGGAGAAGGTGAAGTCTGGAGGGCGCAGCAGAAGAAGCAGAAGAAGGAGAACGAGAAGGTGAAGTCTGGAGGGTGAATCAGAAGAAGTAGAAGAAGGAGAAGGAGAAGGTGAAGTCTGGAGGGTGAATCAGAAGAAGCAGAAGAAGGAGAAGGAGAAGGTGAAGTCTGGAGGGTGAATCAGAAGAAGCAGAAGAAGGAGAAGGAGAAGATGAAGTCTGAAGGGTGAATCAGAAGAAGTAGAAGAAGGAGAAGGAGAATGTGAAGTCTGGAGGGTGAGTCAGAAGAAGCAGAAGAAGGAGAAGGAGAAGGTGAAGTCTTGAGGGTGAATCAGAAGAAGCTGAAGAAGGAGAATGAGAAGGTGAAGTCTGGAGGGTGAATCAGAAGAAGCAGAAGAAGGAGAAGGAGAAGGTGAAATCTGGAGGGTGAATCAAAAGAAGCAGAAGAAGGAAAAGGAGAAGGTGAAGTCTGGAGGGTGAATCAGAAGAAGCAGGAGAAGTAGCAGGAGAAGGTGAAGTCTGGAGGGTGAGTCAGAAGAAGCAGAAGAAGGAGAAGGAGAAGGTGAAGTCTGGAGGGTGAATCAGAAGAAGTAGAATAAGGAGAAGGAGAAGGTGAAGTCTGGAGGGTGAATCAGAAGAAGCAGAAGAAGGAGAAGGAGAAGGTGAAGTGTGGAGGGTGAATCAGAAGAAGCAGAAGAAGGAGAAGGAGAAGATGAAGTCTGGAGGGTGAATCAGAAGAAGCAGAAGAAGGAGAAGGAGAAGGTGAAATCTGGAGGGTGAATCAGAAGAAGCAGAAGAAGGAAAAAGAGAAGGTGAAGTCTGGAGGGTGAATCAGAAGAAGCAGAAGAAGTAGAAGGAGAAGGTGAAGTCTGGAGGGTGAATCAGAAGAAGTAGAAGAAGGAGAAGGAGAAGGTGAAGTCTGGAGGGTGAATCAGAAGAAGCAGAAGAAGGAGAAGGAGAAGGAAAAGTCAGGAGGGTGAATCAGGAGAAGCAGAAGAAGGAGAAGGAGAAGGTGAAGTCTGGAGGGTGAATCAGAAGACGCAGAAGAAGGAGAAGGAGATGGTGAAGACTGGAGGGTGAATCAGAAGAAGTAGAAGAAGGAGAAGGAGAAGGTGAAGTCTGGAGGGTGAATCAGAAGAAGTAGAAGAAGGAGAAGGAGAAGGCGAAGTCTGGAGGGTGAATCAGAAGAAGCAGAAGAAGGAGATGGAGAAGGTAAAGTCTGGAGGGTGAATCAGAAGAAGCAAAAGAAGGAGAAGGAGAAGATGAAGTCTGGAGGGTGAAGCAGAAGAAGCAGAAGAAGGAGAAGGAGAAGGTGAAGTCTGGAGGGCGAAGCAGAAGAAGCAGAAGAAGGAGAAGGGGAAGGGGAAGTCTGGAGGGTGAATCAGAAGAAGTAGAAGAAGCAGAAGGAGAAGGTGAAGTCTGGAGGGTGAATCAGAAGAAGCAGAAGAAGGAGAAGGAGAAGGTGAAGTCTGGAGGGTGAATCAGAAGAAGCAGAAGAAGGAGAAGGAGAAGGTGAAGTCTGAAGGGTGAATCAGAAGAAGCAGAAGAAGGAGAAGGAGAAGTTGAAGTCTGGAGGGTGAATCCGAAGAAGCAGAAGAAGGAGAAGGAGATGGTGAAGTCTGGAGGGTGAATCAGAAGAAGCAGAAGAAGGAGAAGGAGAAGGTGAAGTCTGGAGGGTGAATCAGAAGAAGTAGAAGAAGGAGAAGGAGAAGCTGAAGTCTGGAGGGTGAATCAGAAGAAGTAGAAGAAGGAGAAGGAGAAGGTTAAGTCTGGAGGGTGAATCAGAAGAAGCAGAAGAAGGAGAAGGTGAAGTCTGGAGGGTGAATCAGAAGAAGCAGAAGAAGGAGAATGAGAAGATGAAGTCTGGAGGGTGAATCAGAAGAAGGAGAAGAAGGAGAAGGAGAAGGTGAAGTCTGGAGGGTGAATCAGAAGAAGCAGAACAAGGAGAAGGAGAAGGTGAAGTCTGGAGGGTGAATCAGAAGAAGTAGAAGAAGGAGAAGGAGAAGGCGAAGTCTGGAGGGTGAATCAGAAGAAGCAGAAGAAGGAGAAGGAGAAGATGAAGTCTGGAGGGTGAATCAGAAGAAGCAGAAGAAGGAGAAGGAGAAGCTGAAGTCTGGAGGGTGAATCAGAAGAAGTAGAAGAAGGAGAAGGAGAAGGTGAGGTCTGGAGGGTGAATCAGAAGAAGCAGAAGAAGGAGAAGGAGAAGGTGAAGTCTGAAGGGTGAATCAGAAGAAGCAGAAGAAGGAGAAGGAGAAGGTGAAGTCTGGAGGGTGAATCAGAAGAAGCAGAAGAAGGAGAAGGAGAAGGTGAAGTCTGGAGGGTGAATCAGAAGAAGCAGAAGAAGGAGAAGGAGAAGGTGAAGTCTGGAGGGTGAATCAGAAAAAGTAGAAGAAGGAGAAGGAGAAGCTGAAGTCTGGAGGGTGAATCAGAAGAAGTAGAAGAAGGAGAAGGAGAAGGTTAAGTCTGGAGGGTGAATCAGAAGAAGCACAAGAAGGAGAATGAGAAGATGAAGTCTGGAGGGTGAATCAGAAGAAGTAGAAGAAGGAGAAGGAGAAGGTGAAGTCTGGAAGGTGAATCAGAAGAAGCAGAACAAGGAGAAGGAGAAGGTGAAGTCTGGAGGGTGAATCAGAAGAAGAAGAAGGAGAAGGAGAAGGTGAAGTCTGGAGGGTGAATCAGAAGAAGCAGAATAAGGAGAAGGAGAAGGTGAAGTCTGGAGGGTGAATCAGAAGAAGCAGAAGAAGGAGAAGCAGAAGGTGAAGTCTGGAGGGTGAATCAGAAGAAGTAGAAGAAGGAGAAGGAGAAGGTGAAGTCCGGCGGGTGAAGCAGAAGAAGTAGAAGAAGGAGAAGGAGAAGGTGAAGTCAGGAGGGTGAATCAGAAGAAGCAGAAGAAGGAGAAGGAGAAGGTGAAGTCTGGAGGGTGAATCGGAAGAATCAGAAGAAGGAGAAGGAGAAGGTGAAGTCAGGAGGGTGAATCAGAAGAAGCAGAAGAAGGAGAAGGAGAAGGTGAAGACTGGAGGGTGAATCAGAAGAAGTAGAAGAAGGAGAAGGAGAAGTTGAAGTCTGGAGGGTGAATCAGAAGAAGTAGAAGATGGAGAAGGAGAAGGTGAAGTCTGGAGGGTGAATCAGAAGAAGCAGAAGAAGGAGAAGGAGAAGGTGAAGTCTGGAGGGTGAATCAGAAGAAGCAGAAGAAGGAGAAGGAGAAGATGAAGTCTGGAGGGTGAATCAGAAGAAGCAGAAGAAGGAGAAGGAGAAGGTAAAGTCTGGATGGTGAATCAGAAGAAGCAGAAGAAGGAGAAGGAGAAGGTGAAGTCTGGAGGGTGAATCAGAAGAAGCAGAAGAAGGATAAGGAGAAGGTGAAGTCTGGAGGATGAATCAGAAGAAGCAGAATAAGGAGAAGGAGAAGGTGAAGTCTGGAGGGTGAATCAGAAGAAGCAGAAGAAGGATAAGGAGAAGGTGAAGTCTGGAGGATGAATCAGAAGAAGCAGAATAAGGAGAAGGAGAAGGTGAAGTCTGGAGGGTGAATCAGAAGAAGCAGAAGATGAGAAGGAGAAGGTGAAGTCTGGAGGGTGAATCAGAAGAAGCAGAAGATGGAGAAGGAGAAGGTGAAGTCTGGAGGGTGAATCAGAAGAAGCAGAATAAGGAGAAGGAGAAGGTGAAGTCTGGAGGGTGAATCAGAAGAAGTAGAAGATGAGAGGGAGAAGGTGAAGTCTGGAGGGTGAATCAGAAGAAGCAGAAGAAGGAGAAGGAGAAGGTGAAGTCAGGAGGGTGAATCAGAAGAAGCAGAAGAAGGAGAAGGAGAAGGTGAAGTCTGGAGGGTGAATCAGAAGAAGCAGAAGAAGGAGAAGGAGAAGGTGAAGACTGGAGGGTGAATCAGAAGAAGTAGAAGAAGGAGAAGGAGAAGGTGAAGTCTGGAGGGTGAATCAGAAGAAGCAGAAGAAGGAGAAGGAGAAGGTGAAGTCTGGAGGGTGAATCAGAAGAAGTAGAAGAAGGAGAAGGAGAAGGTGAAGTCTGGAGGGTGAATCAGAAGAAGCAGAAGAAGGAGAAGGAGAAGATGAAGTCTGGAGGGTGAATCAGAAGAAGTAGAAGAAGGAGAAGGAGAAGGTGAGGTCTGGAGGGTGAATCAGAAGAAGCAGAAGAAGGAGAAGGAGAAGGTGAAGTCTGGAGGGTGAATCAGAAGAAGCAGAAGAAGGAGAAGGAGAAGGTGAAGTCTGGAGGGTGAATCAGAAGAAGCAGAAGAAGGAGAAGGAGAAGGTGAAGTCTGGAGGGTGAATCAGAAGAAGTAGAAGAAGGAGAAGGAGAAGGTGAAGTCTGGAGGGTGAATCAGAAGAAGCAGAAGAAGGAGAAGGAGAAGGTGAAGTCTGGAGGGTGAATCAGAAAAAGTAGAAGAAGGAGAAGGAGAAGCTGAAGTCTGGAGGGTGAATCAGAAGAAGCAGAAGAAGGAGAAGGAGAAGGTGAAGTCTGGAGGGTGAATCAGAAAAAGTAGAAGAAGGAGAAGGAGAAGCTGAAGTCTGGAGGGTGAATCAGAAGAAGTAGAAGAAGGAGAAGGAGAAGGTTAAGTCTGGAGGGTGAATCAGAAGAAGCACAAGAAGGAGAATGAGAAGATGAAGTCTGGAGGGTGAATCAGAAGAAGTAGAAGAAGGAGAAGGAGAAGGTGAAGTCTGGAAGGTGAATCAGAAGAAGCAGAACAAGGAGAAGGAGAAGGTGAAGTCTGGAGGGTGAATCAGAAGAAGAAGAAGGAGAAGGAGAAGGTGAAGTCTGGAGGGTGAATCAGAAGAAGCAGAATAAGGAGAAGGAGAAGGTGAAGTCTGGAGGGTGAATCAGAAGAAGCAGAAGAAGGAGAAGCAGAAGGTGAAGTCTGGAGGGTGAATCAGAAGAAGTAGAAGAAGGAGAAGGAGAAGGTGAAGTCCGGCGGGTGAAGCAGAAGAAGTAGAAGAAGGAGAAGGAGAAGGTGAAGTCAGGAGGGTGAATCAGAAGAAGCAGAAGAAGGAGAAGGAGAAGGTGAAGTCTGGAGGGTGAATCGGAAGAATCAGAAGAAGGAGAAGGAGAAGGTGAAGTCAGGAGGGTGAATCAGAAGAAGCAGAAGAAGGAGAAGGAGAAGGTGAAGACTGGAGGGTGAATCAGAAGAAGTAGAAGAAGGAGAAGGAGAAGTTGAAGTCTGGAGGGTGAATCAGAAGAAGTAGAAGATGGAGAAGGAGAAGGTGAAGTCTGGAGGGTGAATCAGAAGAAGCAGAAGAAGGAGAAGGAGAAGGTGAAGTCTGGAGGGTGAATCAGAAGAAGCAGAAGAAGGAGAAGGAGAAGATGAAGTCTGGAGGGTGAATCAGAAGAAGCAGAAGAAGGAGAAGGAGAAGGTAAAGTCTGGATGGTGAATCAGAAGAAGCAGAAGAAGGAGAAGGAGAAGGTGAAGTCTGGAGGGTGAATCAGAAGAAGCAGAAGAAGGATAAGGAGAAGGTGAAGTCTGGAGGATGAATCAGAAGAAGCAGAATAAGGAGAAGGAGAAGGTGAAGTCTGGAGGGTGAATCAGAAGAAGCAGAAGAAGGATAAGGAGAAGGTGAAGTCTGGAGGATGAATCAGAAGAAGCAGAATAAGGAGAAGGAGAAGGTGAAGTCTGGAGGGTGAATCAGAAGAAGCAGAAGATGAGAAGGAGAAGGTGAAGTCTGGAGGGTGAATCAGAAGAAGCAGAAGATGGAGAAGGAGAAGGTGAAGTCTGGAGGGTGAATCAGAAGAAGCAGAATAAGGAGAAGGAGAAGGTGAAGTCTGGAGGGTGAATCAGAAGAAGTAGAAGATGAGAGGGAGAAGGTGAAGTCTGGAGGGTGAATCAGAAGAAGCAGAAGAAGGAGAAGGAGAAGGTGAAGTCAGGAGGGTGAATCAGAAGAAGCAGAAGAAGGAGAAGGAGAAGGTGAAGTCTGGAGGGTGAATCAGAAGAAGCAGAAGAAGGAGAAGGAGAAGGTGAAGACTGGAGGGTGAATCAGAAGAAGTAGAAGAAGGAGAAGGAGAAGGTGAAGTCTGGAGGGTGAATCAGAAGAAGCAGAAGAAGGAGAAGGAGAAGGTGAAGTCTGGAGGGTGAATCAGAAGAAGTAGAAGAAGGAGAAGGAGAAGGTGAAGTCTGGAGGGTGAATCAGAAGAAGCAGAAGAAGGAGAAGGAGAAGATGAAGTCTGGAGGGTGAATCAGAAGAAGTAGAAGAAGGAGAAGGAGAAGGTGAGGTCTGGAGGGTGAATCAGAAGAAGCAGAAGAAGGAGAAGGAGAAGGTGAAGTCTGAAGGGTGAATCAGAAGAAGCAGAAGAAGGAGAAGGAGAAGGTGAAGTCTGGAGGGTGAATCAGAAGAAGCAGAAGAAGGAGAAGGAGAAGGTGAAGTCTGGAGGGTGAATCAGAAGAAGCAGAAGAAGGAGAAGGAGAAGGTGAAGTCTGGAGGGTGAATCAGAAGAAGTAGAAGAAGGAGAAGGAGAAGCTGAAGTCTGGAGGGTGAATCAGAAGAGGTAGAAGAAGGAGAAGGAGAAGGTTAAGTCTGGAGGGTGAATCAGAAGAAGCAGAAGAAGGAGAAGGTGAAGTCTGGAGGGTGAATCAGAAGAAGCAGAAGAAGGAGAATGAGAAGATGAAGTCTGGAGGGTGAATCAGAAGAAGTAGAAGAAGGAGAAGGAGAAGGTGAAGTCTGGAGGGTGAATCAGAAGAAGCAGAACAAGGAGAAGGAGAAGGTGAAGTCTGGAGGGTGAATCAGAAGAAGAAGAAGGAGAAGGAGAAGGTGAAGTCTGGAGGGTGAATCAGAAGAAGCAGAATAAGGAGAAGGAGAAGGTGAAGTCTGGATGGTGAATCAGAAGAAGCAGAAGAAGGAGAAGGAGAAGGTGAAGTCTGGAGGGTGAATCAGAAGAAGTAGAAGAAGGAGAAGGAGAAGGTGAAGTCCGGCGGGTGAAGCAGAAGAAGTAGAAGAAGGAGAAGGAGAAGGTGAAGTGAGCAGGGTGAATCAGAAGAAGAAAAGAAGGAGAAGGAGAAGGTGAAGTCAGGAGGGTGAATCAGAAGAAGCAGAAGAAGGAGAAGGAGAAGGTGAAGTCTGGAGGGTGAATCAGAAGAATCAGAAGAAGGAGAAGGAGAAGGTGAAGTCAGGAGGGTGAATCAGAAGAAGCAGAAGAAAGAGAAGGAGAAGGTGAAGTCTGGAGGGTGAAGCAGAAGAAGCAGAAGAAGGAGAAGGAGAAGGTGAAGAATGGAGGGTGAATCAGAAGAAGTAGAAGAAGGAGAAGGAGAAGTTGAAGTCTGGAGGGTGAATCAGAAGAAGTAGAAGATGGAGAAGGAGAAGGTGAAGTCTGGAGGGTGAATCAGAAGAAGCAGAAGAAGGAGAAGGAGAAGATGAAGTCTGGAGGGTGAATCAGAAGAAGCAGAAGAAGGAGAAGGAGAAGATGAAGTCTGGAGGGTGAATCAGAAGAAGTAGAAGAAGGAGAAGGAGAAGGTGAGGTCTGGAGGGTGAATCAGAAGAAGCAGAAGAAGGAGAAGGAGAAGGTAAAGTCTGGATGGTGAATCAGAAGAAGCAGAAGAAGGAGAAGGAGAAGGTGAAGTCTGGAGGGTGAATCAGAAGAAGTAGAAGAAGGAGAAGGAGAAGGTGAAGTGAGCAGGGTGAATCAGAAGAAGAAAAGAAGGAGAAGGAGAAGGTGAAGTCAGGAGGGTGAATCAGAAGAAGCAGAATAAGGAGAAGGAGAAGGTGAAGTCTGGAGGGTGAATCAGAAGAAGCAGAAGATGAGAAGGAGAAGGTGAAGTCTGGAGGGTGAATCAGAAGAAGCAGAAGATGGAGAAGGAGAAGGTGAAGTCTGGAGGGTGAATCAGAAGAAGCAGAATAAGGAGAAGGAGAAGGTGAAGTCTGGAGGGTGAATCAGAAGAAGTAGAAGATGAGAGGGAGAAGGTGAAGTCTGGAGGGTGAATCAGAAGAAGCAGAAGAAGGAGAAGGAGAAGGTGAAGTCAGGAGGGTGAATCAGAAGAAGCAGAAGAAGGAGAAGGAGAAGGTGAAGTCTGGAGGGTGAATCAGAAGAAGCAGAAGAAGGAGAAGGAGAAGGTGAAGACTGGAGGGTGAATCAGAAGAAGTAGAAGAAGGAGAAGGAGAAGGTGAAGTCTGGAGGGTGAATCAGAAGAAGCAGAAGAAGGAGAAGGAGAAGGTGAAGTCTGGAGGGTGAATCAGAAGAAGTAGAAGAAGGAGAAGGAGAAGGTGAAGTCTGGAGGGTGAATCAGAAGAAGCAGAAGAAGGAGAAGGAGAAGATGAAGTCTGGAGGGTGAATCAGAAGAAGTAGAAGAAGGAGAAGGAGAAGGTGAGGTCTGGAGGGTGAATCAGAAGAAGCAGAAGAAGGAGAAGGAGAAGGTGAAGTCTGAAGGGTGAATCAGAAGAAGCAGAAGAAGGAGAAGGAGAAGGTGAAGTCTGGAGGGTGAATCAGAAGAAGCAGAAGAAGGAGAAGGAGAAGGTGAAGTCTGGAGGGTGAATCAGAAGAAGCAGAAGAAGGAGAAGGAGAAGGTGAAGTCTGGAGGGTGAATCAGAAGAAGTAGAAGAAGGAGAAGGAGAAGCTGAAGTCTGGAGGGTGAATCAGAAGAGGTAGAAGAAGGAGAAGGAGAAGGTTAAGTCTGGAGGGTGAATCAGAAGAAGCAGAAGAAGGAGAAGGTGAAGTCTGGAGGGTGAATCAGAAGAAGCAGAAGAAGGAGAATGAGAAGATGAAGTCTGGAGGGTGAATCAGAAGAAGTAGAAGAAGGAGAAGGAGAAGGTGAAGTCTGGAGGGTGAATCAGAAGAAGCAGAACAAGGAGAAGGAGAAGGTGAAGTCTGGAGGGTGAATCAGAAGAAGAAGAAGGAGAAGGAGAAGGTGAAGTCTGGAGGGTGAATCAGAAGAAGCAGAATAAGGAGAAGGAGAAGGTGAAGTCTGGATGGTGAATCAGAAGAAGCAGAAGAAGGAGAAGGAGAAGGTGAAGTCTGGAGGGTGAATCAGAAGAAGTAGAAGAAGGAGAAGGAGAAGGTGAAGTCCGGCGGGTGAAGCAGAAGAAGTAGAAGAAGGAGAAGGAGAAGGTGAAGTGAGCAGGGTGAATCAGAAGAAGAAAAGAAGGAGAAGGAGAAGGTGAAGTCAGGAGGGTGAATCAGAAGAAGCAGAAGAAGGAGAAGGAGAAGGTGAAGTCTGGAGGGTGAATCAGAAGAATCAGAAGAAGGAGAAGGAGAAGGTGAAGTCAGGAGGGTGAATCAGAAGAAGCAGAAGAAAGAGAAGGAGAAGGTGAAGTCTGGAGGGTGAAGCAGAAGAAGCAGAAGAAGGAGAAGGAGAAGGTGAAGAATGGAGGGTGAATCAGAAGAAGTAGAAGAAGGAGAAGGAGAAGTTGAAGTCTGGAGGGTGAATCAGAAGAAGTAGAAGATGGAGAAGGAGAAGGTGAAGTCTGGAGGGTGAATCAGAAGAAGCAGAAGAAGGAGAAGGAGAAGATGAAGTCTGGAGGGTGAATCAGAAGAAGCAGAAGAAGGAGAAGGAGAAGATGAAGTCTGGAGGGTGAATCAGAAGAAGTAGAAGAAGGAGAAGGAGAAGGTGAGGTCTGGAGGGTGAATCAGAAGTAGCAGAAGAAGGAGAAGGAGAAGGTAAAGTCTGGATGGTGAATCAGAAGAAGCAGAAGAAGGAGAAGGTGAAGTCTGGAGGGTGAATCAGAAGAAGCAGAAGAAGGATAAGGAGAAGGTGAAGTCTGGAGGGTGAATCAGAAGAAGCAGAATAAGGAGAAGGAGAAGGTGAAGTCTGGAGGGTGAATCAGAAGAAGCAGAAGATGAGAAGGAGAAGGTGAAGTCTGGAGGGTGAATCAGAAGAAGCAGAAGATGGAGAAGGAGAAGGTGAAGTCTGGAGGGTGAATCAGAAGAAGCAGAATAAGGAGAAGGAGAAGGTGAAGTCTGGAGGGTGAATCAGAAGAAGTAGAAGATGAGAAGGAGAAGGTGAAGTCTGGAGGGTGAATCAGAAGAAGCAGAAGAAGGAGAAGGAGAAGGTGAAGTCAGGAGGGTGAATCAGAAGAAGCAGAAGAAGGAGAAGGTGAAGTCTGCAGGGTGAATCAGAAAAAGCAGAAGAACGAGAAGGAGAAGGTGAAGTCTGGAGGGTGAATCAGAAGAAGTAGAAGAAGGAGAAGGAGAAGGTGAAGTGAGCAGGGTGAATCAGAAGAAGAAAAGAAGGAGAAGGAGAAGGTGAAGTCAGGAGGGTGAATCAGAAGAAGCAGAATAAGGAGAAGGAGAAGGTGAAGTCTGGAGGGTGAATCAGAAGAAGCAGAAGATGAGAAGGAGAAGGTGAAGTCTGGAGGGTGAATCAGAAGAAGCAGAAGATGGAGAAGGAGAAGGTGAAGTCTGGAGGGTGAATCAGAAGAAGCAGAATAAGGAGAAGGAGAAGGTGAAGTCTGGAGGGTGAATCAGAAGAAGTAGAAGATGAGAGGGAGAAGGTGAAGTCTGGAGGGTGAATCAGAAGAAGCAGAAGAAGGAGAAGGAGAAGGTGAAGTCAGGAGGGTGAATCAGAAGAAGCAGAAGAAGGAGAAGGAGAAGGTGAAGTCTGGAGGGTGAATCAGAAGAAGCAGAAGAAGGAGAAGGAGAAGGTGAAGACTGGAGGGTGAATCAGAAGAAGTAGAAGAAGGAGAAGGAGAAGGTGAAGTCTGGAGGGTGAATCAGAAGAAGCAGAAGAAGGAGAAGGAGAAGGTGAAGTCTGGAGGGTGAATCAGAAGAAGTAGAAGAAGGAGAAGGAGAAGGTGAAGTCTGGAGGGTGAATCAGAAGAAGCAGAAGAAGGAGAAGGAGAAGATGAAGTCTGGAGGGTGAATCAGAAGAAGTAGAAGAAGGAGAAGGAGAAGGTGAGGTCTGGAGGGTGAATCAGAAGAAGCAGAAGAAGGAGAAGGAGAAGGTGAAGTCTGAAGGGTGAATCAGAAGAAGCAGAAGAAGGAGAAGGAGAAGGTGAAGTCTGGAGGGTGAATCAGAAGAAGCAGAAGAAGGAGAAGGAGAAGGTGAAGTCTGGAGGGTGAATCAGAAGAAGCAGAAGAAGGAGAAGGAGAAGGTGAAGTCTGGAGGGTGAATCAGAAGAAGTAGAAGAAGGAGAAGGAGAAGCTGAAGTCTGGAGGGTGAATCAGAAGAGGTAGAAGAAGGAGAAGGAGAAGGTTAAGTCTGGAGGGTGAATCAGAAGAAGCAGAAGAAGGAGAAGGTGAAGTCTGGAGGGTGAATCAGAAGAAGCAGAAGAAGGAGAATGAGAAGATGAAGTCTGGAGGGTGAATCAGAAGAAGTAGAAGAAGGAGAAGGAGAAGGTGAAGTCTGGAGGGTGAATCAGAAGAAGCAGAACAAGGAGAAGGAGAAGGTGAAGTCTGGAGGGTGAATCAGAAGAAGAAGAAGGAGAAGGAGAAGGTGAAGTCTGGAGGGTGAATCAGAAGAAGCAGAATAAGGAGAAGGAGAAGGTGAAGTCTGGATGGTGAATCAGAAGAAGCAGAAGAAGGAGAAGGAGAAGGTGAAGTCTGGAGGGTGAATCAGAAGAAGTAGAAGAAGGAGAAGGAGAAGGTGAAGTCCGGCGGGTGAAGCAGAAGAAGTAGAAGAAGGAGAAGGAGAAGGTGAAGTGAGCAGGGTGAATCAGAAGAAGAAAAGAAGGAGAAGGAGAAGGTGAAGTCAGGAGGGTGAATCAGAAGAAGCAGAAGAAGGAGAAGGAGAAGGTGAAGTCTGGAGGGTGAATCAGAAGAATCAGAAGAAGGAGAAGGAGAAGGTGAAGTCAGGAGGGTGAATCAGAAGAAGCAGAAGAAAGAGAAGGAGAAGGTGAAGTCTGGAGGGTGAAGCAGAAGAAGCAGAAGAAGGAGAAGGAGAAGGTGAAGAATGGAGGGTGAATCAGAAGAAGTAGAAGAAGGAGAAGGAGAAGTTGAAGTCTGGAGGGTGAATCAGAAGAAGTAGAAGATGGAGAAGGAGAAGGTGAAGTCTGGAGGGTGAATCAGAAGAAGCAGAAGAAGGAGAAGGAGAAGATGAAGTCTGGAGGGTGAATCAGAAGAAGCAGAAGAAGGAGAAGGAGAAGATGAAGTCTGGAGGGTGAATCAGAAGAAGTAGAAGAAGGAGAAGGAGAAGGTGAGGTCTGGAGGGTGAATCAGAAGAAGCAGAAGAAGGAGAAGGAGAAGGTAAAGTCTGGATGGTGAATCAGAAGAAGCAGAAGAAGGAGAAGGTGAAGTCTGGAGGGTGAATCAGAAGAAGCAGAAGAAGGATAAGGAGAAGGTGAAGTCTGGAGGGTGAATCAGAAGAAGCAGAATAAGGAGAAGGAGAAGGTGAAGTCTGGAGGGTGAATCAGAAGAAGCAGAAGATGAGAAGGAGAAGGTGAAGTCTGGAGGGTGAATCAGAAGAAGCAGAAGATGGAGAAGGAGAAGGTGAAGTCTGGAGGGTGAATCAGAAGAAGCAGAATAAGGAGAAGGAGAAGGTGAAGTCTGGAGGGTGAATCAGAAGAAGTAGAAGATGAGAAGGAGAAGGTAACGTCTGGAGGGTGAATCAGAAGAAGCAGAAGAAGGAGAAGGAGAAGGTGAAGTCAGGAGGGTGAATCAGAAGAAGCAGAAGAAGGAGAAGGTGAAGTCTGCAGGGTGAATCAGAAAAAGCAGAAGAACGAGAAGGAGAAGGTGAAGACTGGAGGGTGAATCAGAAGAAGTAGAAGAAGGAGAAGGAGAAGGTGAAGTCTGGAGGGTGAATCAGATGAAGCAGAAGAAGGAGAAGGAGAAGGTGAAGTCTGGAGGGTGAATCAGAAGAAGCAGAAGAAGGAGAAGGAGAAGGTGAAGTCAGGAGGGTGAAACAGAAGAAGCAGAAGAAGGAGAAGGAGAAGGTGAAGTCTGGAGGGTGAAGCAGAAGAAGCAGAAGAAGGAGAAGGAGAAGGTGAAGACTGGAGGGCGAAGCAGAAGAAGCAGAAGAAGCAGAAGGAGAAGGTGAAGTCTGGAGGGTGAATCAGAAGAAGTAGAAGGAGAAGGAGAAGGTGAAGTCTGGAGGGTGAATCAGAAGAAGCAGAAGAAGGAGAAGGTGAAGTCTGGAGGGTGAATCAGAAGAAGCAGAAGAAGGAGAAGGAGAAGATGAAGTCTGGAGGGTGAATCAGAAGAAGTAGACAGAAGGAGAATGAGAAGGTGAGGTCTGGAGGGTGAATCAGAAGAAGCAGAAGAAGGAGAAGGAGGAAGCGGTGAAGTCAGAGGGTGAAGCAGAAGAAGCAGAAGAAGGAGAAGGAGAAGGTGAAGTCTGGAGGGCGCAGCAGAAGATGCAGAAGAAGGAGAAGGAGAAGGTGAAGTCTGGAATGTGAAGCAGAAGAAGTAGAAGAAGGAGAAGGAGAAGGTGAAGTCTGGAGGAGTGAATCAGAAGAAGTAGAAGAAGGAGAAGGAGAAGGTGAAGTCTGCAGGGTGAATCAGAAGAAACAGAAGAAGGAGAAGGAGAAGGTGAAGTCTGGAGGGTGAATCAGAAGAAGTAGAAGAAGGAGAAGGAGAAGGTGTAGTCTGGAGGGTGAATCAGAAGAAGTAGACGAAGGAGAAGGAGAAGGTGAAGTCTGGAGGGTGAATCAGAAGAAGTAGAAGATGGGAAGGAGAAGTTGAAGTCTGGAGGGTGAATCAGAAGAAGCAGAAGAAGGAGAAGGAGAAGGTGAAGTCAGGAGGGTGAATCAGAAGAAGCAGAAGAAGGAGAATGAGAAGGTGAAGTCTGGAGGGTGAATCAGAAGAAGCAGAAGAAGGAGAAGGAGAAGGTGAAGACTGGAGGGTGAATCAGAAGAAGTAGAAGAAGGAGAAGGAGAAGGTGAAGTCTGGAGTGTGAATCAGAAGAAGCAGAAGAAGGAGAAGGAGAATGTGAAGTGTGGAGGGTGAATCAGAAGAAGTAGAAGAAGGAGAAGGAGAAGGTGAAGTCTGGAGGGTGAATCAGAAGAAGTAGAAGAAGGAGAAGGAGAAGGTGAAGTCTGGAGGGTGAATCAGAAGAAGCAGAAGAAGGAGAAGGAGATGGTGAAGTCTGGAAGGTGAATCAGAAGAAGCAGAAGAAGGAGAAGGAGAAGATGAAGTCTGGAGGGTGAATCAGAAGAACTAGAAGAAGGAGAAGGAGAAGGTGAAGTCTGGAGGGTGAATCAGAAGAAGCAGACGAAGGAGAAGGAGAAGGTGAAGTCTGGAGGGTGAATCAGAAGAAGCAGAAGAAGGATAAGGAGAAGGTGAAGTCTGGAGGATGAATCAGAAGAAGCAGAATAAGGAGAAGGAGAAGGTGAAGTCTGGAGGGTGAATCAGAAGAAGCAGAAGATGAGAAGGAGAAGGTGAAGTCTGGAGGGTGAATCAGAAGAAGCAGAAGATGGAGAAGGAGAAGGTGAAGTCTGGAGGGTGAATCAGAAGAAGCAGAATAAGGAGAAGGAGAAGGTGAAGTCTGGAGGGTGAATCAGAAGAAGTAGAAGATGAGAGGGAGAAGGTGAAGTCTGGAGGGTGAATCAGAAGAAGCAGAAGAAGGAGAAGGAGAAGGTGAAGTCAGGAGGGTGAATCAGAAGAAGCAGAAGAAGGAGAAGGAGAAGGTGAAGTCTGGAGGGTGAATCAGAAGAAGCAGAAGAAGGAGAAGGAGAAGGTGAAGACTGGAGGGTGAATCAGAAGAAGTAGAAGAAGGAGAAGGAGAAGGTGAAGTCTGGAGGGTGAATCAGAAGAACTAGAAGAAGGAGAAGGAGAAGGTGAAGTCTGGAGGGTGAATCAGAAGAAGCAGACGAAGGAGAAGGAGAAGGTGAAGTCTGGAGGGTGAATCAGAAGAAGCAGAAGAAGGATAAGGAGAAGGTGAAGTCTGGAGGATGAATCAGAAGAAGCAGAATAAGGAGAAGGAGAAGGTGAAGTCTGGAGGGTGAATCAGAAGAAGCAGAAGATGAGAAGGAGAAGGTGAAGTCTGGAGGGTGAATCAGAAGAAGCAGAAGATGGAGAAGGAGAAGGTGAAGTCTGGAGGGTGAATCAGAAGAAGCAGAATAAGGAGAAGGAGAAGGTGAAGTCTGGAGGGTGAATCAGAAGAAGTAGAAGATGAGAGGGAGAAGGTGAAGTCTGGAGGGTGAATCAGAAGAAGCAGAAGAAGGAGAAGGAGAAGGTGAAGTCAGGAGGGTGAATCAGAAGAAGCAGAAGAAGGAGAAGGAGAAGGTGAAGTCTGGAGGGTGAATCAGAAGAAGCAGAAGAAGGAGAAGGAGAAGGTGAAGACTGGAGGGTGAATCAGAAGAAGTAGAAGAAGGAGAAGGAGAAGGTGAAGTCTGGAGGGTGAATCAGAAGAAGCAGAAGAAGGAGAAGGAGAAGGTGAAGTCTGGAGGGTGAATCAGAAGAAGTAGAAGAAGGAGAAGGAGAAGGTGAAGTCTGGAGGGTGAATCAGAAGAAGCAGAAGAAGGAGAAGGAGAAGATGAAGTCTGGAGGGTGAATCAGAAGAAGTAGAAGAAGGAGAAGGAGAAGGTGAGGTCTGGAGGGTGAATCAGAAGAAGCAGAAGAAGGAGAAGGAGAAGGTGAAGTCTGAAGGGTGAATCAGAAGAAGCAGAAGAAGGAGAAGGAGAAGGTGAAGTCTGGAGGGTGAATCAGAAGAAGCAGAAGAAGGAGAAGGAGAAGGTGAAGTCTGGAGGGTGAATCAGAAGAAGCAGAAGAAGGAGAAGGAGAAGGTGAAGTCTGGAGGGTGAATCAGAAGAAGTAGAAGAAGGAGAAGGAGAAGCTGAAGTCTGGAGGGTGAATCAGAAGAGGTAGAAGAAGGAGAAGGAGAAGGTTAAGTCTGGAGGGTGAATCAGAAGAAGCAGAAGAAGGAGAAGGTGAAGTCTGGAGGGTGAATCAGAAGAAGCAGAAGAAGGAGAATGAGAAGATGAAGTCTGGAGGGTGAATCAGAAGAAGTAGAAGAAGGAGAAGGAGAAGGTGAAGTCTGGAGGGTGAATCAGAAGAAGCAGAACAAGGAGAAGGAGAAGGTGAAGTCTGGAGGGTGAATCAGAAGAAGAAGAAGGAGAAGGAGAAGGTGAAGTCTGGAGGGTGAATCAGAAGAAGCAGAATAAGGAGAAGGAGAAGGTGAAGTCTGGATGGTGAATCAGAAGAAGCAGAAGAAGGAGAAGGAGAAGGTGAAGTCTGGAGGGTGAATCAGAAGAAGTAGAAGAAGGAGAAGGAGAAGGTGAAGTCCGGCGGGTGAAGCAGAAGAAGTAGAAGAAGGAGAAGGAGAAGGTGAAGTGAGCAGGGTGAATCAGAAGAAGAAAAGAAGGAGAAGGAGAAGGTGAAGTCAGGAGGGTGAATCAGAAGAAGCAGAAGAAGGAGAAGGAGAAGGTGAAGTCTGGAGGGTGAATCAGAAGAATCAGAAGAAGGAGAAGGAGAAGGTGAAGTCAGGAGGGTGAATCAGAAGAAGCAGAAGAAAGAGAAGGAGAAGGTGAAGTCTGGAGGGTGAAGCAGAAGAAGCAGAAGAAGGAGAAGGAGAAGGTGAAGAATGGAGGGTGAATCAGAAGAAGTAGAAGAAGGAGAAGGAGAAGTTGAAGTCTGGAGGGTGAATCAGAAGAAGTAGAAGATGGAGAAGGAGAAGGTGAAGTCTGGAGGGTGAATCAGAAGAAGCAGAAGAAGGAGAAGGAGAAGATGAAGTCTGGAGGGTGAATCAGAAGAAGCAGAAGAAGGAGAAGGAGAAGATGAAGTCTGGAGGGTGAATCAGAAGAAGTAGAAGAAGGAGAAGGAGAAGGTGAGGTCTGGAGGGTGAATCAGAAGAAGCAGAAGAAGGAGAAGGAGAAGGTAAAGTCTGGATGGTGAATCAGAAGAAGCAGAAGAAGGAGAAGGTGAAGTCTGGAGGGTGAATCAGAAGAAGCAGAAGAAGGATAAGGAGAAGGTGAAGTCTGGAGGGTGAATCAGAAGAAGCAGAATAAGGAGAAGGAGAAGGTGAAGTCTGGAGGGTGAATCAGAAGAAGTAGAAGATGAGAAGGAGAAGGTGAAGTCTGGAGGGTGAATCAGAAGAAGCAGAAGAAGGAGAAGGAGAAGGTGAAGTCAGGAGGGTGAATCAGAAGAAGCAGAAGAAGGAGAAGGTGAAGTCTGCAGGGTGAATCAGAAAAAGCAGAAGAACGAGAAGGAGAAGGTGAAGACTGGAGGGTGAATCAGAAGAAGTAGAAGAAGGAGAAGGAGAAGGTGAAGTCTGGAGGGTGAATCAGATGAAGCAGAAGAAGGAGAAGGAGAAGGTGAAGTCTGGAGGGTGAATCAGAAGAAGCAGAAGAAGGAGAAGGAGAAGGTGAAGTCAGGAGGGTGAAACAGAAGAAGCAGAAGAAGGAGAAGGAGAAGGTGAAGTCTGGAGGGTGAAGCAGAAGAAGCAGAAGAAGGAGAAGGAGAAGGTGAAGACTGGAGGGCGAAGCAGAAGAAGCAGAAGAAGCAGAAGGAGAAGGTGAAGTCTGGAGGGTGAATCAGAAGAAGTAGAAGGAGAAGGAGAAGGTGAAGTCTGGAGGGTGAATCAGAAGAAGCAGAAGAAGGAGAAGGTGAAGTCTGGAGGGTGAATCAGAAGAAGCAGAAGAAGGAGAAGGAGAAGATGAAGTCTGGAGGGTGAATCAGAAGAAGTAGAAGAAGGAGAATGAGAAGGTGAGGTCTGGAGGGTGAATCAGAAGAAGCAGAAGAAGGAGAAGGAGAAGGTGAAGTCAGGAGGGTGAAGCAGAAGAAGCAGAAGAAGGAGAAGGAGAAGGTGAAGTCTGGAGGGCGCAGCAGAAGATGCAGAAGAAGGAGAAGGAGAAGGTGAAGTCTGGAATGTGAAGCAGAAGAAGTAGAAGAAGGAGAAGGAGAAGGTGAAGTCTGGAGGGTGAATCAGAAGAAGTAGAAGAAGGAGAAGGAGAAGGTGAAGTCTGCAGGGTGAATCAGAAGAAACAGAAGAAGGAGAAGGAGAAGGTGAAGTCTGGAGGGTGAATCAGAAGAAGTAGAAGAAGGAGAAGGAGAAGGTGTAGTCTGGAGGGTGAATCAGAAGAAGTAGACGAAGGAGAAGGAGAAGGTGAAGTCTGGAGGGTGAATCAGAAGAAGTAGAAGATGGGAAGGAGAAGTTGAAGTCTGGAGGGTGAATCAGAAGAAGCAGAAGAAGGAGAAGGAGAAGGTGAAGTCAGGAGGGTGAATCAGAAGAAGCAGAAGAAGGAGAATGAGAAGGTGAAGTCTGGAGGGTGAATCAGAAGAAGCAGAAGAAGGAGAAGGAGAAGGTGAAGACTGGAGGGTGAATCAGAAGAAGTAGAAGAAGGAGAAGGAGAAGGTGAAGTCTGGAGTGTGAATCAGAAGAAGCAGAAGAAGGAGAAGGAGAATGTGAAGTGTGGAGGGTGAATCAGAAGAAGTAGAAGAAGGAGAAGGAGAAGGTGAAGTCTGGAGGGTGAATCAGAAGAAGTAGAAGAAGGAGAAGGAGAAGGTGAAGTCTGGAGGGTGAATCAGAAGAAGCAGAAGAAGGAGAAGGAGATGGTGAAGTCTGGAAGGTGAATCAGAAGAAGCAGAAGAAGGAGAAGGAGAAGATGAAGTCTGGAGGGTGAATCAGAAGAACTAGAAGAAGGAGAAGGAGAAGGTGAAGTCTGGAGGGTGAATCAGAAGAAGCAGACGAAGGAAAAG
Organism: Somniosus microcephalus; assembly: GCF_052327205.1. Lineage (NCBI taxonomy): Eukaryota > Metazoa > Chordata > Chondrichthyes > Squaliformes > Somniosidae > Somniosus > Somniosus microcephalus. The sequence goes on along the minus strand of NW_028225393.1, from coordinate 448,922 downwards.
GAGAAGGTGAAGTCTGGAGGGTGAATCAGAAGAAGCAGAAGAAGGATAAGGAGAAGGTGAAGTCTGGAGGATGAATCAGAAGAAGCAGAATAAGGAGAAGGAGAAGGTGAAGTCTGGAGGGTGAATCAGAAGAAGCAGAAGATGAGAAGGAGAAGGTGAAGTCTGGAGGGTGAATCAGAAGAAGCAGAAGATGGAGAAGGAGAAGGTGAAGTCTGGAGTGTGAATCAGAAGAAGCAGAATAAGGAGAAGGAGAAGGTGAAGTCTGGAGGGTGAATCAGAAGAAGTAGAAGATGAGAGGGAGAAGGTGAAGTCTGGAGGGTGAATCAGAAGAAGCAGAAGAAGGAGAAGGAGAAGGTGAAGTCAGGAGGGTGAATCAGAAGAAGCAGAAGAAGGAGAAGGAGAAGGTGAAGTCTGGAGGGTGAATCAGAAGAAGCAGAAGAAGGAGAAGGAGAAGGAGAAGACTGGAGGGTGAATCAGAAGAAGTAGAAGAAGGAGAAGGAGAAGGTGAAGTCTGGAGGGTGAATCAGAAGAAGCAGAAGAAGGAGAAGGAGAAGGTGAAGTCTGGAGGGTGAATCAGAAGAAGTAGAAGAAGGAGAAGGAGAAGGTCAAGTCTGGAGGGTGAATCAGAAGAAGCAGAAGAAGGAGAAGGAGAAGATGAAGTCTGGAGGGTGAATCAGAAGAAGTAGAAGAAGGAGAAGGAGAAGGTGAGGTCTGGAGGGTGAATCAGAAGAAGCAGAAGAAGGAGAAGGAGAAGGTGAAGTCTGAAGGGTGAATCAGAAGAAGCAGAAGAAGGAGAAGGAGAAGGTGAAGTCTGGAGGGTGAATCAGAAGAAGCAGAAGAAGGAGAAGGAGAAGGTGAAGTCTGGAGGGTGAATCAGAAGAAGCAGAAGAAGGAGAAGGAGAAGGTGAAGTCTGGAGGGTGAATCAGAAGAAGTAGAAGAAGGAGAAGGAGAAGCTGAAGTCTGGAGGGTGAATCAGAAGAGGTAGAAGAAGGAGAAGGAGAAGGTTAAGTCTGGAGGGTGAATCAGAAGAAGCAGAAGAAGGAGAAGGTGAAGTCTGGAGGGTGAATCAGAAGAAGCAGAAGAAGGAGAATGAGAAGATGAAGTCTGGAGGGTGAATCAGAAGAAGTAGAAGAAGGAGAAGGAGAAGGTGAAGTCTGGAGGGTGAATCAGAAGAAGCAGAACAAGGAGAAGGAGAAGGTGAAGTCTGGAGGGTGAATCAGAAGAAGAAGAAGGAGAAGGAGAAGGTGAAGTCTGGAGGGTGAATCAGAAGAAGCAGAATAAGGAGAAGGAGAAGGTGAAGTCTGGATGGTGAATCAGAAGAAGCAGAAGAAGGAGAAGGAGAAGGTGAAGTCTGGAGGGTGAATCAGAAGAAGTAGAAGAAGGAGAAGGAGAAGGTGAAGTCCGGCGGGTGAAGCAGAAGAAGTAGAAGAAGGAGAAGGAGAAGGTGAAGTGAGCAGGGTGAATCAGAAGAAGAAAAGAAGGAGAAGGAGAAGGTGAAGTCAGGAGGGTGAATCAGAAGAAGCAGAAGAAGGAGAAGGAGAAGGTGAAGTCTGGAGGGTGAATCAGAAGAATCAGAAGAAGGAGAAGGAGAAGGTGAAGTCAGGAGGGTGAATCAGAAGAAGCAGAAGAAAGAGAAGGAGAAGGTGAAGTCTGGAGGGTGAAGCAGAAGAAGCAGAAGAAGGAGAAGGAGAAGGTGAAGAATGGAGGGTGAATCAGAAGAAGTAGAAGAAGGAGAAGGAGAAGTTGAAGTCTGGAGGGTGAATCAGAAGAAGTAGAAGATGGAGAAGGAGAAGGTGAAGTCTGGAGGGTGAATCAGAAGAAGCAGAAGAAGGAGAAGGAGAAGATGAAGTCTGGAGGGTGAATCAGAAGAAGCAGAAGAAGGAGAAGGAGAAGATGAAGTCTGGAGGGTGAATCAGAAGAAGTAGAAGAAGGAGAAGGAGAAGGTGAGGTCTGGAGGGTGAATCAGAAGAAGCAGAAGAAGGAGAAGGAGAAGGTAAAGTCTGGATGGTGAATCAGAAGAAGCAGAAGAAGGAGAAGGTGAAGTCTGGAGGGTGAATCAGAAGAAGCAGAAGAAGGATAAGGAGAAGGTGAAGTCTGGAGGGTGAATCAGAAGAAGCAGAATAAGGAGAAGGAGAAGGTGAAGTCTGGAGGGTGAATCAGAAGAAGTAGAAGATGAGAAGGAGAAGGTGAAGTCTGGAGGGTGAATCAGAAGAAGCAGAAGAAGGAGAAGGAGAAGGTGAAGTCAGGAGGGTGAATCAGAAGAAGCAGAAGAAGGAGAAGGTGAAGTCTGCAGGGTGAATCAGAAAAAGCAGAAGAACGAGAAGGAGAAGGTGAAGACTGGAGGGTGAATCAGAAGAAGTAGAAGAAGGAGAAGGAGAAGGTGAAGTCTGGAGGGTGAATCAGATGAAGCAGAAGAAGGAGAAGGAGAAGGTGAAGTCTGGAGGGTGAATCAGAAGAAGCAGAAGAAGGAGAAGGAGAAGGTGAAGTCAGGAGGGTGAAACAGAAGAAGCAGAAGAAGGAGAAGGAGAAGGTGAAGTCTGGAGGGTGAAGCAGAAGAAGCAGAAGAAGGAGAAGGAGAAGGTGAAGACTGGAGGGCGAAGCAGAAGAAGCAGAAGAAGCAGAAGGAGAAGGTGAAGTCTGGAGGGTGAATCAGAAGAAGTAGAAGGAGAAGGAGAAGGTGAAGTCTGGAGGGTGAATCAGAAGAAGCAGAAGAAGGAGAAGGTGAAGTCTGGAGGGTGAATCAGAAGAAGCAGAAGAAGGAGAAGGAGAAGATGAAGTCTGGAGGGTGAATCAGAAGAAGTAGAAGAAGGAGAATGAGAAGGTGAGGTCTGGAGGGTGAATCAGAAGAAGCAGAAGAAGGAGAAGGAGAAGGTGAAGTCAGGAGGGTGAAGCAGAAGAAGCAGAAGAAGGAGAAGGAGAAGGTGAAGTCTGGAGGGCGCAGCAGAAGATGCAGAAGAAGGAGAAGGAGAAGGTGAAGTCTGGAATGTGAAGCAGAAGAAGTAGAAGAAGGAGAAGGAGAAGGTGAAGTCTGGAGGGTGAATCAGAAGAAGTAGAAGAAGGAGAAGGAGAAGGTGAAGTCTGCAGGGTGAATCAGAAGAAACAGAAGAAGGAGAAGGAGAAGGTGAAGTCTGGAGGGTGAATCAGAAGAAGTAGAAGAAGGAGAAGGAGAAGGTGTAGTCTGGAGGGTGAATCAGAAGAAGTAGACGAAGGAGAAGGAGAAGGTGAAGTCTGGAGGGTGAATCAGAAGAAGTAGAAGATGGGAAGGAGAAGTTGAAGTCTGGAGGGTGAATCAGAAGAAGCAGAAGAAGGAGAAGGAGAAGGTGAAGTCAGGAGGGTGAATCAGAAGAAGCAGAAGAAGGAGAATGAGAAGGTGAAGTCTGGAGGGTGAATCAGAAGAAGCAGAAGAAGGAGAAGGAGAAGGTGAAGACTGGAGGGTGAATCAGAAGAAGTAGAAGAAGGAGAAGGAGAAGGTGAAGTCTGGAGTGTGAATCAGAAGAAGCAGAAGAAGGAGAAGGAGAATGTGAAGTGTGGAGGGTGAATCAGAAGAAGTAGAAGAAGGAGAAGGAGAAGGTGAAGTCTGGAGGGTGAATCAGAAGAAGTAGAAGAAGGAGAAGGAGAAGGTGAAGTCTGGAGGGTGAATCAGAAGAAGCAGAAGAAGGAGAAGGAGATGGTGAAGTCTGGAAGGTGAATCAGAAGAAGCAGAAGAAGGAGAAGGAGAAGATGAAGTCTGGAGGGTGAATCAGAAGAACTAGAAGAAGGAGAAGGAGAAGGTGAAGTCTGGAGGGTGAATCAGAAGAAGCAGACGAAGGAGAAGGAGAAGGTGAAGTCTGGAGGGTGAATCAGAAGAAGCAGAAGAAGGAGAAGGAGCAGGTGAAGTCTGGAGGGTGAATCAGAAGAAGCAGAATAAGGAGAAGGAGAAGGTGAAGTCTGGAGGGTGAATCGGAAGAAGCAGAAGAAGGAGAAGGAGAAGGTGAAGTCTGGAGGGTGAATCAGAAGAAGTAGAAGAAGGAGAAGGAGAAGGTGAAGTCTGGAGGGTGAATCAGAAGAAGCAGAAGAAGGAGAAGGAGATGGTGAAGTCTGGAAGGTGAATCAGAAGAAGCAGAAGAAGGAGAAGGAGAAGATGAAGTCTGGAGGGTGAATCAGAAGAACTAGAAGAAGGAGAAGGAGAAGGTGAAGTCTGGAGGGTGAATCAGAAGAAGCAGACGAAGGAGAAGGAGAAGGTGAAGTCTGGAGGGTGAATCAGAAGAAGCAGAAGAAGGATAAGGAGAAGGTGAAGTCTGGAGGATGAATCAGAAGAAGCAGAATAAGGAGAAGGAGAAGGTGAAGTCTGGAGGGTGAATCAGAAGAAGCAGAAGATGAGAAGGAGAAGGTGAAGTCTGGAGGGTGAATCAGAAGAAGCAGAAGATGGAGAAGGAGAAGGTGAAGTCTGGAGGGTGAATCAGAAGAAGCAGAATAAGGAGAAGGAGAAGGTGAAGTCTGGAGGGTGAATCAGAAGAAGTAGAAGATGAGAGGGAGAAGGTGAAGTCTGGAGGGTGAATCAGAAGAAGCAGAAGAAGGAGAAGGAGAAGGTGAAGTCAGGAGGGTGAATCAGAAGAAGCAGAAGAAGGAGAAGGAGAAGGTGAAGTCTGGAGGGTGAATCAGAAGAAGCAGAAGAAGGAGAAGGAGAAGGTGAAGACTGGAGGGTGAATCAGAAGAAGTAGAAGAAGGAGAAGGAGAAGGTGAAGTCTGGAGGGTGAATCAGAAGAAGCAGAAGAAGGAGAAGGAGAAGGTGAAGTCTGGAGGGTGAATCAGAAGAAGTAGAAGAAGGAGAAGGAGAAGGTGAAGTCTGGAGGGTGAATCAGAAGAAGCAGAAGAAGGAGAAGGAGAAGATGAAGTCTGGAGGGTGAATCAGAAGAAGTAGAAGAAGGAGAAGGAGAAGGTGAGGTCTGGAGGGTGAATCAGAAGAAGCAGAAGAAGGAGAAGGAGAAGGTGAAGTCTGAAGGGTGAATCAGAAGAAGCAGAAGAAGGAGAAGGAGAAGGTGAAGTCTGGAGGGTGAATCAGAAGAAGCAGAAGAAGGAGAAGGAGAAGGTGAAGTCTGGAGGGTGAATCAGAAGAAGCAGAAGAAGGAGAAGGAGAAGGTGAAGTCTGGAGGGTGAATCAGAAGAAGTAGAAGAAGGAGAAGGAGAAGCTGAAGTCTGGAGGGTGAATCAGAAGAGGTAGAAGAAGGAGAAGGAGAAGGTTAAGTCTGGAGGGTGAATCAGAAGAAGCAGAAGAAGGAGAAGGTGAAGTCTGGAGGGTGAATCAGAAGAAGCAGAAGAAGGAGAATGAGAAGATGAAGTCTGGAGGGTGAATCAGAAGAAGTAGAAGAAGGAGAAGGAGAAGGTGAAGTCTGGAGGGTGAATCAGAAGAAGCAGAACAAGGAGAAGGAGAAGGTGAAGTCTGGAGGGTGAATCAGAAGAAGAAGAAGGAGAAGGAGAAGGTGAAGTCTGGAGGGTGAATCAGAAGAAGCAGAATAAGGAGAAGGAGAAGGTGAAGTCTGGATGGTGAATCAGAAGAAGCAGAAGAAGGAGAAGGAGAAGGTGAAGTCTGGAGGGTGAATCAGAAGAAGTAGAAGAAGGAGAAGGAGAAGGTGAAGTCCGGCGGGTGAAGCAGAAGAAGTAGAAGAAGGAGAAGGAGAAGGTGAAGTGAGCAGGGTGAATCAGAAGAAGAAAAGAAGGAGAAGGAGAAGGTGAAGTCAGGAGGGTGAATCAGAAGAAGCAGAAGAAGGAGAAGGAGAAGGTGAAGTCTGGAGGGTGAATCAGAAGAATCAGAAGAAGGAGAAAGAGAAGGTGAAGTCAGGAGGGTGAATCAGAAGAAGCAGAAGAAAGAGAAGGAGAAGGTGAAGTCTGGAGGGTGAAGCAGAAGAAGCAGAAGAAGGAGAAGGAGAAGGTGAAGAATGGAGGGTGAATCAGAAGAAGTAGAAGAAGGAGAAGGAGAAGTTGAAGTCTGGAGGGTGAATCAGAAGAAGTAGAAGATGGAGAAGGAGAAGGTGAAGTCTGGAGGGTGAATCAGAAGAAGCAGAAGAAGGAGAAGGAGAAGATGAAGTCTGGAGGGTGAATCAGAAGAAGCAGAAGAAGGAGAAGGAGAAGATGAAGTCTGGAGGGTGAATCAGAAGAAGTAGAAGAAGGAGAAGGAGAAGGTGAGGTCTGGAGGGTGAATCAGAAGAAGCAGAAGAAGGAGAAGGAGAAGGTAAAGTCTGGATGGTGAATCAGAAGAAGCAGAAGAAGGAGAAGGTGAAGTCTGGAGGGTGAATCAGAAGAAGCAGAAGAAGGATAAGGAGAAGGTGAAGTCTGGAGGGTGAATCAGAAGAAGCAGAATAAGGAGAAGGAGAAGGTGAAGTCTGGAGGGTGAATCAGAAGAAGTAGAAGATGAGAAGGAGAAGGTGAAGTCTGGAGGGTGAATCAGAAGAAGCAGAAGAAGGAGAAGGAGAAGGTGAAGTCAGGAGGGTGAATCAGAAGAAGCAGAAGAAGGAGAAGGTGAAGTCTGCAGGGTGAATCAGAAAAAGCAGAAGAACGAGAAGGAGAAGGTGAAGACTGGAGGGTGAATCAGAAGAAGTAGAAGAAGGAGAAGGAGAAGGTGAAGTCTGGAGGGTGAATCAGATGAAGCAGAAGAAGGAGAAGGAGAAGGTGAAGTCTGGAGGGTGAATCAGAAGAAGCAGAAGAAGGAGAAGGAGAAGGTGAAGTCAGGAGGGTGAAACAGAAGAAGCAGAAGAAGGAGAAGGAGAAGGTGAAGTCTGGAGGGTGAAGCAGAAGAAGCAGAAGAAGGAGAAGGAGAAGGTGAAGACTGGAGGGCGAAGCAGAAGAAGCAGAAGAAGCAGAAGGAGAAGGTGAAGTCTGGAGGGTGAATCAGAAGAAGTAGAAGGAGAAGGAGAAGGTGAAGTCTGGAGGGTGAATCAGAAGAAGCAGAAGAAGGAGAAGGTGAAGTCTGGAGGGTGAATCAGAAGAAGCAGAAGAAGGAGAAGGAGAAGATGAAGTCTGGAGGGTGAATCAGAAGAAGTAGAAGAAGGAGAATGAGAAGGTGAGGTCTGGAGGGTGAATCAGAAGAAGCAGAAGAAGGAGAAGGAGAAGGTGAAGTCAGGAGGGTGAAGCAGAAGAAGCAGAAGAAGGAGAAGGAGAAGGTGAAGTCTGGAGGGCGCAGCAGAAGATGCAGAAGAAGGAGAAGGAGAAGGTGAAGTCTGGAATGTGAAGCAGAAGAAGTAGAAGAAGGAGAAGGAGAAGGTGAAGTCTGGAGGGTGAATCAGAAGAAGTAGAAGAAGGAGAAGGAGAAGGTGAAGTCTGCAGGGTGAATCAGAAGAAACAGAAGAAGGAGAAGGAGAAGGTGAAGTCTGGAGGGTGAATCAGAAGAAGTAGAAGAAGGAGAAGGAGAAGGTGTAGTCTGGAGGGTGAATCAGAAGAAGTAGACGAAGGAGAAGGAGAAGGTGAAGTCTGGAGGGTGAATCAGAAGAAGTAGAAGATGGGAAGGAGAAGTTGAAGTCTGGAGGGTGAATCAGAAGAAGCAGAAGAAGGAGAAGGAGAAGGTGAAGTCAGGAGGGTGAATCAGAAGAAGCAGAAGAAGGAGAATGAGAAGGTGAAGTCTGGAGGGTGAATCAGAAGAAGCAGAAGAAGGAGAAGGAGAAGGTGAAGACTGGAGGGTGAATCAGAAGAAGTAGAAGAAGGAGAAGGAGAAGGTGAAGTCTGGAGTGTGAATCAGAAGAAGCAGAAGAAGGAGAAGGAGAATGTGAAGTGTGGAGGGTGAATCAGAAGAAGTAGAAGAAGGAGAAGGAGAAGGTGAAGTCTGGAGGGTGAATCAGAAGAAGTAGAAGAAGGAGAAGGAGAAGGTGAAGTCTGGAGGGTGAATCAGAAGAAGCAGAAGAAGGAGAAGGAGATGGTGAAGTCTGGAAGGTGAATCAGAAGAAGCAGAAGAAGGAGAAGGAGAAGATGAAGTCTGGAGGGTGAATCAGAAGAACTAGAAGAAGGAGAAGGAGAAGGTGAAGTCTGGAGGGTGAATCAGAAGAAGCAGACGAAGGAGAAGGAGAAGGTGAAGTCTGGAGGGTGAATCAGAAGAAGCAGAAGAAGGAGAAGGAGCAGGTGAAGTCTGGAGGGTGAATCAGAAGAAGCAGAATAAGGAGAAGGAGAAGGTGAAGTCTGGAGGGTGAATCGGAAGAAGCAGAAGAAGGAGAAGGAGAAGGTGAAGTCTGGAGGGTGAATCAGAAGAAGTAGAAGAAGGAGAAGGAGAAGGTGAAGTCTGGAGGGTGAATCAGAAGAAGCAGAAGAAGGAGAAGGAGAAGGTGAAGTCTGGAAGGTGAATCAGAAGAAGCAGAAGAAGGAGAAGGAGAAAATGAAGTCTGGAGGGTGAATCAGAAGAAGTAGAAGAAGGAGAAGGAGAAGGTGAAGTCTGGAGGGTGAATCAGAAGAAGCAGAAGAAGGAGAAGGAGAAGGTGAAGTCTGGAGGGTGAATCAGAAGAAGCAGTAGAAGGAGAAGGAGAAGGTGAAGTCTGGAGGGTGAATCAGAAGAAGCAGAATATGGAGAAGGAGAAGGTGAAGTCTGGAGGGTGAATCAGAAGAAGCAGAAGAAGGAGAAGGAGATGGTGAAGTCTGGAGGGTGAATCAGAAGAAGTAGAAGAAGGAGAAGGAGAAGGTGAAGTCTGGAGGGTGAAGCAGAAGAAGTAGAAGAAGGAGAAGGAGAAGGTGAAGTCTGGAGGGTGAATCAGAAGAAGTAGAAGAAGGAGAAGGAGAAGGTGAAGTCAGGAGGGTGAATCAGAAGAAGCAGAAGAAGGAGAAGGAGAAGGTGAAGTCTGGAGGGTGAATCAGAAGAATCAGAAGAAGGAGAAGGAGAAGGTGAAGTCTGGAGGGTGAATCAGAAGAAGCAGAAGAAAGAGAAGGAGAAGGTGATGTCTGGAGGGTGAAGCAGAAGAAGCAGAAGAAGGAAAAGGAGAAGGTGAAGACTGGAGGGTGAATCAGAAGAAGTAGAAGAAGGAGAAGGAGAAGGTGAAGTCTGGAGGGTGAATCAGAAGAAGTAGAAGAAGGAAAAGGAGAAGGTGAAGTCTGGAGGCTGAATCAGAAGAAGTAGAAGAAGGAGAAGGAGAAGGTGAAGTCTGTAGGTTGAATCAGAAGAAGCAGAAGAAGGAGAAGGAGAAGGTGAAGTCTGGAGGGTGAATCAGAAGAAGCAGAAGAAGGAGTAGTAGAAGATGAAGTCTGGAGGGTGAATCAGAAGAAGTAGAAGAAGGAGAAGGAGAAGGTGAGGTCTGGAGGGTGAATCAGAAGAAGCAGAAGAAGGAGAAGGAGAAGGTGAAGTCTGGAGGGTGAATCAGAAGAAGCAGAAGAAGGAGAAGGAGATGGTGAAGTCTGGAGGGTGAATCAGAAGATGCAGAAGAAGGAGAAGGAGAAGGTGAAGTCAGGAGGGTGAATCAGAAGAAGCAGAAGAAGGAGAAGGAGAAGGTGAAGTTAGGAGGGTGAATCAGAAGAAGCAGAAAAAGGAGAAGGAGAAGGTGAAGTCAGGGGGTGAAGCAGAAGAAGCAGAAGAAGGAGAAGGAGAAGGTGAAGTTTGGAGGGCGCAGCAGAAGAAGCAGAAGAAGGAGAAGGAGAAGGAGAAGTCTGGAGGGTGAATCAGAAGAAGCAGAAGAAGGAGAAGGAGAAGGTGAAGTCTGGAGGGTGAATCAGAAGAAGTAGAAGAAGGAGAAGGAGAAGGTGAAGTCAGGAGGGTGAAGCAGAAGAAGCAGAAGAAGGAGAAGGAGAAGGTGAAGTCTGGAGGGCGCAGCAGAAGATGCAGAAGAAGGAGAAGGAGAAGGTGAAGTCTGGAGGGTGAAGCAGAAGAAGTAGAAGAAGGAGAAGGAGAAGGTGAAGTCTGGAGGGTGAATCAGAAGAAGTAGAAGAAGGAGAAGGAGAAGGTGAAGTCTGCAGGCTGAATCAGAAGAAACAGAAGAAGGAGAAGGAGAAGGTGAAGTCTGGAGGGTGAATCAGAAGATGCAGAAGAAGGAGAAGGAGAAGGTGAAGTCAGGAGGGTGAATCAGAAGAAGCAGAAGAAGGAGAAGGAGAAGGTGAAGTTAGGAGGGTGAATCAGAAGAAGCAGAAAAAGGAGAAGGAGAAGGTGAAGTCAGGGGGTGAAGCAGAAGAAGCAGAAGAAGGAGAAGGAGAAGGTGAAGTTTGGAGGGCGCAGCAGAAGAAGCAGAAGAAGGAGAAGGAGAAGGAGAAGTCTGGAGGGTGAATCAGAAGAAGCAGAAGAAGGAGAAGGAGAAGGTGAAGTCTGGAGGGTGAATCAGAAGAAGTAGAAGAAGGAGAAGGAGAAGGTGAAGTCAGGAGGGTGAAGCAGAAGAAGCAGAAGAAGGAGAAGGAGAAGGTGAAGTCTGGAGGGCGCAGCAGAAGATGCAGAAGAAGGAGAAGGAGAAGGTGAAGTCTGGAGGGTGAAGCAGAAGAAGTAGAAGAAGGAGAAGGAGAAGGTGAAGTCTGGAGGGTGAATCAGAAGAAGTAGAAGAAGGAGAAGGAGAAGGTGAAGTCTGCAGGCTGAATCAGAAGAAACAGAAGAAGGAGAAGGAGAAGGTGAAGTCTGGAGGGTGAATCAGAAGAAGTAGACGAAGGAGAAGGAGAAGGTGTAGTCTGGAGGGTGAATCAGAAGAAGTAGACGAAGGAGAAGGAGAAGGTGAAGTCTGGAGGGTGAATCAGAAGAAGTAGAAGATGGGAAGGAGAAGGTGAAGTCTGGAGGGTGAATCAGAAGAAGCAGAAGAAGGAGAAGGAGAAGGTGAAGTCAGGAGGGTGAATCAGAAGAAGCAGAAGAAGGAGAAGGAGAAGGTGAAGTCTGGAGGGTGAATCAGAAGAAGCAGAAGAAGGAGAAGGAGAAGGTGAAGACTGGAGGGTGAATCAAAAGAAGTAGAAGAAGGAGAAGGAGAAGGTGAAGTCTGGAGTGTGAATCAGAAGAAGCAGAAGAAGGAGAAGGAGAAGGTGAAGTCTGGAGGGTGAATCAGAAGAAGTAGAAGAAGGAGAAGGAGAAGGTGAAGTCTGGAGGGTGAATCAGAAGAAGTAGAAGAAGGAGAAGGAGAAGGTGAAGTCTGGAGGGTGAATCAGAAGAAGCAGAAGAAGGAGAAGGAGAAGGTGAAGTCTGGAAGGTGAATCAGAAGAAGCAGAAGAAGGAGAAGGAGAAGATGAAGTCTGGAGGGTGAATCAGAAGAAGTAGAAGAAGGAGAAGGAGAAGGTGAAGTCTGGAGGGTGAATCAGAAGAAGCAGAAGAAGGAGAAGGAGAAGGTGAAGTCTGGAGGGTGAATCAGAAGATGCAGAAGAAGGAGAATGAGAAGGTGAAGTCTGGAGGGTGAATCAGAAGAAGCAGAATAAGGAGAAGGAGAAGGTGAAGTCTGGAGGGTGAATAGGAAGAAGCAGAAGAAGGAGAAGGAGAAGGTGAAGTCTGGAGGGTGAATCAGAAGAAGTAGAAGAAGGAGAAGGAGAAGGTGAAGTCTGGAGGGTGAAGCAGAAGAAGCAGAAGAAGGAAAAGGAGAAGGTGAAGACTGGAGGGTGAATCAGAAGAAGTAGAAGAAGGAGAAGGAGAAGGTGAAGTCTGGAGGGTGAATCAGAAGAAGTAGAAGAAGGAAAAGGAGAAGGTGAAGTCTGGAGGCTGAATCAGAAGAAGTAGAAGAAGGAGAAGGAGAAGGTGAAGTCTGGAGGGTGAATCAGAAGAAGCAGAAGAAGGAGAAGGAGAAGGTGAAGTCTGGAGGGTGAATCAGAGGAAGCAGAAGAAGGAGAAGGAGAAGATGAAGTCTGGAGGGTGAATCAGAAGAAGTAGAAGAAGGAGAAGGAGAAGGTGAGGTCTGGAGGGTGAATCAGAAGAAGCAGAAGAAGGAGAAGGAGAAGGTGAAGTCTGGAGGGTGAATCAGAAGAAGCAGAAGAAGTAGAAGGAGAAGGTGAAGTCAGGAGGGTGAATCAGAAGAAGCAGAAGAAGGAGAAGGAGAAGGTGAAGTCGGGGGGGTGAAGCAGAGGAGGTAGAAGAAGGAGAAGGAGAAGGTGAAGTCAGGAGGGTGAAGCAAAAGAAGCAGAAGAAGGAGAAGGAGAAGTGAAGTCTGGAGGGCGCAGCAGAAGAAGCAGAAGAAGGAGAAGGAGAAGGTGAAGTCTGGAGGGTGAAGCAGAAGAAGCAGAAGAAGGAGAAGGAGAAGGTGAAGTCTGGAGGGTGAATCAGAAGAAGTAGAAGAAGGAGAAGGAGAAGGTGAAGTCAGGAGGGTGAAGCAGAAGAAGCAGAAGAAGGAGAAGGAGAAGGTGAAGTCTGGAGGGTGAAGCAGAAGAAGCAGAAGAAGGAGAAGGAGAAGGTGAAGTCTGGAGGGCGCAGCAGAAGAAGCAGAAGAAGGAGAAGGAGAAGGTGAAGTCTGGAGGGTGAATCAGAAGAAGTAGAAGAAGGAGAAGGAGAAGGTGAATTCTGGAGGGTGAATCAGAAGAAGCAGAAGAAGGAGAAGGAGAAGGTGAAGTCTGGAGGGTGAATCAGAAGAAGCAGAAGAAGGAGAAGGAGAAGATGAAGTCTGGAGGGTGAATCAGAAGTAGAAGAAGGAGAAGGAGAAGGTGAGGTCTGGAGGGTGAATCAGAAGAAGCAGAAGAAGGAGAAGGAGAAGGTGAAGTCAGGAGGGTGAAGCAGAAGAAGCAGAAGAAGGAGAAGGAGAAGGTGAAGTCTGTAGGGCGCAGCAGAAGATGCAGAAGAAGGAGAAGGAGAAGGTGAAGTCTGGAGGGTGAAGCAGAAGAAGTAGAAGAAGGAGAAGGGGAAGGTGAAGTCTGGAGGGTGAATCAGAAGAAGTAGAAGAAGGAGAAGGAGAAGGTGAAGTCTGCAGGGTGAATCAGAAGAAGCAGAAGAAGGAGAAGGAGAAGGTGAAGTCTGGAGGGTGAATCAGAAGAAGTAGAAGAAGGAGAAGGAGAAGGTGCAGTCTGGAGGGTGAATCAGAAGAAGTAGACGAAGGAGAAGGAGAAGGTGAAGTCTGGAGGGTGAATCAGAAGAAGCAGAAGAAGGAGAAGGAGTTGGTGAAGTCAGGAGGGTGAATCAGAAGAAGCAGAAGAAGGAGAAGGAGAAGGTGAAGTCTGGAGGGTGAATCAGAAGAAGCGGAAGAAGGAGAAGGAGAAGGTGAAGACTGGAGGGTGAATCAGAAGAAGCAGAAGAAGGAGAAGGAGAAGGTGAAGTCTGGAGGGTGAATCAGAAGAAGCAGAAGAAGGAGAAGGAGAAGGTGAAGTCTGGAGGGTGAATCAGAAGAAGTAGAAGAAGGAGAAGGAGAAGGTGAAGTCTGGAGGGTGAATCAGAAGAAGTAGAAGAAGGAGAAGGAGAAGGTGAAGTCTGGAGGGTGAATCAGAAGAAGCAGAAGAAGGAGAAGGAGAAGGTGAAGTCTGGAAGGTGAATCAGAAGAAGCAGAAGAAGGAGAAGGAGAAGGTGAAGTCCGGAGGGTGAATCAGAAGAAGTAGAAGAAAGAGAAGGAGAAGGTGAAGTCTGGAGGGTGAAGCAGAAGAAGCAGAAGAAGGAAAAGGAGAAGGTGACGACTGGAGGGTGAATCAGAAGAAGTAGAAGAAGGAGAAGGAGAAGGTGAAGTCTGGAGGGTGAATCAGAAGAAGTAGAAGAAGGAAAAGGAGAAGGTGAAGTCTGGAGGCTGAATCAGAAGAAGTAGAAGAAGGAGAAGGAGAAGGTGAAGTCTGGAGGGCGCAGCAGAAGATGCAGAAGAAGGAGAAGGAGAAGGTGATGTCTGGAGGGTGAAGCAGAAGAAGTAGAAGAAGGAGAAGGAGAAGGTGAAGTCTGGAGGGTGAATCAGAAGAAGTAGAAGAAGGTGAAGGAGAAGGTGAAGTCAGGAGGGTGAATCAGAAAAAGCAGAAGAAGGAGAAGGAGAAGGTGAAGTCTGGAGGGTGAATCAGAAGAAGCAGAAGAAGGAGAAGGAGAAGATGAAGTCTGGAGGGTGAATCAGAAGAAGTAGATGAAGGAGAAGGAGAAGGTGAAGTCTGGAGGGTGAATCAGAAGAAGCAGAAGAAGGAGAAGAAGAAGGTAAAGTCTGGAGGGTGAATCAGAAGAAGCAGAAGCAGGAGAAGGAGAAGGTGAATTCTGGAGGGTGAATCAGAAGAAGCAGAATAAGGAGAAGGAGAAGGTGAAGTCTGGCGGGTGAATCAGAAGAAGCAGAATAAGGAGAAGGAGAAGGTGAAGTCTGGAGGGTGAATCAGAAGAAGCAGAAGAAGGAGAAGGAGAAGGTGAAGTCTGGAGGGTGAATCAGAAGAAGTAGAAGAAGGAGAAGGAGAAGGTGAAGTCTGGAGGATGAAGCAGAAGAAGTAGAAGAAGGAGAAGGAGAAGGTGAAGTCAGGAGGGTGTATCAGAAGAAGTAGAAGAAGGAGAAGGAGAGGGTGAAGTCAGGAGGGTGAATCAGAAGAAGCAGAAGAAGGAGAAGGAGAAGATGAAGTCTGGAGGCTGAATCAAAAGAATCAGAAGAAGGAGAAGGAGAAGGTGAAGTCTGGAGGGTGAATCAGAAGAAGCAGAAGAAGGAAAAGGAGAAGGTGAAGACTGGAGGGTGAATCAGAAGAAGTAAAAGAAGGAGAAGGAGAAGGTGAAGTCGGGAGGGTGAATCAGAAGAAGTAGAACAAGGAGAAGGAGAAGGTGAAGTCTGGAGGGTGAATCAGAAGAAGCAGAAGAAGGAGAAGGAGAAGGTGAAGTCTGGAGGGTGAATCAGAAGAAGCAGAAGAAGGAGAAGGAGAAGATGAAGTCTGGAGGGTGAATCAGAAGAAGTAGAAGAAGGAGAAGGAGAAGGTGAGGTCTGGAGGGTGAATCAGAAGAAGCAGAAGAAGGAGAAGGAGAAGGTGAAGTCTGGAGGGTGAATCAGAAGAAGCAGAAAAAGGAGAAGGAGAAGGTGAAGTCTGGAGGGTGAATCAGAAGAAGCAGAAGAAGGAGAAGGAGAAGGTGAAGTCAGGAGGGTGAATCAGAAGAAGCAGAAGAAGGAGAAGGAGAAGGTGAAGTCAGGAGGGTGAATCAGAAGAAGCAGAAGAAGGAGAAGGAGAAGGTGAAGTCAGGGGGGTGAAGCAGAAGAAGTAGAAGAAGGAGAAGGAGAAGGTGAAGTCAGGAGGGTGAAGCAGAAGAAGCAGAAGAAGGAGAAGGAGAAGGTGAAGTCTGGAGGGCGCAGCAGAAGAAGCAGAAGAAGGAGAACGAGAAGGTGAAGTCTGGAGGGTGAATCAGAAGAAGTAGAAGAAGGAGAAGGAGAAGGTGAAGTCTGGAGGGTGAATCAGAAGAAGCAGAAGAAGGAGAAGGAGAAGGTGAAGTCTGGAGGGTGAATCAGAAGAAGCAGAAGAAGGAGAAGGAGAAGATGAAGTCTGAAGGGTGAATCAGAAGAAGTAGAAGAAGGAGAAGGAGAATGTGAAGTCTGGAGGGTGAGTCAGAAGAAGCAGAAGAAGGAGAAGGAGAAGGTGAAGTCTTGAGGGTGAATCAGAAGAAGCTGAAGAAGGAGAATGAGAAGGTGAAGTCTGGAGGGTGAATCAGAAGAAGCAGAATAAGGAGAAGGAGAAGGTGAAGTCTGGAGGGTGAATCAGAAGAAGTAGAAGAAGGAGAAGGAGAAGGTGAAGTCTGGAGGGTGAATCAGAAGAAGCAGAAGAAGGAGAAGGAGAAGGTGAAGTCTGGAGGGTGAATCAGAAGAAGCAGAAGAAGGAGAAGGAGAAGGTGAAATCTGGAGGGTGAATCAAAAGAAGCAGAAGAAGGAAAAGGAGAAGGTGAAGTCTGGAGGGTGAATCAGAAGAAGCAGGAGAAGTAGCAGGAGAAGGTGAAGTCTGGAGGGTGAGTCAGAAGAAGCAGATGAAGGAGAAGGAGAAGGTGAAGTCTGGAGGGTGAATCAGAAGAAGTAGAATAAGGAGAAGGAGAAGGTGAAGTCTGGAGGGTGAATCAGAAGAAGCAGAAGAAGGAGAAGGAGAAGGTGAAGTGTGGAGGGTGAATCAGAAGAAGCAGAAGAAGGAGAAGGAGAAGATGAAGTCTGGAGGGTGAATCAGAAGAAGCAGAAGAAGGAGAAGGAGAAGGTGAAATCTGGAGGGTGAATCAGAAGAAGCAGAAGAAGGAAAAAGAGAAGGTGAAGTCTGGAGGGTGAATCAGAAGAAGCAGAAGAAGTAGAAGGAGAAGGTGAAGTCTGGAGGGTGAATCAGAAGAAGTAGAAGAAGGAGAAGGAGAAGGTGAAGTCTGGAGGGTGAATCAGAAGAAGCAGAAGAAGGAGAAGGAGAAGGAAAAGTCAGGAGGGTGAATCAGGAGAAGCAGAAGAAGGAGAAGGAGAAGGTGAAGTCTGGAGGGTGAATCAGAAGACGCAGAAGAAGGAGAAGGAGATGGTGAAGACTGGAGGGTGAATCAGAAGAAGTAGAAGAAGGAGAAGGAGAAGGTGAAGTCTGGAGGGTGAATCAGAAGAAGTAGAAGAAGGAGAAGGAGAAGGCGAAGTCTGGAGGGTGAATCAGAAGAAGCAGAAGAAGGAGATGGAGAAGGTAAAGTCTGGAGGGTGAATCAGAAGAAGCAAAAGAAGGAGAAGGAGAAGATGAAGTCTGGAGGGTGAATCAGAAGAAGTTGAAGAAGGAGAAGGAGAAGGTGACGTCTGGAGGGTGAATCAGAAGAAGCAGAAGAAGGAGAAGAAGAAGGTGAAGTCTGAAGGGTGAATCAAAAGAAGCAGAAGAAGGAGAAGGAGAAGGTGAAGTCTGGAGGGTGAATAAAAGAAGCAGAAGAAGGAGAAGGAGAAGGTGAAGTCTGGAGGGTGAATCAGAAGAAGCAGAGGAAGGAGAAGAAGAAGGTGAAGTCTGGTGAGTGAATCAGAAGAAGTAGAAGAAGGAGAAGGAGAAGGTGAAGTCTGAAGGGTGAATCAGAAGAAGTAGAAGAAGGAGAAGGAGAAGGTGAAGTCAGGAGGGTGAATCAGAAAAAGCAGAAGAAGGAGAAGGAGAAGGTGAAGTCTGGAGGGTGAATCAGAAGAAGCAGAAGAAGGAGAAGATGAAGTCTGGAGGGTGAATCAGAAGAAGTAGATGAAGGAGAAGGAGAAGGTGAAGTCTGGAGGGTGAATCAGAAGAAGCAGAAGAAGGAGAAGAAGAAGGTAAAGTCTGGAGGGTGAATCAGAAGAAGCAGAAGCAGGAGAAGGAGAAGGTGAATTCTGGAGGGTGAATCAGAAGAAGCAGAATAAGGAGAAGGAGAAGGTGAAGTCTGGCGGGTGAATCAGAAGAAGCAGAATAAGGTGAAGGAGAAGGTGAAGTCTGGAGGGTGAATCAGAAGAAGCAGAAGAAGGAGAAGGAGAAGGTGAAGTCTGGAGGATGAAGCAGAAGAAGTAGAAGAAGGAGAAGGAGAAGGTGAAGTCAGGAGGGTGTATCAGAAGAAGTAGAAGAAGGAGAAGGAGAGGGTGAAGTCAGGAGGGTGAATCAGAAGAAGCAGAAGAAGGAGAAGGAGAAGATGAAGTCTGGAGGCTGAATCAAAAGAATCAGAAGAAGGAGAAGGAGAAGGTGAAGTCTGGAGGGTGAATCAGAAGAAGCAGAAGAAGGAGAAGGAGAAGGTGAAGACTGGAGGGTGAATCAGAAGAAGTAAAAGAAGGAGAAGGAGAAGGTGAAGTCTGGAGGGTGAATCAGAAGAAGTAGAACAAGGAGAAGGAGAAGGTGAAGTCTGGAGGGTGAATCAGAACAAGCAGAAGAAGGAGAAGGAGAAGGTGAAGTCTGGAGGGTGTATCAGATGAAGCAGAAGAAGGAGAAGGAGAAGATGAAGTCTGGAGGGTGAATCAGAAGAAGTAGAAGAAGGAGAAGGAGAAGGTGAGGTCTGGAGGGTGAATCAGAAGAAGCAGAAGAAGGAGAAGGAGAAGGTGAAGTCTGGAGGGTGAATCAGAAGAAGCAGAAGAAGTAGAAGGAGAAGGTGAAGTCTGGAGGGTGAATCAGAAGAAGCAGAAGAAGGAGAAGGAGAAGGTGAAGTCAGGAGGGTGAATCAGAAGAAGCAGAAGAAGGAGAAGGAGAAGGTGAAGTTAGGAGGGTAAATCAGAAGAAGCAGAAGAAGGAGAAGGAGAAGGTGAAGTCAGGGGGGTGAAGCAGAAGAAGTAGAAGAAGGAGAAGGAGAAGGTGAAGTCAGGAGGGTGAAGCAGAAGAAGCAGAAGAAGGAGAAGGAGAAGGTGAAGTCTGGAGGGCGCAGCAGAAGAAGCAGAAGAAGAAGAACGAGAAGGTGAAGGCTGGAGGGTGAAGCAGAAGAAGCAGAAGAAGGAGAAGGAGAAGGTGAAGTCTAGAGGGTGAATCAGAAGAAGTAGAAGAAGGAGAAGGAGAAGGTGAAGTCTGGAGGGTGAATCAGAAGAAGCAGAAGAAGGAGAAGGAGAAGGTGAAGTCTGGAGGGTGAATCAGAAGAAGCAGAAGAAGGAGAAGGAGAAGATGAAGTCTGGAGGGTGAATCAGAAGAAGTAGAAGAAGGAGAAGGAGAATGTGAAGTCTGGAGGGTGAGTCAGAAGAAGCAGAAGAAGGAGAAGGAGAAGGTGAAGTCTTGAGGGTGAATCAGAAGAAGCAGAAGAAGGAGAATGAGAAGGTGAAGTCTGGAGGGTGAATCAGAAGAAGCAGAATAATGAGAAGGAGAAGGTGAAGTCTGGAGGGTGAATCAGAAAAAGCAGAAGAAGGAAAAGGAGAAGGTGAAGTCTGGAGGGTGAATCAGAAGAAGTAGAAGAAGGAGAAGGAGAAGGTGAAGTCTGGGGGGTGAAGCAGAAGAAGTAGAAGAAGGAGAACGAGAAGGTGAAGTCAGGAGGGTGAATCAGAAGAAGCAGAAGAAGGAAAAGGAGAGGGTGAAGTCAGGAGGGTGAATCAGAAGAAGCAGAAGAAGGAGAAGGAGAAGGTGAGGTCTGGAGGGTGAATCAGAAGAAGCAGAAAAAGGAGAAGGAGAAGGTGAAGTCTGGAGGGTGAATCAGAAGAAGCAGAAGAAGGAGAAGGAGAAGGTGAAGTCTGGAGGGTGAATCAGAAAAAGCAGAAGAAGGAGAAGGAGAAGGTGAAGTCAGGAGGGTGAATCAGAAGAAGCAGAAGAAGGAGAAGGAGAAGGTGAATTTAGGAGGGTGAATCAGAAGAAGCAGAAGAAGGAGAAGGAGAAGGTGAAGTCAGGGGGGTGAAGCAGAAGAAGTAGAAGAAGGAGAAGGAGAAGGTGAAGTCAGGCGGGTGAAGCAGAAGAAGCAGAAGAAGGAGAAGGAGAAGGTGAAGTCTGGAGGGTGAATCAGAAGAAGTAGAAGAAGGAGAAGGAGAAGGTGAAGTCTGGAGGATGAAGCAGAAGAAGTAGAAGAAGGAGAAGGAGAAGGTGAAGTCAGGAGGGTGTATCAGAAGAAGTAGAAGAAGGAGAAGGAGAGGGTGAAGTCAGGAGGGTGAATCAGAAGAAGCAGAAGAAGGAGAAGGAGAAGATGAAGTCTGGAGGCTGAATCAAAAGAATCAGAAGTAGGAGAAGGAGAAGGTGAAGTCTGGAGGGTGAATCAGAAGAAGCAGAAGAAGGAGAAGGAGAATGTGAAGACTGGAGGGTGAATCAGAAGAAGTAAAAGAAGGAGAAGGAGAAGGTGAAGTCTGGAGGGTGAATCAGAAGAAGTAGAAGAAGGAGAAGGAGAAGGTGAAGTCTGGAGGGTGAATCAGAAGAAGCAGAAGAAGGAGAAGGAGAAGGTGAAGTCTGGAGGGTGAATCAGAAGAAGCAGAAGAAGGAGAAGGAGAAGGTGAAGTCAGGAGGGTGAATCAGAAGAAGCAGAAGAAGGAGAAGGAGAAGGTGAAGTTAGGAGGGTGAATCAGAAGAAGCAGAAGAAGGAGAAGGAGAAGGTGAAGTCAGGGGGGTGAAGCAGAAGAAGTAGAAGAAGGAGAAGGAGAAGGTGAAGTCAGGAGGGTGTATCAGAAGAAGTAGAAGAAGGAGAAGGAGAGGGTGAAGTCAGGAGGGTGAATCAGAAGAAGCAGAAGAAGGAGAAGGAGAAGATGAAGTCTGGAGGCTGAATCAAAAGAATCAGAAGAAGGAGAAGGAGAAGGTGAAGTCTGGAGGGTGAATCAGAAGAATCAGAAGAAGGAGAAGGAGAAGGTGAAGTCTGGAGGGTGAATCAGAAGAAGCAGAAGAAGGAGAAGGAGAAGGTGAAGACTGGAGGGTGAATCGGATGAAGTAGAAGAAGGAGAAGGAGAAGGTGAAGTCTGGAGGGTGAATCAGAAGAAGTAGATGAAGGAGAAGGAGAAGGTGAAGTCTGGAGGGTGAATCAGAAGAAGCAGAAGAAGGAGAAGAAGAAGGTAAAGTCTGGAGGGTGAATCAGAAGAAGCAGAAGCAGGAGAAGGAGAAGGTGAATTCTGGAGGGTGAATCAGAAGAAGCAGAATAAGGAGAAGGAGAAGGTGAAGTCTGGCGGGTGAATCAGAAGAAGCAGAATAAGGTGAAGGAGAAGGTGAAGTCTGGAGGGTGAATCAGAAGAAGCAGAAGAAGGAGAAGGAGAAGGTGAAGTCTGGAGGATGAAGCAGAAGAAGTAGAAGAAGGAGAAGGAGAAGGTGAAGTCAGGAGGGTGTATCAGAAGAAGTAGAAGAAGGAGAAGGAGAGGGTGAAGTCAGGAGGGTGAATCAGAAGAAGCAGAAGAAGGAGAAGGAGAAGATGAAGTCTGGAGGCTGAATCAAAAGAATCAGAAGAAGGAGAAGGAGAAGGTGAAGTCTGGAGGGTGAATCAGAAGAAGCAGAAGAAGGAGAAGGAGAAGGTGAAGACTGGAGGGTGAATCAGAAGAAGTAAAAGAAGGAGAAGGAGAAGGTGAAGTCTGGAGGGTGAATCAGAAGAAGTAGAACAAGGAGAAGGAGAAGGTGAAGTCTGGAGGGTGAATCAGAACAAGCAGAAGAAGGAGAAGGAGAAGGTGAAGTCTGGAGGGTGTATCAGAAGAAGCAGAAGAAGGAGAAGGAGAAGATGAAGTCTGGAGGGTGAATCAGAAGAAGTAGAAGAAGGAGAAGGAGAAGGTGAGGTCTGGAGGGTGAATCAGAAGAAGCAGAAGAAGGAGAAGGAGAAGGTGAAGTCTGGAGGGTGAATCAGAAGAAGCAGAAGAAGTAGAAGGAGAAGGTGAAGTCTGGAGGGTGAATCAGAAGAAGCAGAAGAAGGAGAAGGAGAAGGTGAAGTCAGGAGGGTGAATCAGAAGAAGCAGAAGAAGGAGAAGGAGAAGGTGAAGTTAGGAGGGTAAATCAGAAGAAGCAGAAGAAGGAGAAGGAGAAGGTGAAGTCAGGGGGGTGAAGCAGAAGAAGTAGAAGAAGGAGAAGGAGAAGGTGAAGTCAGGAGGGTGAAGCAGAAGAAGCAGAAGAAGGAGAAGGAGAAGGTGAAGTCTGGAGGGCGCAGCAGAAGAAGCAGAAGAAGGAGAAGGAGAAGGTGAAGTCTGGAGGGTGAATCAGAAGAAGCAGAAGAAGGAGAAGGAGAAGGTGAAGTCTGGAGGGTGAATCAGAAGAAGCAGAAGAAGGAGAAGGAGAAGATGAAGTCTGGAGGGTGAATCAGAAGAAGTAGAAGAAGGAGAAGGAGAATGTGAAGTCTGGAGGGTGAGTCAGAAGAAGCAGAAGAAGGAGAAGGAGAAGGTGAAGTCTTGAGGGTGAATCAGAAGAAGCAGAAGAAGGAGAATGAGAAGGTGAAGTCTGGAGGGTGAATCAGAAGAAGCAGAATAATGAGAAGGAGAAGGTGAAGTCTGGAGGGTGAATCAGAAAAAGCAGAAGAAGGAAAAGGAGAAGGTGAAGTCTGGAGGGTGAATCAGAAGAAGTAGAAGAAGGAGAAGGAGAAGGTGAAGTCTGGGGGGTGATGCAGAAGAAGTAGAAGAAGGAGAACGAGAAGGTGAAGTCAGGAGGGTGAATCAGAAGAAGCAGAAGAAGGAAAAGGAGAGGGTGAAGTCAGGAGGGTGATTCAGAAGAAGCAGAAGAAGGAGAAGGAGAAGGTGAGGTCTGGAGGGTGAATCAGAAGAAGCAGAAAAAGGAGAAGGAGAAGGTGAAGTCTGGAGGGTGAATCAGAAGAAGCAGAAGAAGGAGAAGGAGAAGGTGAAGTCTGGAGGGTGAATCAGAAAAAGCAGAAGAAGGAGAAGGAGAAGGTGAAGTCAGGAGGGTGAATCAGAAGAAGCAGAAGAAGGAGAAGGAGAAGGTGAATTTAGGAGGGTGAATCAGAAGAAGCAGAAGAAGGAGAAGGAGAAGGTGAAGTCAGGGGGGTGAAGCAGAAGAAGTAGAAGAAGGAGAAGGAGAAGGTGAAGTCAGGCGGGTGAAGCAGAAGAAGCAGAAGAAGGAGAAGGAGAAGGTGAAGTCTGGAGGGTGAATCAGAAGAAGTAGAAGAAGGAGAAGGAGAAGGTGAAGTCTGGAGGATGAAGCAGAAGAAGTAGAAGAAGGAGAAGGAGAAGGTGAAGTCAGGAGGGTGTATCAGAAGAAGTAGAAGAAGGAGAAGGAGAGGGTGAAGTCAGGAGGGTGAATCAGAAGAAGCAGAAGAAGGAGAAGGAGAAGATGAAGTCTGGAGGCTGAATCAAAAGAATCAGAAGTAGGAGAAGGAGAAGGTGAAGTCTGGAGGGTGAATCAGAAGAAGCAGAAGAAGGAGAAGGAGAATGTGAAGACTGGAGGGTGAATCAGAAGAAGTAAAAGAAGGAGAAGGAGAAGGTGAAGTCTGGAGGGTGAATCAGAAGAAGTAGAAGAAGGAGAAGGAGAAGGTGAAGTCTGGAGGGTGAATCAGAAGAAGCAGAAGAAGGAGAAGGAGAAGGTGAAGTCTGGAGGGTGAATCAGAAGAAGCAGAAGAAGGAGAAGGAGAAGGTGAAGTCAGGAGGGTGAATCAGAAGAAGCAGAAGAAGGAGAAGGAGAAGGTGAAGTTAGGAGGGTGAATCAGAAGAAGCAGAAGAAGGAGAAGGAGAAGGTGAAGTCAGGGGGGTGAAGCAGAAGAAGTAGAAGAAGGAGAAGGAGAAGGTGAAGTCAGGAGGGTGTATCAGAAGAAGTAGAAGAAGGAGAAGGAGAGGGTGAAGTCAGGAGGGTGAATCAGAAGAAGCAGAAGAAGGAGAAGGAGAAGATGAAGTCTGGAGGCTGAATCAAAAGAATCAGAAGAAGGAGAAGGAGAAGGTGAAGTCTGGAGGGTGAATCAGAAGAATCAGAAGAAGGAGAAGGAGAAGGTGAAGTCTGGAGGGTGAATCAGAAGAAGCAGAAGAAGGAGAAGGAGAAGGTGAAGACTGGAGGGTGAATCGGATGAAGTAGAAGAAGGAGAAGGAGAAGGTGAAGTCTGGAGGGTGAATCAGAAGAAGTAGATGAAGGAGAAGGAGAAGGTGAAGTCTGGAGGGTGAATCAGAAGAAGCAGAAGAAGGAGAAGAAGAAGGTAAAGTCTGGAGGGTGAATCAGAAGAAGCAGAAGCAGGAGAAGGAGAAGGTGAATTCTGGAGGGTGAATCAGAAGAAGCAGAATAAGGAGAAGGAGAAGGTGAAGTCTGGCGGGTGAATCAGAAGAAGCAGAATAAGGTGAAGGAGAAGGTGAAGTCTGGAGGGTGAATCAGAAGAAGCAGAAGAAGGAGAAGGAGAAGGTGAAGTCTGGAGGATGAAGCAGAAGAAGTAGAAGAAGGAGAAGGAGAAGGTGAAGTCAGGAGGGTGTATCAGAAGAAGTAGAAGAAGGAGAAGGAGAGGGTGAAGTCAGGAGGGTGAATCAGAAGAAGCAGAAGAAGGAGAAGGAGAAGATGAAGTCTGGAGGCTGAATCAAAAGAATCAGAAGAAGGAGAAGGAGAAGGTGAAGTCTGGAGGGTGAATCAGAAGAAGCAGAAGAAGGAGAAGGAGAAGGTGAAGACTGGAGGGTGAATCAGAAGAAGTAAAAGAAGGAGAAGGAGAAGGTGAAGTCTGGAGGGTGAATCAGAAGAAGTAGAACAAGGAGAAGGAGAAGGTGAAGTCTGGAGGGTGAATCAGAACAAGCAGAAGAAGGAGAAGGAGAAGGTGAAGTCTGGAGGGTGTATCAGAAGAAGCAGAAGAAGGAGAAGGAGAAGATGAAGTCTGGAGGGTGAATCAGAAGAAGTAGAAGAAGGAGAAGGAGAAGGTGAGGTCTGGAGGGTGAATCAGAAGAAGCAGAAGAAGGAGAAGGAGAAGGTGAAGTCTGGAGGGTGAATCAGAAGAAGCAGAAGAAGTAGAAGGAGAAGGTGAAGTCTGGAGGGTGAATCAGAAGAAGCAGAAGAAGGAGAAGGAGAAGGTGAAGTCAGGAGGGTGAATCAGAAGAAGCAGAAGAAGGAGAAGGAGAAGGTGAAGTTAGGAGGGTAAATCAGAAGAAGCAGAAGAAGGAGAAGGAGAAGGTGAAGTCAGGGGGGTGAAGCAGAAGAAGTAGAAGAAGGAGAAGGAGAAGGTGAAGTCAGGAGGGTGAAGCAGAAGAAGCAGAAGAAGGAGAAGGAGAAGGTGAAGTCTGGAGGGCGCAGCAGAAGAAGCAGAAGAAGGAGAAGGAGAAGGTGAAGTCTGGAGGGTGAATCAGAAGAAGCAGAAGAAGGAGAAGGAGAAGGTGAAGTCTGGAGGGTGAATCAGAAGAAGCAGAAGAAGGAGAAGGAGAAGATGAAGTCTGGAGGGTGAATCAGAAGAAGTAGAAGAAGGAGAAGGAGAATGTGAAGTCTGGAGGGTGAGTCAGAAGAAGCAGAAGAAGGAGAAGGAGAAGGTGAAGTCTTGAGGGTGAATCAGAAGAAGCAGAAGAAGGAGAATGAGAAGGTGAAGTCTGGAGGGTGAATCAGAAGAAGCAGAATAATGAGAAGGAGAAGGTGAAGTCTGGAGGGTGAATCAGAAAAAGCAGAAGAAGGAAAAGGAGAAGGTGAAGTCTGGAGGGTGAATCAGAAGAAGTAGAAGAAGGAGAAGGAGAAGGTGAAGTCTGGGGGGTGAAGCAGAAGAAGTAGAAGAAGGAGAACGAGAAGGTGAAGTCAGGAGGGTGAATCAGAAGAAGCAGAAGAAGGAAAAGGAGAGGGTGAAGTCAGGAGGGTGATTCAGAAGAAGCAGAAGAAGGAGAAGGAGAAGGTGAGGTCTGGAGGGTGAATCAGAAGAAGCAGAAAAAGGAGAAGGAGAAGGTGAAGTCTGGAGGGTGAATCAGAAGAAGCAGAAGAAGGAGAAGGAGAAGGTGAAGTCTGGAGGGTGAATCAGAAAAAGCAGAAGAAGGAGAAGGAGAAGGTGAAGTCAGGAGGGTGAATCAGAAGAAGCAGAAGAAGGAGAAGGAGAAGGTGAATTTAGGAGGGTGAATCAGAAGAAGCAGAAGAAGGAGAAGGAGAAGGTGAAGTCAGGGGGGTGAAGCAGAAGAAGTAGAAGAAGGAGAAGGAGAAGGTGAAGTCAGGCGGGTGAAGCAGAAGAAGCAGAAGAAGGAGAAGGAGAAGGTGAAGTCTGGAGGGTGAATCAGAAGAAGTAGAAGAAGGAGAAGGAGAAGGTGAAGTCTGGAGGATGAAGCAGAAGAAGTAGAAGAAGGAGAAGGAGAAGGTGAAGTCAGGAGGGTGTATCAGAAGAAGTAGAAGAAGGAGAAGGAGAGGGTGAAGTCAGGAGGGTGAATCAGAAGAAGCAGAAGAAGGAGAAGGAGAATGTGAAGACTGGAGGGTGAATCAGAAGAAGTAAAAAAGGAGAAGGAGAAGGTGAAGTCTGGAGGGTGAATCAGAAGAAGTAGAAGAAGGAGAAGGAGAAGGTGAAGTCTGGAGGGTGAATCAGAAGAAGCAGAAGAAGGAGAAGGAGAAGGTGAAGTCTGGAGGGTGAATCAGAAGAAGCAGAAGAAGGAGAAGGAGAAGGTGAAGTCAGGAGGGTGAATCAGAAGAAGCAGAAGAAGGAGAAGGAGAAGGTGAAGTTAGGAGGGTGAATCAGAAGAAGCAGAAGAAGGAGAAGGAGAAGGTGAAGTCAGGGGGGTGAAGCAGAAGAAGTAGAAGAAGGAGAAGGAGAAGGTGAAGTCAGGAGGGTGTATCAGAAGAAGTAGAAGAAGGAGAAGGAGAGGGTGAAGTCAGGAGGGTGAATCAGAAGAAGCAGAAGAAGGAGAAGGAGAAGATGAAGTCTGGAGGCTGAATCAAAAGAATCAGAAGAAGGAGAAGGAGAAGGTGAAGTCTGGAGGGTGAATCAGAAGAATCAGAAGAAGGAGAAGGAGAAGGTGAAGTCTGGAGGGTGAATCAGAAGAAGCAGAAGAAGGAGAAGGAGAAGGTGAAGACTGGAGGGTGAATCGGATGAAGTAGAAGAAGGAGAAGGAGAAGGTGAAGTCTGGAGGGTGAATCAGAAGAAGTAGAAGAAGGAGAAGCAGAAGGTGAAGTCTGGAGAGTGAATCAGAAGAAGCAGAAGAAGGAGAAGGAGAAGGTGATGTCTGGAGGGTGAATCAGAAGAAGCAGAAGAAGGAGAAGGAGAAGATGAAGTCTGGAGGGTGAATCAGAAGAAGCAGAAGAAGGAGAAGGAGAAGGTGAGGTCTGGAGGGTGAATCAGAAGAAGCAGAAAAAGGAGAAGGAGAAGGTGAAGTCTGGAGGGTGAATCAGAAGAAGCAGAAGAAGGAGAAGGAGAAGGTGAAGTCTGGAGGGTGAATCAGAAAAAGCAGAAGAAGGAGAAGGAGAAGGTGAAGTCAGGAGGGTGAATCAGAAGAAGCAGAAGAAGGAGAAGGAGAAGGTGAATTTAGGAGGGTGAATCAGAAGAAGCAGAAGAAGGAGAAGGAGAAGGTGAAGTCAGGGAGGTGAAGCAGAAGAAGTAGAAGAAGGAGAAGGAGAAGGTGAAGTCAGGAGGGTGAAGCAGAAGAAGCAGAAGAAGGAGAAGGAGAAGGTGAAGTCTGGAGGGTGAATCAGAAGAAGTAGAAGAAGGAGAAGGAGAAGGTGAAGTCTGGAGGATGAAGCAGAAGAAGTAGAAGAAGGAGAAGTAGAAGGTGAAGTCAGGAGGGTGTATCAGAAGAAGTAGAAGAAGGAGAAGGAGAGGGTGAAGTCAGGAGGGTGAATCAGAAGAAGCAGAAGAAGGAGAAGGAGAAGATGAAGTCTGGAGGCTGAATCAAAAGAATCAGAAGAAGGAGAAGGAGAAGGTGAAGTCTGGAGGGTGAATCAGAAGAAGCAGAAGAAGGAGAAGGAGAATGTGAAGACTGGAGGGTGAATCAGAAGAAGTAAAAGAAGGAGAAGGAGAAGGTGAAGTCTGGAGGGTGAATCAGAAGAAGTAGAAGAAGGAGAAGGAGAAGGTGAAGTCTGGAGGGTGAATCAGAAGAAGCAGAAGAAGGAGAAGGAGAAGGTGAAGTCTGGAGGGTGAATCGGAAGAAGCAGAAGAAGGAGAAGGAGAAGGTGAAGTCAGGAGGGTGAATCAGAAGAAGCAGAAGAAGGAGAAGGAGAAGGTGAAGTTAGGAGGGTGAATCAGAAGAAGCAGAAGAAGGAGAAGGAGAAGGTGAAGTCAGGGGGGTGAAGCAGAAGAAGTAGAAGAAGGAGAAGGAGAAGGTGAAGTCAGGAGGGTGTATCAGAAGAAGCAGAAGAAGGAGAAGGAGAAGATGAAGTCTGGAGGCTGAATCAAAAGAATCAGAAGAAGGAGAAGGAGAAGGTGAAGTCTGGAGGGTGAATCAGAAGAAGCAGAAGAAGGAGAAGGAGAATGTGAAGACTGGAGGGTGAATCAGAAGAAGTAAAAGAAGGAGAAGGAGAAGGTGAAGTCTGGAGGGTGAATCAGAAGAAGTAGAAGAAGGAGAAGGAGAAGGTGAAGTCTGGAGGGTGAATCAGAAGAAGCAGAAGAAGGAGAAGGAGAAGGTGAAGTCTGGAGGGTGAATCAGAAGAAGCAGAATAAGGAGAAGGAGAAGGTGAAGTCTGGAGGGTGAATCGGAAGAAGCAGAAGAAGGAGAAGGAGAAGGTGAAGTCTGGAGGGTGAATCAGAAGAAGTAGAAGAAGGAGAAGGAGAAGTTGAAGTCTGGAGGGTGAAGCAGAAGAAGCAGAAGAAGGAAAAGGAGAAGGTGAAGACTGGAGGGTGAATCAGAAGAAGTAGAAGAAGGAGAAGGAGAAGGTGAAGTCTGGAGGGTGAATCAGAAGAAGTAGAAGAAGGAAAAGGAGAAGGTGAAGTCTGGAGGCTGAATCAGAAGAAGTAGAAGAAGGAGAAGGAGAAGGTGAAGTCTGGAGGGTGAATCAGAAGAAGCAGAAGAAGGAGAAGGAGAAGATGAAGTCTGGAGGGTGTATCAGAGGAAGCAGAAGAAGGAGAAGGAGAAGATGAAGTCTGGAGGGTGAATCAGAAGAAGTAGAAGAAGGAGAAGGAGAAGGTGAGGTCTGGAGGGTGAATCAGAAGAAGCAGAAGAAGGAGAAGGAGAAGGTGAAGTCTGGAGGGTGAATCAGAAGAAGCAGAAGAAGGAGAAGGAGAAGGTGAAGTCTGGAGGGTGAATCAGAAGAAGCAGAAGAAGTAGAAGGAGAAGGTGAAGTCAGGAGGGTGAATCAGAAGAAGCAGAAGAAGGAGAAGGAGAAGGTGAAGTTAGGAGGGTGAATCAGAAGAAGCAGAAAAAGGAGAAGGAGAAGGTGAAGTCAGGGGGTTGAAGCAGAAGAAGTAGAAGAAGGAGAAGGAGAAGGTGAAGTCAGGAGGGTGAAGCAGAAGAAGCAGAAGAAGGAGAAGGAGAAGTGAAGTCTGGAGGGCGCAGCAGAAGAAGCAGAAGAAGGAGAAGGAGAAGGTGAAGTCTGGAGGGTGAAGCAGAAGAAGCAGAAGAAGGAGAAGGAGAAGGTGAAGTCTGGAGGGTGAATCAGAAGAAGTAGAAGAAGGAGAAGGAGAAGGTGAAGTCAGGAGGGTGAAGCAGAAGAAGCAGAAGAAGGAGAAGGAGAAGGTGAAGTCTGGAGGGTGAAGCAGAAGAAGCAGAAGAAGGAGAAGGAGAAGGTGAAGTCTGGAGGGCGAAGCAGAAGAAGCAGAAGAAGGAGAAGGAGAAGATGAAGTCTGGAGGGTGAATCAGAAGAAGTAGAAGAAGGAGAAGGAGAAGGTGAATTCTGGAGGGTGAATCAGAAGAAGCAGAAGACGGAGAAGGAGAAGGTGAAGTCTAGAGGGTGAATCAGAAGAAGCAGAAGAAGCAGAAGGAGAAGATGAAGTCTGGAGGGTGAATCAGAAGTAGAAGAAGGAGAAGGAGAAGGTGAGGTCTGGAGGGTGAATCAGAAGAAGCAGAAGAAGGAGAAGGAGAAGGTGAAGTCAGGAGGGTGAAGCAGAAGAAGCAGAAGAAGGAGAAGGAGAAGGTGAAGTCTGTAGGGCGCAGCAGAAGATGCAGAAGAAGGAGAAGGAGAAGGTGAAGTCTGGAGGGTGAAGCAGAAGAAGTAGAAGAAGGAGAAGGGGAAGGTGAAGTCTGGAGGGTGAATCAGAAGAAGTAGAAGAAGGAGAAGGAGAAGGTGAAGTCTGCAGGGTGAATCAGAAGAAGCAGAAGAAGGAGAAGGAGAAGGTGAAGTCTGGAGGGTGAATCAGAAGAAGAAGAAGAAGGAGAAGGAGAAGGTGCAGTCTGGAGGGTGAATCAGAAGAAGTAGACGAAGGTGAAGGAGAAGGTGAAGTCTGGAGGGTGAATCAGAAGAAGCAGAAGAAGGAGAAGGAGAAGGTGAAGTCAGGAGGGTGAATCAGAAGAAGCAGAAGAAGGAGAAGGAGAAGGTGAAGTCTGGAGGGTGAATCAGAAGAAGCGGAAGAAGGAGAAGGAGAAGGTGAAGACTGGAGGGTGAATCAGAAGAAGCAGAAGAAGGAGAAGGAGAAGGTGAAGTCTGGAGGGTGAATCAGAAGAAGCAGAAGAAGGAGAAGGAGAAGGTGAAATCTGCAGGGTGAATCAGAAGAATCAGAAGAAGGAAAAGGAGAAGGTGAAGTCTGGAGGGTGAATCAGAAGAAGCAGGAGAAGTAGCAGGAGAAGGTGAAGTCTGGAGGGTGAGTCAGAAGAAGCAAAAGAAGGAGAAGGAGAAGATGAAGTCTGGTGAGTGAATCAGAAGAAGTAGAGTGGGAGAAGGAGAAGGTGAAGTCTGGAGGGTGAATCAGAAGAAGTAGAAGAAGGAGATGGAGAAGGTGAAGTCTGGAGGGTGAATCAGAAGAAGCAAAAGAAGGAGAAGGAGAAGATGAAGTCTGGTGAGTGAATCAGAAGAAGTAGAGTGGGAGAAGGAGAAGGTGAAGTCTGGAGGGTGAATCAGAAGAAGTAGAAGAAGGTGGAGGAGAAGGTGAAGTCAGGAGGGTGAATCAGAATAAGCAGAAGAAGGAGAAGGAGAAGGTGAAGTCTGGAGGGTGAATCAGAAGAAGCAGAAGAAGGAGAAGGAGAAGATAAAGTCTGGAGGGTGAATCAGAAGAAGTAGATGAAGGAGAAGGAGAAGGTGAAGTCTGGAGGGTGAATCAGAAGAAGCAGAAGAAGGAGAAGAATAAGGTAAAGTCTGGAGGGTGAATCAGAAGAAGCAGAAGCAGGAGAAGGAGAAGGTGAATTCTGGAGGGTGAATCAGAAGAAGCAGAATAAGGAGAAGGAGAAGGTGAAGTCTGGCGGGTGAATCAGAAGAAGCAGAATAAGGAGAAGGAGAAGGTGAAGTCTGGAGGGTGAATCAGAAGAAGCAGAAGAAGGAGAAGGAGAAGGTGAAGTCTGGAGGGTGAATCAGAAGAAGTAGAAGAAGGAGAAGGAGAAGGTGAAGTCTGGAGGATGAAGCAGAAGAAGTAGAAGAAGGAGAAAGAGAAGGTGAAGTCAGGAGGGTGTATCAGAAGAAGTAGAAGAAGGAGAAGGAGAAGGTGAAGTCTGGAGGGTGAATCAGAAGAAGTAGAATAAGGAGAAGGAGAAGGTGAAGTCTGGAGGGTGAATCAGAAGAAGCAGAAGAAGGAGAAGGAGAAGGTGAAGTGTGGAGGGTGAATCAGAAGAAGCAGAAGAAGGAGAAGGAGAAGATGAAGTCTGGAGGGTGAATCAGAAGAAGTAGAAGAAGGAGAAGGAGAAGGTGAAGTCTGGAGGGTGAATCAGAAGAAGCAGAAGAAGGAGAAGGAGAAGGTGAAGACTGGAGGGTGAATCAGAAGAAGTAGAAGAAGGAGAAGGAGAAGGTGAAGTCTGGAGGGTGAATCAGAAGAAGTAGAAGAAGGAGAAGGAGAAGGCGAAGTCTGGAGGGTGAATCAGAAGAAGCAGAAGAAGGAGATGGAGAAGTTAAAGTCTGGAGGGTGAATCAGAAGAAGCAAAAGAAGGAGAAGGAGAAGATGAAGTCTGGAGGGTGAATCAGAAGAAGTTGAAGAAGGAGAAGGAGAAGGTGAGGTCTGGAGGGTGAATCAGAAGAAGCAGAAGAAGGAGAAGAAGAAGGTGAAGTCTGAAGGGTGAATCAAAAGAAGCAGAAGAAGGAGAAGGAGAAGGTGAAGTCTGGAGGGTGAATCAGAAGAAGCAGAAGAAGGAGAAGGAGAAGGTGAAGTCAGGAGGGTGAATCAGAAGAAGCAGAAGAAGGAGAAGGAGAAGGTGAAGTCTGGAGGGTGAATCAGAAGAAGCGGAAGAAGGAGAAGGAGAAGGTGAAGACTGGAGGGTGAATCAGAAGAAGCAGAAGAAGGAGAAGGAGAAGGTGAAGTCTGGAGGGTGAATCAGAAGAAGCAGAAGAAGGAGAAGGAGAAGGTGAAATCTGGAGGGTGAATCAGAAGAATCAGAAGAAGGAAAAGGAGAAGGTGAAGTCTGGAGGGTGAATCAGAAGAAGCAGGAGAAGTAGCAGGAGAAGGTGAAGTCTGGAGGGTGAGTCAGAAGAAGCAGAAGAAGGAGAAGGAGAAGGTGAAGTCTGGAGGGTGAATCAGAAGACGCAGAAGAAGGAGAAGGAGATGGTGAAGACTGGAGGGTGAATCAGAAGAAGTAGAAGAAGGAGAAGGAGAAGGTGAAGTCTGGAGGGTGAATCAGAAGAAGGAGAAGAAGGAGAAGGAGAAGGCGAAGTCTGGAGGGTGAATCAGAAGAAGCAGAAGAAGGAGATGGAGAAGGTGAAGTCTGGAGGGTGAATCAGAAGAAGCAAAAGAAGGAGAAGGAGAAGATGAAGTCTGGAGGGTGAATCAGAAGAAGTTGAAGAAGGAGAAGGAGAAGGTGAGGTCTGGAGGGTGAAGCAGAAGAAGCAGAAGAAGGAGAAGAAGAAGGTGAAGTCTGAAGGGTGAATCAAAAGAAGCAGAAGAAGGAGAAGGAGAAGGTGAAGTCTGGAGGGTGAATCAGAAGAAGCAGAAGAAGGAGAAGGAGAAGGTGAAGTCTGGAGGGTGAATCAGAAGAAGCAGAAGAAGGAGAAGGAGAAGGTGAAGTCTGGTGAGTGAATCAGAAGAAGTAGAGTGGGAGAAGGAGAAGGTGAAGTCTGGAGGGTGAATCAGAAGAAGTAGAAGAAGGTGAAGGAGAAGGTGAAGTCAGGAGGGTGAATCAGAAAAAGCAGAAGAAGGAGAAGGAGAAGGTGAAATCTGGAGGGTGAATCAGAAGAAGCAGAAGAAGGAAAAAGAGAAGGTGAAGTCTGGAGGGTGAATCAGAAGAAGCAGAAGAAGTAGAAGGAGAAGGTGAAGTCTGGAGGGTGAATCAGAAGAAGTAGAAGAAGGAGAAGGAGAAGGTGAAGTCTGGAGGGTGAATCAGAAGAAGCAGAAGAAGGAGAAGGAGAAGGAAAAGTCAGGAGGGTGAATCAGGAGAAGCAGAAGAAGGAGAATGAGAAGGTGAAGTCTGGAGGGTGAATCAGAAGACGCAGAAGAAGGAGAAGGAGATGGTGAAGACTGGAGGGTGAATCAGAAGAAGTAGAAGAAGGAGAAGGAGAAGGTGAAGTCTGGAGGGTGAATCAGAAGAAGTAGAAGAAGGAGAAGGAGAAGGCGAAGTCTGGAGGGTGAATCAGAAGAAGCAGAAGAAGGAGATGGAGAAGTTAAAGTCTGGAGGGTGAATCAGAAGAAGCAAAAGAAGGAGAAGGAGAAGATGAAGTCTGGAGGGTGAATCAGAAGAAGTTGAAGAAGGAGAAGGAGAAGGTGAGGTCTGGAGGGTGAATCAGAAGAAGCAGAAGAAGGAGAAGAAGAAGGTGAAGTCTGAAGGGTGAATCAAAAGAAGCAGAAGAAGGAGAAGGAGAAGGTGAAGTCTGGAGGGTGAATCAGAAGAAGCAGAAGAAGGAGAAGGAGAAGGTGAAGTCAGGAGGGTGAATCAGAAGAAGCAGAAGAAGGAGAAGGAGAAGGTGAAGTCTGGAGCGTGAATCAGAAGAAGCGGAAGAAGGAGAAGGAGAAGGTGAAGACTGGAGGGTGAATCAGAAGAAGCAGAAGAAGGAGAAGGAGAAGGTGAAGTCTGGAGGGTGAATCAGAAGAAGCAGAAGAAGGAGAAGGAGAAGGTGAAATCTGGAGGGTGAATCAGAAGAATCAGAAGAAGGAAAAGGAGAAGGTGAAGTCTGGAGGGTGAATCAGAAGAAGCAGGAGAAGTAGCAGGAGAAGGTGAAGTCTGGAGGGTGAGTCAGAAGAAGCAGAAGAAGGAGAAGGAGAAGGTGAAGTCTGGAGGGTGAATCAGAAGACGCAGAAGAAGGAGAAGGAGATGGTGAAGACTGGAGGGTGAATCAGAAGAAGTAGAAGAAGGAGAAGGAGAAGGTGAAGTCTGGAGGGTGAATCAGAAGAAGGAGAAGAAGGAGAAGGAGAAGGCGAAGTCTGGAGGGTGAATCAGAAGAAGCAGAAGAAGGAGATGGAGAAGGTGAAGTCTGGAGGGTGAATCAGAAGAAGCAAAAGAAGGAGAAGGAGAAGATGAAGTCTGGAGGGTGAATCAGAAGAAGTTGAAGAAGGAGAAGGAGAAGGTGAGGTCTGGAGGGTGAAGCAGAAGAAGCAGAAGAAGGAGAAGAAGAAGGTGAAGTCTGAAGGGTGAATCAAAAGAAGCAGAAGAAGGAGAAGGAGAAGGTGAAGTCTGGAGGGTGAATCAGAAGAAGCAGAAGAAGGAGAAGGAGAAGGTGAAGTCTGGAGGGTGAATCAGAAGAAGCAGAAGAAGGAGAAGGAGAAGGTGAAGTCTGGTGAGTGAATCAGAAGAAGTAGAGTGGGAGAAGGAGAAGGTGAAGTCTGGAGGGTGAATCAGAAGAAGTAGAAGAAGGTGAAGGAGAAGGTGAAGTCAGGAGGGTGAATCAGAAAAAGCAGAAGAAGGAGAAGGAGAAGGTGAAGTCTGGAGGGTGAATCAGAAGAAGCAGAAGAAGGAGAAGGAGAAGATAAAGTCTGGAGGGTGAATCAGAAGAAGTAGATGAAGGAGAAGGAGAAGGTGAAGTCTGGAGGGTGAATCAGAAGAAGCAGAAGAAGGAGAAGAAGAAGGTAAAGTCTGGAGGGTGAATCAGAAGAAGCAGAAGCAGGAGAAGGAGAAGGTGAATTCTGGAGGGTGAATCAGAAGAAGCAGAATAAGGAGAAGGAGAAGGTGAAGTCTGGCGGGTGAATCAGAAGAAGCAGAATAAGGAGAAGGAGAAGGTGAAGTCTGGAGGGTGAATCAGAAGAAGCAGAAGAAGGAGAAGGAGAAGGTGAAGTCTGGAGGGTGAATCAGAAGAAGTAGAAGAAGGAGAAGGAGAAGGTGAAGTCTGGAGGATGAAGCAGAAGAAGTAGAAGAAGGAGAAGGAGAAGGTGAAGTCAGGAGGGTGTATCAGAAGAAGTAGAAGAAGGAGAAGGAGAAGGTGAAGTCTGGAGGGTGAATCAGAAGAAGTAGAATAAGGAGAAGGAGAAGGTGAAGTCTGGAGGGTGAATCAGAAGAAGCAGAAGAAGGAGAAGGAGAAGGTGAAGTGTGGAGGGTGAATCAGAAGAAGCAGAAGAAGGAGAAGGAGAAGATGAAGTCTGGAGGGTGAATCAGAAGAAGTAGAAGAAGGAGAAGGAGAAGGTGAAGTCTGGAGGGTGAATCAGAAGAAGCAGAAGAAGGAGAAGGAGAAGGTGAAATCTGGAGGGTGAATCAGAAGAAGCAGAAGAAGGAAAAAGAGAAGGTGAAGTCTGGAGGGTGAATCAGAAGAAGCAGAAGAAGTAGAAGGAGAAGGTGAAGTCTGGAGGGTGAATCAGAAGAAGTAGAAGAAGGAGAAGGAGAAGGTGAAGTCTGGAGGGTGAATCAGAAGAAGCAGAAGAAGGAGAAGGAGAAGGAAAAGTCAGGAGGGTGAATCAGGAGAAGCAGAAGAAGGAGAAGGAGAAGGTGAAGTCTGGAGGGTGAATCAGAAGACGCAGAAGAAGGAGAAGGAGATGGTGAAGACTGGAGGGTGAATCAGAAGAAGTAGAAGAAGGAGAAGGAGAAGGTGAAGTCTGGAGGGTGAATCAGAAGAAGTAGAAGAAGGAGAAGGAGAAGGCGAAGTCTGGAGGGTGAATCAGAAGAAGCAGAAGAAGGAGATGGAGAAGTTAAAGTCTGGAGGGTGAATCAGAAGAAGCAAAAGAAGGAGAAGGAGAAGATGAAGTCTGGAGGGTGAATCAGAAGAAGTTGAAGAAGGAGAAGGAGAAGGTGAGGTCTGGAGGGTGAATCAGAAGAAGCAGAAGAAGGAGAAGAAGAAGGTGAAGTCTGAAGGGTGAATCAAAAGAAGCAGAAGAAGGAGAAGGAGAAGGTGAAGTCTGGAGGGTGAATCAGAAGAAGCAGAAGAAGGAGAAGGAGAAGGTGAAGTCAGGAGGGTGAATCAGAAGAAGCAGAAGAAGGAGAAGGAGAAGGTGAAGTCTGGAGGGTGAATCAGAAGAAGCGGAAGAAGGAGAAGGAGAAGGTGAAGACTGGAGGGTGAATCAGAAGAAGCAGAAGAAGGAGAAGGAGAAGGTGAAGTCTGGAGGGTGAATCAGAAGAAGCAGAAGAAGGAGAAGGAGAAGGTGAAATCTGGAGGGTGAATCAGAAGAATCAGAAGAAGGAAAAGGAGAAGGTGAAGTCTGGAGGGTGAATCAGAAGAAGCAGGAGAAGTAGCAGGAGAAGGTGAAGTCTGGAGGGTGAGTCAGAAGAAGCAGAAGAAGGAGAAGGAGAAGGTGAAGTCTGGAGGGTGAATCAGAAGACGCAGAAGAAGGAGAAGGAGAAGGTGAAGACTGGAGGGTGAATCAGAAGAAGTAGAAGAAGGAGAAGGAGAAGGTGAAGTCTGGAGGGTGAATCAGAAGAAGGAGAAGAAGGAGAAGGAGAAGGCGAAGTCTGGAGGGTGAATCAGAAGAAGCAGAAGAAGGAGATGGAGAAGGTGAAGTCTGGAGGGTGAATCAGAAGAAGCAAAAGAAGGAGAAGGAGAAGATGAAGTCTGGAGGGTGAATCAGAAGAAGTTGAAGAAGGAGAAGGAGAAGGTGAGGTCTGGAGGGTGAAGCAGAAGAAGCAGAAGAAGGAGAAGAAGAAGGTGAAGTCTGAAGGGTGAATCAAAAGAAGCAGAAGAAGGAGAAGGAGAAGGTGAAGTCTGGAGGGTGAATCAGAAGAAGCAGAAGAAGGAGAAGGAGAAGGTGAAGTCTGGAGGGTGAATCAGAAGAAGCAGAAGAAGGAGAAGGAGAAGGTGAAGTCTGGTGAGTGAATCACAAGAAGTAGAGTGGGAGAAGGAGAAGGTGAAGTCTGGAGGGTGAATCAGAAGAAGTAGAAGAAGGTGAAGGAGAAGGTGAAGTCAGGAGGGTGAATCAGAAAAAGCAGAAGAAGGAGAAGGAGAAGGTGAAGTCTGGAGGGTGAAGCAGAAGAAGCAGAAGAAGGAGAAGGAGAAGATAAAGTCTGGAGGGTGAATCAGAAGAAGTAGATGAAGGAGAAGGAGAAGGTGAAGTCTGGAGGGTGAATCAGAAGAAGCAGAAGAAGGAGAAGAAGAAGGTAAAGTCTGGAGGGTGAATCAGAAGAAGCAGAAGCAGGAGAAGGAGAAGGTGAATTCTGGAGGGTGAATCAGAAGAAGCAGAATAAGGAGAAGGAGAAGGTGAAGTCTGGCGGGTGAATCAGAAGAAGCAGAATAAGGAGAAGGAGAAGGTGAAGTCTGGAGGGTGAATCAGAAGAAGCAGAAGAAGGAGAAGGAGAAGGTGAAGTCTGGAGGGTGAATCAGAAGAAGTAGAAGAAGGAGAAGGAGAAGGTGAAGTCTGGAGGATGAAGCAGAAGAAGTAGAAGAAGGAGAAGGAGAAGGTGAAGTCAGGAGGGTGTATCAGAAGAAGTAGAAGAAGGAGAAGGAGAGGGTGAAGTCAGGAGGGTGAATCAGAAGAAGCAGAAGAAGGAGAAGGAGAAGATGAAGTCTGGAGGCTGAATCAAAAGAATCAGAAGAAGGAGAAGGAGAAGGTAAAGTCTGGAGGGTGAATCAGAAGAAGCAGAAGAAGGAGAAGGAGAAGGTGAAGACTGGAGGGTGAATCAGAAGAAGTAAAAGAAGGAGAAGGAGAAGGTGAAGTCTGGAGGGTGAATCAGAAGAAGTAGAACAAGGAGAAGGAGAAGGTGAAGTCTGGAGGGTGAATCAGAAGAAGCAGAAGAAGGAGAAGGAGAAGGTGAAGTCTGGAGGGTGAATCAGAAGAAGCAGAAGAAGGAGAAGGAGAAGATGAAGTCTGGAGGGTGAATCAGAAGAAGTAGAAGAAGGAGAAGGAGAAGGTGAGGTCTGGAGGGTGAATCAGAAGAAGCAGAAGAAGGAGAAGGAGAAGGTGAAGTCTGGAGGGTGAATCAGAAGAAGCAGAAAAAGGAGAAGTAGAAGGTGAAGTCTGGAGGGTGAATCACAAGAAGCAGAAGAAGGAGAAGGAGAAGGTGAAGTCAGGAGGGTGAATCAGAAGAAGCAGAAGAAGGAGAAGGAGAAGGTGAAGTCAGGAGGGTGAATCAGAAGAAGCAGAAGAAGGAGAAGGAGAAGGTGAAGTCAGGGGGGTGAAGCAGATAAAGTAGAAGAAGGAGAAGGAGAAGGTGAAGTCAGGAGGGTGAAGCAGAAGAAGCAGAAGAAGGAGAAGGAGAAGGTGAAGTCTGGAGGGCGCAGCAGAAGAAGCAGAAGAAGGAGAACGAGAACTGAAGTCTGGAGGGTGAAGCAGAAGAAGCAGAATAAGGAGAAGGAGAAGGTGAAGTCTAGAGGGTGAATCAGAAGAAGCAGAAGAAGGAGAAGGAGAAGGTGAAGTCAGGAGGGTGAAGCAGAAGAAGCAGAAGAAGAAGAAGGAGAAGGTGAAGTCTGTAGGGCGCAGCAGAAGATGCAGAAGAAGGAGAAGGAGAAGGTGAAGTCTGGAGGGTGAAGCAGAAGAAGTAGAAGAAGGAGAAGGGGAAGGTGAAGTCTGGAGGGTGAATCAGAAGAAGTAGAAGAAGGAGAAGGAGAAGGTGAAGTCTGCAGGGTGAATCAGAAGAAGCAGAAGAAGGAGAAGGAGAAGGTGAAGTCTGGAGGGTGAATCAGAAGAAGTAGAAGAAGGAGAAGGAGAAGGTGCAGTCTGGAGGGTGAATCAGAAGAAGTAGACGAAGGAGAAGGAGAAGGTGAAGTCTGGAGGGTGAATCAGAAGAAGCAGAAGAAGGAGAAGGAGAAGGTGAAGTCAGGAGGGTGAATCAGAAGAAGCAGAAGAAGGAGAAGGAGAAGGTGAAGTCTGGAGGGTGAATCAGAAGAAGCGGAAGAAGGAGAAGGAGAAGGTGAAGACTGGAGGGTGAATCAGAAGAAGCAGAAGAAGGAGAAGGAGAAGGTGAAGTCTGGAGGGTGAATCAGAAGAAGCAGAAGAAGGAGAAGGAGAAGGTGAAATCTGGAGGGTGAATCAGAAGAATCAGAAGAAGGAAAAGGAGAAGGTGAAGTCTGGAGGGTGAATCAGAAGAAGCAGGAGAAGTAGCAGGAGAAGGTGAAGTCTGGAGGGTGAGTCAGAAGAAGCAGAAGAAGGAGAAGGAGAAGGTGAAGTCTGGAGGGTGAATCAGAAGACGCAGGAGAAGGAGATGGTGAAGACTGGAGGGTGAATCAGAAGAAGTAGAAGAAGGAGAAGGAGAAGGTGAAGTCTGGAGGGTGAATCAGAAGAAGGAGAAGAAGGAGAAGGAGAAGGCGAAGTCTGGAGGGTGAATCAGAAGAAGCAGAAGAAGGAGATGGAGAAGGTGAAGTCTGGAGGGTGAATCAGAAGAAGCAAAAGAAGGAGAAGGAGAAGATGAAGTCTGGAGGGTGAATCAGAAGAAGTTGAAGAAGGAGAAGGAGAAGGTGAGGTCTGGAGGGTGAAGCAGAAGAAGCAGAAGAAGGAGAAGAAGAAGGTGAAGTCTGAAGGGTGAATCAAAAGAAGCAGAAGAAGGAGAAGGAGAAGGTGAAGTCTGGAGGGTGAATCAGAAGAAGCAGAAGAAGGAGAAGGAGAAGGTGAAGTCTGGAGGGTGAATCAGAAGAAGCAGAAGAAGGAGAAGGAGAAGGTGAAGTCTGGTGAGTGAATCAGAAGAAGTAGAGTGGGAGAAGGAGAAGGTGAAGTCTGGAGGGTGAAT
Organism: Somniosus microcephalus; assembly: GCF_052327205.1. NCBI lineage: Eukaryota > Metazoa > Chordata > Chondrichthyes > Squaliformes > Somniosidae > Somniosus > Somniosus microcephalus. The sequence goes on along the minus strand of NW_028225393.1, from coordinate 409,898 downwards.
CAGAAGAAGTAGAAGAAGGTGAAGGAGAAGGTGAAGTCAGGAGGGTGAATCAGAAAAAGCAGAAGAAGGAGAAGGAGAAGGTGAAGTCTGGAGGGTGAATCAGAAGAAGCAGAAGAAGGAGAAGGAGAAGATAAAGTCTGGAGGGTGAATCAGAAGAAGTAGATGAAGGAGAAGGAGAAGGTGAAGTCTGGAGGGTGAATCAGAAGAAGCAGAAGAAGGAGAAGAAGAAGGTAAAGTCTGGAGGGTGAATCAGAAGAAGCAGAAGCAGGAGAAGGAGAAGGTGAATTCTGGAGGGTGAATCAGAAGAAGCAGAATAAGGAGAAGGAGAAGGTGAAGTCTGGCGGGTGAATCAGAAGAAGCAGAATAAGGAGAAGGAGAAGGTGAAGTCTGGAGGGTGAATCAGAAGAAGCAGAAGAAGGAGAAGGAGAAGGTGAAGTCTGGAGGGTGAATCAGAAGAAGTAGAAGAAGGAGAAGGAGAAGGTGAAGTCTGGAGGATGAAGCAGAAGAAGTATAAGAAGGAGAAGGAGAAGGTGAAGTCAGGAGAGTGTATCAGAAGAAGTAGAAGAAGGAGAAGGAGAGGGTGAAGTCAGGAGGGTGAATCAGAAGAAGCAGAAGAAGGAGAAGGAGAAGATGAAGTCTGGAGGCTGACTCAAAAGAATCAGAAGAAGGAGAAGGAGAAGGTGAAGTCTGGAGGGTGAATCAGAAGAAGCAGAAGAAGGAGAAGGAGAAGGTGAAGACTGGAGGGTGAATCAGAAGAAGTAAAAGAAGGAGAAGGAGAAGGTGAAGTCTGGAGGGTGAATCAGAAGAAGTAGAACAAGGAGGAGGAGAAGGTGAAGTCTGGAGGGTGAATCAGAAGAAGCAGAAGAAGGAGAAGGAGAAGGTGAAGTCTGGAGGGTGAATCAGAAGAAGCAGAAGAAGGAGAAGGAGAAGATGAAGTCTGGAGGGTGAATCAGAAGAAGTAGAAGAAGGAGAAGGAGAAGGTGAGGTCTGGAGGGTGAATCAGAAGAAGCAGAAGAAGGAGAAGGAGAAGGTGAAGTCTGGAGGGTGAATCAGAAGAAGCAGAAAAAGGAGAAGTAGAAGGTGAAGTCTGGAGGGTGAATCAGAAGAAGCAGAAGAAGGAGAAGGAGAAGGTGAAGTCAGGAGGGTGAATCAGAAGAAGCAGAAGAAGGAGAAGGAGAAGGTGAAGTCAGGAGGGTGAATCAGAAGAAGCAGAAGAAGGAGAAGGAGAAGGTGAAGTCAGGGGGGTGAAGCAGATAAAGTAGAAGAAGGAGAAGGAGAAGGTGAAGTCAGGAGGGTGAAGCAGAAGAAGCAGAAGAAGGAGAAGGAGAAGGTGAAGTCTGGAGGGCGCAGCAGAAGAAGCAGAAGAAGGAGAACGAGAAGGTGAAGTCTGGAGGGTGAAGCAGAAGAAGCAGAATAAGGAGAAGGAGAAGGTGAAGTCTAGAGGGTGAATCAGAAGAAGTAGAAGAAGGAGAAGGAGAAGGTGAAGTCTGGAGGGTGAATCAGAAGAAGCAGAAGAAGGAGAAGGAGAAGGTGAAGTCTGGAGGGTGAATCAGAAGAAGCAGAAGAAGGAGAAGGAGAAGATGAAGTCTGAAGGGTGAATCAGAAGAAGTAGAAGAAGGAGAAGGAGAATGTGAAGTCTGGAGGGTGAGTCAGAAGAAGCAGAAGAAGGAGAAGGAGAAGGTGAAGTCTTGAGGGTGAATCAGAAGAAGCTGAAGAAGGAGAATGAGAAGGTGAAGTCTGGAGGGTGAATCAGAAGAAGCAGAATAAGGAGAAGGAGAAGGTGAAGTCTGGAGGGTGAATCAGAAGAAGTAGAAGAAGGAGAAGGAGAAGGTGAAGTCTGGAGGGTGAATCAGAAGAAGCAGAAGAAGGAGAAGGAGAAGGTGAAGTCTGGAGGGTGAATCAGAAGAAGCAGAAGAAGGAGAAGGAGAAGGTGAAATCTGGAGGGTGAATCAGAAGAAGCAGAAGAAGGAAAAGGAGAAGGTGAAGTCTGGAGGGTGAATCAGAAGAAGCAGGAGAAGTAGCAGGAGAAGGTGAAGTCTGGAGGGTGAGTCAGAAGAAGCAGAAGAAGGAGAAGGAGAAGGTGAAGTCTGGAGGGTGAATCAGAAGAAGTAGAATAAGGAGAAGGAGAAGGTGAAGTCTGGAGGGTGAATCAGAAGAAGCAGAAGAAGGAGAAGGAGAAGGTGAAGTGTGGAGGGTGAATCAGAAGAAGCAGAAGAAGGAGAAGGAGAAGATGAAGTCTGGAGGGTGAATCAGAAGAAGTAGAAGAAGGAGAAGGAGAAGGTGAAGTCTGGAGGGTGAATCAGAAGAAGCAGAAGAAGGAGAAGGAGAAGGTGCAATCTGGAGGGTGAATCAGAAGAAGCAGAAGAAGGAAAAAGAGAAGGTGAAGTCTGGAGGGTGAATCAGAAGAAGCAGAAGAAGTAGAAGGAGAAGGTGAAGTCTGGAGGGTGAATCAGAAGAAGTAGAAGAAGGAGAAGGAGAAGGTGAAGTCTGGAGGGTGAATCAGAAGAAGCAGAAGAAGGAGAAGGAGAAGGAAAAGTCAGGAGGGTGAATCAGGAGAAGCAGAAGAAGGAGAAGGAGAAGGTGAAGTCTGGAGGGTGAATCAGAAGACGCAGAAGAAGGAGAAGGAGATGGTGAAGACTGGAGGGTGAATCAGAAGAAGTAGAAGAAGGAGAAGGAGAAGGTGAAGTCTGGAGGGTGAATCAGAAGAAGTAGAAGAAGGAGAAGGAGAAGGCGAAGTCTGGAGGGTGAATCAGAAGAAGCAGAAGAAGGAGATGGAGAAGTTAAAGTCTGGAGGGTGAATCAGAAGAAGCAAAAGAAGGAGAAGGAGAAGATGAAGTCTGGAGGGTGAATCAGAAGAAGTTGAAGAAGGAGAAGGAGAAGGTGAGGTCTGGAGGGTGAATCAGAAGAAGCAGAAGAAGGAGAAGAAGAAGGTGAAGTCTGAAGGGTGAATCAAAAGAAGCAGAAGAAGGAGAAGGAGAAGGTGAAGTCTGGAGGGTGAATCAGAAGAAGCAGAAGAAGGAGAAGGAGAAGGTGAAGTCTGGAGGGTGAATCAGAAGAAGCAGAAGAAGGAGAAGGAGAAGGTGAAGTCTGGTGAGTGAATCAGAAGAAGCAGAAGAAGTAGAAGGAGAAGGTGAAGTCTGGAGGGTGAATCAGAAGAAGCAGAAGAAGGAGAAGGAGAAGGTGAAGTCTGGAGGGTGAATGAGAAGAAGCAGAATAAGGAGAAGGAGAAGGTGAAGTCTGGAGGGTGAATCAGAAGAAGCAGAAGAAGGAGAAGGAGAAGGTGAAGTCTGGAGGGTGAATCAGAAGAAGTAGAAGAAGGAGAAGGAGAAGGTGAAGTCTGGAGGGTGAAGCAGAAGAAGGAGAAGGAGAAGGTGAAGTCAGGAGGGTGAATCAGAAGAAGTAGAAGAAGGAGAAGGAGAAGGTGAAATCAGGAGGGTGAATCAGAAGAAGCAGAAGAAGGAGAAGGAGAAGGTGAAGTCTGTAGGGTGAATCAGAAGAATCAGAAGAAGGAGAAGGAGAAGGTGAAGTCTGGAGGGTGAATCAGAAGAAGCAGAAGAAAGAGAAGGAGAAGGTGAAGTCTGGAGGGTGAAGCAGAAGAAACAGAAGAAGGAGAAGGAGAAGGTGAAGACTGGAGGGTGAATCAGATGAAGTAGAAGAAGGAGAAGGAGAAGGTGAAGTCTGGAGGGTGAATCAGAAGAAGTAGAAGAAGGAGAAGGAGAAGGTGAAGTCTGGAGGGTGAATCAGAAGAAGCAGAAGAAGGAGAAGGAGAAGGTGAAGTCTGGAGGGTGAATCAGAAGAAGCAGAAGAAGGAGAAGGAGAAGATGAAGTCTGGAGGGTGAATCAGAAGAAGTAGAAGAAGGAGAAGGAGAAGGTGAGGTCTGGAGGGTGAATCAGAAGAAGCAGAAGAAGGAGAAGGAGAAGGTGAAGTCTGGAGGGTGAATCAGAAGAAGCAGAAGAAGGAGAAGGAGAAGGTGAAGTCTGGAGGGTGAATCAGAAGAAACAGAAGAAGGAGAAGGAGAAGGTGAAGTCTGGAGGGTGAATCAGAAGAAGTAGAAGAAGGAGAAGGAGAAGGTGTAGTCTGGAGGGTGAATAAGAAGAAGCAGAAGAAGGAGAAGGAGAAGGTGAAGTCTGGAGGGTGAATCAGAAGAAGCAGAAGAAGGAGAAGGAGAAGGTGAAGTCTGGAGGGTGAATCAGAAGAAGCAGAAGAAGGAGAAGGAGAAGGTGAGGTCTGGAGGGTGAATCAGAAGAAGCAGAAGAAGGAGAAGGAGAAGGTGAAGTCTGGAGGGTGAATCAGAAGAAGCAGAAGAAGGAGAAGGAGAAGGTGAAGTCTGGAGGGTGAATCAGAAGAAACAGAAAAAGGAGAAGGAGAAGGTGAAGTCTGGAGGGTGAATCAGAAGAAGTAGAAGAAGGAGAAGGAGAAAGTGTAGTCTGGAGGGTGAATCAGAAGAAGCAGAAGAAGGAGAAGGAGAAGGTGAAGTCTGGAGGGTGAATCAGAAGAAGCAGAAGAAGGAGAAGGAGAAGGAGAAGTCTGGAGGGTGAATCAGAAGAAGCAGAAGAAGGAGAAGGAGAAGGTGAAGTCAGGAGGGTGAATCAGAAGAAGCAGAAGAAGGAGAAGGAGAAGGTGAAGTTAGGAGGGTGAATCAGAAGAAGCAGAAGAAGGAGAAGGAGCAGGTGATGTCAGGGGGATGAAGCAGAATAAGTAGAAGAAGGAGAAGGAGAAGGTGAAGTCAGGACGGTGAAGCAGAAGAAGCAGAAGAAGGAGAAGGAGAAGGTGAAGTCTGGAGGGTGAATCAGAAGAAGTAGAAGAAGGAAAAGGAGAAGGTCAAGTCTGGAGGGTGAATCAGAAGAAGATGAAGAAGGAGAAGGAGAAGGTGAAGTCTGGAGGGTGAAGCAGAAGAAGTAGAAGAAGGAAAAGGAGAAGGTGAAGTTAGGAGGGTGAATCAGAATTAGCATAAGAAGGAGAAGGAGCAGGTGATGTCAGGGGGATGAAGCAGAAGAAGTAGAAGAAGGAGAAGGAGAAGGTGAAGTCAGGACGGTGAAGCAGAAGAAGCAGAAGAAGGAGAAGGAGAAGGTGAAGTCTGGAGGGTGAATCAGAAGAAGTAGAAGAAGGAGAAGGAGAAGGTCAAGTCTGGAGGGTGAATCAGAAGAAGTAGAAGAAGGAGAAGGAGAAGGTGAAGTCTGGAGGGTGAAGCAGAAGAAGTAGAAGAAGGAGAAGGAGAAGGTGAAGTCAGGAGGGTGAATCAGAAGAAGTAGAAGAAGGAGAAGGAGAAGGTGAAGTCAGGAGGGTGAATCAGAAGAAGCAGAAGAAGGAGAAGGAGAAGATGAAATCTGGAGGGTGAATCAGAAGAAGTAGAAGAAGGAGAAGGAGAAAGTGAGGTCTGGAGGGTGAATCAGAAGAAGTAGAAGAACGAGAAGGAGAAGGTGAAGTCTGGAGGGTGAAACAGAAGAAGCAGAAGAAGGAGAAGGAGAAGGTGAAGTCTGGAGGGTGAATCAGAAGAAGCAGAAGAAGGAGAAGGAGAAGGTGAAGTCTGGAGGGTGAATCAGAAGAAGCAGAAGAAGGAGAAGGAGAAGATGAAATCTGGAGGGTGAATCAGAAGAAGCAGAAGAAAGAGAAGGAGAAGGTGAAGTCTGGAGGGTGAATCAGAAGAAGTAGAAGAAGGAGAAGGAGAAGGTGAAGTCTGGAGGGTGAATCAGAAGAAACAGAAGAAGGAGAAGGAGAAGGTGAAGTCTGGAGGGTGAATCAGAAGAAGTAGAAGAAGGAGAAGGAGAAGGTGTAGTCTGGAGGGTGAATCAGAAGAAGTAGACGAAGGAGAAGGAGAAGGTGAAGTCTGGAGGGTGAATCAGAAGAAGCAGAAGAAGGAGAAGGAGAAGGTGAAGTCTGGAGGGTGAATCAGAAGAAGCAGAAGAAGGAGAAGGAGAAGATGAAGTCTGGAGGGTGAATCAGAAGAAGTAGAAGAAGGAGAAGGAGAAGGTGAAGTCTGGAGGGTGAATCAGAAGTAGTAGAAGAAGGAGAAGTAGAAGGTGAAGTCTGGACGGTGTATCAGAAGAAACAGAAGAAGGAGAAGGAGAAGGTGAAGTCTGGAGGGTGAATCAGAAGAAGTAGAAGAAGGAGAAGGAGAAGGTGTAGTCTGGAGGGTGAATCAGAAGAAGTAGACGAAGGAGAAGGAGAAGGTGAAGTCTGGAGGGTGAATCAGAAGAAGGAGATGGAGAAGGTGAAGTCTGGAGGGTGAATCAGAAGAAGTAGAAGAAGGAGAAGGAGAAGGTGAAGTCTGGAGGGTGAATCAGAAGAAGCAGGAGAAGGAGAAGGAGAAGGTGAAGTCTGGAGGGTGAATCAGAAGAAGCAGAAGAAGGAGAAGGAGAAGGTGAAGTCTGGAGGGTGAATCAGAAGAAGTAGAAGAAGGAGAAGGAGAAGGTGAAGTCTGGAGGGAGAATCAGAAGAAGTAGAAGAAGGAGAAGGAGAAGGTGAAGTCTGGAGGTTGAATCAGAAGAAGTAGAAGAAGGAGAAGGAGAAGGTGAAGTCTGGAGGGTGAAGCAGAAGAAGTAGAAGAAGGAGAAGGAGAAGGTGAAGTCAGGAGGGTGAATCAGAAGAAGTAGAAGAAGGAGAAGGAGAAGGTGAAGTCAGGAGGGTGAATCAGAAGAAGCAGAAGAAGGAGAAGGAGAAGGTGAAGTCTGGAGGGTGAATCAGAAGAATCAGAAGAAGGAGAAGGAGAAGGTGAAGTCTGGAGGGTGAATCAGAAGAAGCAGAAGAAAGAGAAGGAGATGGTGAAGTCTGGAGGGTGAATCAGAAGAAGTAGAAGAAGGAGAAGGAGAAGGTGAAGTCTGGATGGTGAATCAGAAGAAGCAGAAGAAGTAGAAGGAGAAGGTGAAGTCTGGAGGGTGAATCAGAAGAAGCAGAAGAAGGAGAAGGAGAAGGTGAAGTCTGGAGGGTGAATGAGAAGAAGCAGAATAAGGAGAAGGAGAAGGTGAAGTCTGGAGGGTGAATCAGAAGAAGCAGAAGAAGGAGAAGGAGAAGGTGAAGTCTGGAGGGTGAATCAGAAGAAGTAGAAGAAGGAGAAGGAGAAGGTGAAGTCTGGAGGGTGAAGCAGAAGAAGGAGAAGGAGAAGGTGAAGTCAGGAGGGTGAATCAGAAGAAGTAGAAGAAGGAGAAGGAGAAGGTGAAATCAGGAGGGTGAATCAGAAGAAGCAGAAGAAGGAGAAGGAGAAGGTGAAGTCTGTCGGGTGAATCAGAAGAATCAGAAGAAGGAGAAGGAGAAGGTGAAGTCTGGAGGGTGAATCAGAAGAAGCAGAAGAAAGAGAAGGAGAAGGTGAAGTCTGGAGGGTGAAGCAGAAGAAACAGAAGAAGGAGAAGGAGAAGGTGAAGACTGGAGGGTGAATCAGATGAAGTAGAAGAAGGAGAAGGAGAAGGTGAAGTCTGGAGGGTGAATCAGAAGAAGTAGAAGAAGGAGAAGGAGAAGGTGAAGTCTGGAGGGTGAAACAGAAGAAGCAGAAGAAGGAGAAGGAGAAGGTGAAGTCTGGAGGGTGAATCAGAAGAAGCAGAAGAAGGAGAAGGAGAAGATGAAGTCTGGAGGGTGAATCAGAAGAAGTAGAAGAAGGAGAAGGAGAAGGTGAGGTCTGGAGGGTGAATCAGAAGAAGCAGAAGAAGGAGAAGGAGAAGGTGAAGTCTGGAGGGTGAATCAGAAGAAGCAGAAGAAAGAGAAGGAGAAGGTGAAGTCTGGAGGGTGAATCAGAAGAAACAGAAGAAGGAGAAGGAGAAGGTGAAGTCTGGAGGGTGAATCAGAAGAAGTAGAAGAAGGAGAAGGAGAAGGTGTAGTCTGGAGGGTGAATAAGAAGAAGCAGAAGAAGGAGAAGGAGAAGGTGAAGTCTGGAGGGTGAATCAGAAGAAGCAGAAGAAGGAGAAGGAGAAGGTGAAGTCTGGAGGGTGAATCAGAAGAAGCAGAAGAAGGAGAAGGAGAAGGTGAGGTCTGGAGGGTGAATCAGAAGAAGCAGAAGAAGGAGAAGGAGAAGGTGAAGTCTGGAGGGTGAATCAGAAGAAGCAGAAGAAGGAGAAGGAGAAGGTGAAGTCTGGAGGGTGAATCAGAAGAAACAGAAAAAGGAGAAGGAGAAGGTGAAGTCTGGAGGGTGAATCAGAAGAAGTAGAAGAAGGAGAAGGAGAAAGTGTAGTCTGGAGGGTGAATCAGAAGAAGCAGAAGAAGGAGAAGGAGAAGGTGAAGTCTGGAGGGTGAATCAGAAGAAGCAGAAGAAGGAGAAGGAGAAGGAGAAGTCTGGAGGGTGAATCAGAAGAAGCAGAAGAAGGAGAAGGAGAAGGTGAAGTCAGGAGGGTGAATCAGAAGAAGCAGAAGAAGGAGAAGGAGAAGGTGCAGTTAGGAGGGTGAATCAGAAGAAGCAGAAGAAGGAGAAGGAGCAGGTGATGTCAGGGGGATGAAGCAGAATAAGTAGAAGAAGGAGAAGGAGAAGGTGAAGTCAGGACGGTGAAGCAGAAGAAGCAGAAGAAGGAGAAGGAGAAGGTGAAGTCTGGAGGGTGAATCAGAAGAAGTGGAAGAAGGAAAAGGAGAAGGTCAAGTCTGGAGGGTGAATCAGAAGAAGATGAAGAAGGAGAAGGAGAAGGTGAGGTCTGGAGGGTGAAGCAGAAGAAGTAGAAGAAGGAGAAGGAGAAGGTGAAGTTAGGAGGGTGAATCAGAAGAAGCAGAAGAAGGAGAAGGAGCAGGTGATGTCAGGGGGATGAAGCAGAAGAAGTAGAAGAAGGAGAAGGAGAAGGTGAAGTCAGGACGGTGAAGCAGAAGAAGCAGAAGAAGGAGAAGGAGAAGGTGAAGTCTGGAGGGTGAATCAGAAGAAGTAGAAGAAGGAGAAGGAGAAGGTCAAGTCTGGAGGGTGAATCAGAAGAAGTAGAAGAAGGAGAAGGAGAAGGTGAAGTCTGGAGGGTGAAGCAGAAGAAGTAGAAGAAGGAGAAGGAGAAGGTGAAGTCAGGAGGGTGAATCAGAAGAAGTAGAAGAAGGAGAAGGAGAAGGTGAAGTCAGGAGGGTGAATCAGAAGAAGCAGAAGAAGGAGAAGGAGAAGGTGAAGTCTGGAGGGTGAATCAGAAGAAGCAGAAGAAGGAGAAGGAGAAGATGAAATCTGGAGGGTGAATCAGAAGAAGTAGAAAAAGGAGAAGGAGAAGGTGAGGTCTGGAGGGTGAATCAGAAGAAGTAGAAGAACGAGAAGGAGAAGGTGAAGTCTGGAGGGTGAAACAGAAGAAGCAGAAGAAGGAGAAGGAGAAGGTGAAGTCTGGAGGGTGAATCAGAAGAAGCAGAAGAAGGAGAAGGAGAAGGTGAAGTCTGGAGGGTGAATCAGAAGAAGCAGAAGAAGGAGAAGGAGAAGATGAAATCTGGAGGGTGAATCAGAAGAAGCAGAAGAAAGAGAAGGAGAAGGTGAAGTCTGGAGGGTGAATCAGAAGAAGTAGAAGAAGGAGAAGGAGAAGGTGAAGTCTGGAGGGTGAATCAGAAGAAGCAGAAGAAGGAGAAGGAGAAGGTGAAGTCTGGAGGGTGAATCAGAAGAAGCAGAAGAAGGAGAAGGAGAAGGTGAAGTCTGGAGGGTGAATCAGAAGAAGCAGAAGAAGGCGAAGGAGATGTTGAAGTCTGGAGGGTGAATCAGAAGAAGCAGAATAAGGAGAAGTGAAGGTGAAGTATGGAGGGTGAATCAGAAGAAGCAGAAGAAGGAGAAGGAGAAGGTGAAGTCTGGAGGGTGAATCAGAAGAATTAGAAGAAGGAGAAGGAGAAGGTGAAGTCTGGAGGGTGAAGCAGAAGAAGTAGAAGAAGGAGAAGGAGAAGGTGAAGTCAGGAGGGTGAATCAGAAGAAGTAGAAGAAGGAGAAGGAGAAGGTGAAGTCAGGAGTGTGAATCAGAAGAAGCAGAAGAAGGAGAAGGAGAAGGTGAAGTCTGGAGGGTGAATCAGAAGAAGCAGAATAAGGAGAAGGAGAAGGTGAAGTCTGGAGGGTGAATCAGAAGAAGCAGAATAAGGAGAAGGAGAAGGTGAAGTCTGGAGGGTGAATCAGAAGAAGCAGAAGAAGGAGAAGGAGAAGATGAAGTCTGGAGGGTGAATCAGAAGAAGTAGAAGAAGGAGAAGGAGAAGGTGAAGTCTGGAGGGTGAAGCAGAAGAAGTAGAAGAAGGAGAAGGAGAAGGTGAAGTCAGGAGGGTGAATCAGAAGAAGTAGAAGAAGGAGAAGGAGAAGGTGAAGTCAGGAGGGTGAATCAGAAGAAGCAGAAGAAGGAGAAGGAGAAGGTGAAGTCTGGAGGGTGAATCAGAAGAATCAGAAGAAGGAGAAGGAGAAGGTGAAGTCTGGAGGGTGAATCAGAAGAAGCAGAAGAAAGAGAAGGAGAAGGTGAAGTCAAAGGGTGAAGCAGAAGAAACAGAAGAAGGAGAAGGAGAAGGTGAAGACTGGAGGGTGAATCAGAAGAAGTGGAAGAAGGAGAAGGAGAAGGTGAAGTTTGGAGGGTGAATCAGAAGAAGTAGAAGAAGGAGAAGGAGAAGGTGAAGTCTGGAGGGTGAATCAGAAGAAGCAGAAGAAGGAGAAGGAGAAGGTGAAGTCTGGAGGGTGAATCAGAAGAAGCAGAAGAAGGAGAAGGAGAAGATGAAGTCTGGAGGGTGAATCAGAAGAAGTAGAAGAAGGAGAAGGAGAAGGTGAAGTCTGGAGGGTGAATCAGAAGAAGCAGAAGAAAGAGAAGGAGAAGGTGAAGTCTGGAGGGTGTATCAGAAGAAGTAGAAGAGGGAGAAGGAGAAGGTGAAGTCTGGAGGGTGAATCAGAAGAAGCAGAAGAAGGAGAAGGAGAAGGTGAAGTCTGGAGGGTGAATCAGAAGAAGCAGAAGAAGGAGAAGGAGAAGGTGAAGTCTGGAGGGTGAATCAGAAGAAGCAGAAGAAGGAGAAGGAGAAGTTGAAGTCTGGAGGGTGAATCAGAAGAAGCAGAATAAGGAGAAGTGAAGGTGAAGTATGGAGGGTGAATCAGAAGAAGCAGAAGAAGGAGAAGGAGAAGGTGAAGTCTGGAGGGTGAATCAGAAGAAGTAGAAGAAGGAGAAGGAGAAGGTGAAGTCTGGAGGGTGAAGCAGAAGAAGTAGAAGAAGGAGAAGGAGAAGGTGAAGTCAGGAGGGTGAATCAGAAGAGGTAGAAGAAGGAGAAGGAGAAGGTGAAGTCAGGGGGGTGAATCAGAAGAAGCAGAAGAAGGAGAAGGAGAAGGTGAAGTCTGGAGGGTGAATCAGAAGAAGCAGAATAAGGAGAAGAAGAAGGTGAAGTCTGGAGGGTGAATCAGAAGAAGCAGAATAAGGAGAAGGAGAAGGTGAAGTTTTGAGGGTGAATCAGAAGAAGCAGAAGAAGGAGAAGGAGAAGATGAAGTCTGGAGGGTGAATCAGAAGAAGTAGAAGAAGGAGAAGGAGAAGGTGAAGTCTGGAGGGTGAAGCAGAAGAAGTAGAAGAAGGAGAAGGAGAAGGTGAAGTCAGGAGGGTGAATCAGAAGAAGTAGAAGAAGGAGAAGGAGAAGGTGAAGTCAGGAGGGTGAATCAGAAGAAGCAGAAGAAGGAGAAGGAGAAGGTGAAGTCTGGAGGGTGAAGCAGAAGAAACAGAAGAAGGAGAAGGAGAAGGTGAAGACTGGAGGGTGAATCAGAAGAAGTGGAAGAAGGAGAAGGAGAAGGTGAAGTCTGGAGGGTGAATCAGAAGAAGTAGAAGAAGGAGAAGGAGAAGGTGAAGTCTGGAGGGTGAATCAGAAGAAGCAGAAGAAGGAGAAGGAGAAGGTGAAGTCTGGAGGGTGAATCAGAAGAAGCAGAAGAAGGAGAAGGAGAAGATGAAGTCTGGAGGGTGAATCAGAAGAAGTAGAAGAAGGAGAAGGAGAAGGTGAAGTCTGGAGGGTGAATCAGAAGTAGTAGAAGAAGGAGAAGGAGAAGGTGAAGTCTGGACGGTGTATCAGAAGAAACAGAAGAAGGAGAAGGAGAAGGTGAAGTCTGGAGGGTGAATCAGAAGAAGTAGAAGAAGGAGAAGGAGAAGGTGTAGTCTGGAGGGTGAATCAGAAGAAGTAGACGAAGGAGAAGGAGAAGGTGAAGTCTGGAGGGTGAATCAGAAGAAGGAGATGGAGAAGGTGAAGTCTGGAGGGTGAATCATAAGAAGTAGAAGAAGGAGAAGGAGAAGGTGAAGTCTGGAGGGTGAATCAGAAGAAGCAGGAGAAGGAGAAGGAGAAGGTGAAGTCTGGAGGGTGAATCAGAAGAAGCAGAAGAAGGAGAAGTAGAAGGTGAAGTCTGGAGGGTGAATCAGAAGAAGTAGAAGAAGGAGAAGGAGAAGGTGAAGTCTGGAGGGAGAATCAGAAGAAGTAGAAGAAGGAGAAGGAGAAGGTGAAGTCTGGAGGGTGAATCAGAAGAAGCAGAAGAAAGAGAAGGAGATGGTGAAGTCTGGAGGGTGAATCAGAAGAAGTAGAAGAAGGAGAAGGAGAAGGTGAAGTCTGGATGGTGAATCAGAAGAAGCAGAAGAAGTAGAAGGAGAAGGTGAAGTCTGGAGGGTGAATCAGAAGAAGCAGAAGAAGGAGAAGGAGAGGTGAAGTCTGGAGGGTGAATGAGAAGAAGCAGAATAAGGAGAAGGAGAAGGTGAAGTCTGGAGGGTGGATCAGAAGAAGCAGAAGAAGGAGAAGGAGAAGGTGAAGTCTGGAGGGTGAATCAGAAGAAGTAGAAGAAGGAGAAGGAGAAGGTGAAGTCTGGAGGGTGAAGCAGAAGAAGGAGAAGGAGAAGGTGAAGTCAGGAGGGTGAATCAGAAGAAGTAGAAGAAGGAGAAGGAGAAGGTGAAATCAGGAGGGTGAATCAGAAGAAGCAGAAGAAGGAGAAGGAGAAGGTGAAGTCTGTAGGGTGAATCAGAAGAATCAGAAGAAGGAGAAGGAGAAGGTGAAGTCTGGAGGGTGAATCAGAAGAAGCAGAAGAAAGAGAAGGAGAAGGTGAAGTCTGGAGGGTGAAGCAGAAGAAACAGAAGAAGGAGAAGGAGAAGGTGAAGACTGGAGGGTGAATCAGAAGAAGTAGAAGAAGGAGAAGGAGAAGGTGAAGTCTGGAGGGTGAATCAGAAGAAGTAGAAGAAGGAGAAGGAGAAGGTGAAGTCTGGAGGGTGAATCAGAAGAAGCAGAAGAAGGAGAAGGAGAAGGTGAAGTCTGGAGGGTGAATCAGAAGAAGCAGAAGAAGGAGAAGGAGAAGATGAAGTCTGGAGGGTGAATCAGAAGAAGTAGAAGAAGGAGAAGGAGAAGGTGAGGTCTGGAGGGTGAATCAGAAGAAGCAGAAGAAGGAGAAGGAGAAGGTGAAGTCTGGAGGGTGAATCAGAAGAAGCAGAAGAAGGAGAAGGAGAAGGTGAAGTCTGGAGGGTGAATCAGAAGAAACAGAAGAAGGAGAAGGAGAAGGTGAAGTCTGGAGGGTGAATCAGAAGAAGTAGAAGAAGGAGAAGGAGAAGGTGTAGTCTGGAGGGTGAATAAGAAGAAGCAGAAGAAGGAGAAGGAGAAGGTGAAGTCTGGAGGGTGAATCAGAAGAAGCAGAAGAAGGAGAAGGAGAAGGTGAAGTCTGGAGGGTGAATCAGAAGAAGCAGAAGAAGGAGAAGGAGAAGGTGAGGTCTGGAGGGTGAATCAGAAGAAGCAGAAGAAGGAGAAGGAGAAGGTGAAGTCTGGAGGGTGAATCAGAAGAAACAGAAAAAGGAGAAGGAGAAGGTGAAGTCTGGAGGGTGAATCAGAAGAAGTAGAAGAAGGAGAAGGAGAAAGTGTAGTCTGGAGGGTGAATCAGAAGAAGCAGAAGAAGGAGAAGGAGAAGGTGAAGTCTGGAGGGTGAATCAGAAGAAGCAGAAGAAGGAGAAGGAGAAGGAGAAGTCTGGAGGGTGAATCAGAAGAAGCAGAAGAAGGAGAAGGAGAAGGTGAAGTCAGGAGGGTGAATCAGAAGAAGCAGAAGAAGGAGAAGGAGAAGGTGAAGTTAGGAGGGTGAATCAGAAGAAGCAGAAGAAGGAGAAGGAGCAGGTGATGTCAGGGGGATGAAGCAGAATAAGTAGAAGAAGGAGAAGGAGAAGGTGAAGTCAGGACGGTGAAGCAGAAGAAGCAGAAGAAGGAGAAGGAGAAGGTGAAGTCTGGAGGGTGAATCAGAAGAAGTAGAAGAAGGAAAAGGAGAAGGTCAAGTCTGGAGGGTGAATCAGAAGAAGATGAAGAAGGAGAAGGAGAAGGTGAAGTCTGGAGGGTGAAGCAGAAGAAGTAGAAGAAGGAGAAGGAGAAGGTGAAGTCAGGATGGTGAATCAGAAGAAGTAGAAGAAGGAGAAGGAGAAGGTGAAGTCAGGAGGGTGAATCAGAAGAAGCAGAAGAAGGAGAAGGAGAAGGTGAAGTCTGGAGGGTGAATCAGAAGAATCAGAAGAAGGAGAAGGAGAAGGTGAAGTCTGGAGGGTGAATCAGAAGAAGCAGAAGAAAGAGAAGGAGAAGGTGAAGTCTGGAGGGTGAATCAGAAGAAGTAGAAGAAGGAGAAGGAGAAGGTGAAGTCTGGAGGGTGAATCAGAAGAAGCAGAAGAAGGAGAAGGAGAAGGTGAAGTCTGGAGGGTGAATCAGAAGAAGCAGAAGAAGGAGAAGGAGAAGGTGAAGTCTGCAGGGTGAATCAGAAGAAGCAGAAGAAGGAGAAGGAGAAGGTGAAGTCTGGAGGGTGAATCAGAAGAAACAGAAGAAGGAGAAGGAGAAGGTGAAGTCTGGAGGGTGAATCAGAAGAAGTAGAAGAAGGAGAAGGAGAAGGTGTAGTCTGGAGGGTGAATCAGAAGAAGCAGAAGAAGGAGAAGGAGAAGGTGAAGTCTGGAGGGTGAATCAGAAGAAGCAGAAGAAGGAGAAGGAGAAGGTGAAGTCTGGAGGGTGAATCAGAAGAAGCAGAAGAAGGAGAAGGAGAAGGTGAAGTCAGGAGGGTGAATCAGAAGAAGCAGAAGAAGGAGAAGGAGAAGGTGAAGTTAGGAGGGTGAATCAGAAGAAGCAGAAGAAGGAGAAGGAGCAGGTGATGTCAGGGGGATGAAGCAGAATAAGTAGAAGAAGGAGAAGGAGAAGGTGAAGTCAGGACGGTGAAGCAGAAGAAGCAGAAGAAGGAGAAGGAGAAGGTGAAGTCTGGAGGGTGAATCAGAAGAAGTAGAAGAAGGAAAAGGAGAGGGTCAAGTCTGGAGGGTGAATCAGAAGAAGTAGAAGAAGGAGAAGGAGAATGTGAAGTCTGGAGGGTGAAGCAGAAGAAGTAGAAGAAGGAGAAGGAGAAGGTCAAGTCAGGATGGTGAATCAGAAGAAGTAGAAGAAGGAGAAGGAGAAGGTGAAGTCAGGAGGGTGAATCAGAAGAAGCAGAAGAAGGAGAAGAAGAAGGTGAAGTCTGGAGGGTGAATCAGAAGAATCAGAAGAAGGAGAAGGAGAAGGTGAAGTCTGGAGGGTGAATCAGAAGAAGCAGAAGAAAGAGAAGGAGAAGGTGAAGTCTGGAGGGTGAATCAGAAGAAGTAGAAGAAGGAGAAGGAGAAGGTGAAGTCTGGAGGGTGAATCAGAAGAAGCAGAAGAAGGAGAAGGAGAAGGTGAAGTCTGGAGGGTGAATCAGAAGAAGCAGAAGAAGGAGAAGGAGAAGGTGAAGTCTGCAGGGTGAATCAGAAGAAGCAGAAGAAGGAGAAGGAGAAGGTGAAGTCTGGAGGGTGAATCAGAAGAAGCAGAATAAGGAGAAGGAGAAGGTGAAGTCTGGAGGGTGAATCAGAAGAAGCAGAAGAAGGAGAAGGAGAAGGTGAAGTCTGGAGGGTGAATCAGAAGAAGCAGAGGAAGGAGAAGGAGAAGGTGAAGTCTGGAGGGTGAATCAGAAGAAGCAGAAGAAGTAGAAGGAGAAGGTGAAGTCTGGAGGGTGAATCAGAAGAAGCAGAAGAAGGAGAAGGAGAAGGTGAAGTCTGGAGGGTGAATGAGAAGAAGCAGAATAAGGAGAAGGAGAAGGTGAAGTCTGGAGGGTGAATCAGAAGAAGCAGAAGAAGGAGAAGGAGAAGGTGAAGTCTGGAGGGTGAATCAGAAGAAGTAGAAGAAGGAGAAGGAGAAGGTGAAGTCTGGAGGGTGAAGCAGAAGAAGGAGAAGGAGAAGGTGAAGTCAGGAGGGTGAATCAGAAGAAGTAGAAGAAGGAGAAGGAGAAGGTGAAATCAGGAGAGTGAATCAGAAGAAGCAGAAGAAGGAGAAGGAGAAGGTGAAGTCTGTAGGGTGAATCAGAAGAATCAGAAGAAGAAGGAGAAGGTGAAGTCTGGAGGGTGAATCAGAAGAAGCAGAAGAAAGAGAAGGAGAAGGTGAAGTCTGGAGGGTGAAGCAGAAGAAACAGAAGAAGGAGAAGGAGAAGGTGAAGACTGGAGGGTGAATCAGAAGAAGTAGAAGAAGGAGAAGGAGAAGGTGAAGTCTGGAGGGTGAATCAGAAGAAGTAGAAGAAGGAGAAGGAGAAGGTGAAGTCTGGAGGGTGAATCAGAAGAAGCAGAAGAAGGAGAAGGAGAAGGTGAAGTCTGGAGGGTGAATCAGAAGAAGCAGAAGAAGGAGAAGGAGAAGATGAAGTCTGGAGGGTGAATCAGAAGAAGTAGAAGAAGGAGAAGGAGAAGGTGAGGTCTGGAGGGTGAATCAGAAGAAGCAGAAGAAGGAGAAGGAGAAGGTGAAGTCTGGAGGGTGAATCAGAAGAAGCAGAAGAAGGAGAAGGAGAAGGTGAAGTCTGGAGGGTGAATCAGAAGAAACAGAAGAAGGAGAAGGAGAAGGTGAAGTCTGGAGGGTGAATCAGAAGAAGTAGAAGAAGGAGAAGGAGAAGGTGTAGTCTGGAGGGTGAATCAGAAGAAGCAGAAGAAGGAGAAGGAGAAGGTGAAGTCTGGAGAGTGAATCAGAAGAAGCAGAAGAAGGAGAAGGAGAAGGTGAAGTCTGGAGGGTGAATCAGAAGAAGCAGAAGAAGGAGAAGGAGAAGGTGAAGTCAGGAGGGTGAATCAGAAGAAGCAGAAGAAGGAGAAGGAGAAGGTGAAGTTAGGAGGGTGAATCAGAAGAAGCAGAAGAAGGAGAAGGAGCAGGTGATGTCAGGGGGATGAAGCAGAATAAGTAGAAGAAGGAGAAGGAGAAGGTGCAGTCAGGACGGTGAAGCAGAAGAAGCAGAAGAAGGAGAAGGAGAAGGTGAAGTCTGGAGGGTGAATCAGAAGAAGTAGAAGAAGGAAAAGGAGAAGGTCAAGTCTGGAGGGTGAATCAGAAGAAGTAGAAGAAGGAGAAGGAGTAGGTGAAGTCTGGAGGGTGAAGCAGAAGAAGTAGAAGAAGGAGAAGGAGAAGGTGAAGTCAGGATGGTGAATCAGAAGAAGTAGAAGAAGGAGAAGGAGAAGGTGAAGTCAGGAGGGTGAATCAGAAGAAGCAGAAGAAGGAGAAGGAGAAGGTGAAGTCTGGAGGGTGAATCAGAAGAATCAGAAGAAGGAGAAGGAGAAGGTGAAGTCTGGAGGGTGAATCAGAAGAAGCAGAAGAAAGAGAAGGAGAAGGTGAAGTCTGGAGGGTGAATCAGAAGAAGTAGAAGAAGGAGAAGGAGAAGGTGAAGTCTGGAGGGTGAATCAGAAGAAGCAGAAGAAGGAGAAGGAGAAGGTGAAGTCTGGAGGGTGAATCAGAAGAAGCAGAAGAAGGAGAAGGAGAAGGTGAAGTCTGCAGGGTGAATCAGAAGAAGCAGAAGAAGGAGAAGGAGAAGGTGAAGTCTGGAGGGTGAATCAGAAGAAGCAGAATAAGGAGAAGGAGAAGGTGAAGTCTGGAGGGTGAATCAGAAGAAGCAGAAGAAGGAGAAGGAGAAGGTGAAGTCTGGAGGGTGAATCAGAAGAAGTAGAAGAAGGAGAAGGAGAAGTTGAAGTCTGGAGGGTGAAGCAGAAGAATTAGAAGATGGAGAAGGAGAAGGTGAAGTCAGGAGGGTGAATCAGAAGAAGTAGAAGAAGGAGAAGGAGAAGGTGAAGTCTGGAGGGTGAATCAGAAGAAGCAGAATAAGGAGAAGGAGAAGGTGAAGTCTGGAGGGTGAATCAGAAGAAGCAGAAGAAGGAGAAGGAGAAGGTGAAGTCTGGAGGGTGAATCAGAAGAAGTAGAAGAAGGAGAAGGAGAAGGTGAAGTCTGGAGGGTGAAGCAGAAGAAGTAGAAGAAGGAGAAGGAGAAGGTGAAGTCAGGTGGGTGAATCAGAAGAAGTAGAAGAAGGAGAAGGAGAAGGTGAAGTCAGGAGGGTGAATCAGAAGAAGCAGAAGAAGGAGAAGGAGAAGGTGAAGTCTGGAGGGTGAATCAGAAGAATCAGAAGAAGGAGAAGGAGAAGGTGAAGTCTGGAGGGTGAATCAGAAGAAGCAGAATAAAGAGAAGGAGAAGGTGAAGTCTGGAGGGTGAAGCAGAAGAAACAGAAGAAGGAGAAGGAGAAGGTGAAGACTGGAGAGTGAATCATAAGAAGTAGAAGAAGGAGAAGGAGAAGGTGAAGTCTGGAGGGTGAATCAGAAGAAGTAGAAGAAGTAGAAGGAGAAGGTGAAGTCTGGAGGGTGAATCAGAAGAAGCAGAAGAAGGAGAAGGAGAAGGTGAAGTCTGGAGGGTGAATCAGAAGAAGCAGAAGAAGGAGAAGGAGAAGATGAAGTCTGGAGGGTGAATCAGAAGAAGTAGAAGAAGGAGAAGGAGAAGGTGAAGTCTGGAGGGTGAATCAGAAGTAGTAGAAGAAGGAGAAGGAGAAGGTGAAGTCTGGAGGGTGAATCAGAAGAAACAGAAGAAGGAGAAGGAGAAGGTGAAGTCTGGAGGGTGAATCAGAAGAAGTAGAAGAAGGAGAAGGAGAAGGTGTAGTCTGGAGGGTGAATCAGAAGAAGTAGACGAAGGAGAAGGAGAAGGTGAAGTCTGGAGGGTGAATCAGATGAAGCAGAAGAAGGAGATGGAGAAGGTGAAGTCTGGAGGTTGAATCAGAAGAAGTAGAAGAAGGAGAAGGAGAAGGTGAAGTCTGGAGGGTGAATCAGAAGAAGCAGAAGAAGGAGAAGGAGAAGGTGAAGTCTGGAGGGTGAATCAGAAGAAGCAGAAGAAGGAGAAGGAGAAGGTGAAGTCTGGAGGGTGATTCAGAAGAAGCAGGATAAGGAGAAGTAGAAGGTGAAGTCTGGAGGTTGAATCAGAAGAAGCAGAAGAAGGAGAAGGAGAAGCTGAAGTCTGGAGGGTGAATCAGAAGAAGTAGAAGAAGGAGAAGGAGAAGATGAAGTCTGGAGGGTGAATCAGAAGAAGTAGAAGAAGGAGAAGGAGAAGGTGAAGTCTGGAGGGTGAATCAGAAGACGTAGAAGAAGGAGAAGGAGAAGGTGAAGTCTGGAGGGTGAAGCAGAAGAAGTAGAAGAAGGAGAAGGAGAAGGTGAAGTCAGGAGGGTGAATCAGAAGATGTAGAAGAAGGAGAAGGAGAAGGTGAAGTCAGGAGGGTGAATCAGAAGAAGCAGAAGAAGGAGAAGGAGAAGGTGAAGTCTGGAGGGTGAATCAGAAGAATCAGAAGAAGGAGAAGGAGAAGGTGAAGTCTGGAGGGTGAATCAGAAGAAGCAGAAGAAAGAGAAGGAGAAGGTGAAGTCTGGAGGGTGAATCAGAAGAAGTAGAAGAAGGAGAAGGAGAAGGTGAAGTCTGGAGGGTGAATCAGAAGAAGCAGAAGAAGGAGAAGGAGAAGGTGAAGTCTGGAGGGTGAATCAGAAGAAGTAGACGAAGGAGAAGGAGAAGGTGAAGTCTGGAGGGTGAATCAGAAGAAGCAGAAGAAGGAGATGGAGAAGGTGAAGTCTGGAGGGTGAATCAGAAGAAGTAGAAGAAGGAGAAGGAGAAGGTGAAGTCTGGAGGGTGAATCAGAAGAAGCAGAAGAAGGAGAAGGAACAGGTGAAGTCTGGAGGGTGAATCAGAAGAAGCAGAAGAAGGAGAAGGAGAAGGTGAAGTCTGGAGGGTGATTCAGAAGAAGCAGAATAAGGAGAAGGAGAAGGTGAAGTCTGGAGGGTGAATCAGAAGAAGCAGAAGAAGAAGAAGGAGAAGGTGAAGTCTGGAGGGTGAATCAGAAGAAGTACAAGAAGGAGAAGGAGAAGGTGAAGTCTGGAGGGTGAATCAGAAGAAGTAGAAGAAGGAGAAGGAGAAGGTGAAGTCTGGAGGGTGAATCAGAAGAAGTAGAAGAAGGAGAAGGAGAAGGTGAAGTCTGGAGGGTGAAGCAGAAGAAGTAGAAGAAGGAGAAGGAGAAGGTGAAGTCAGGAGGGCGAATCAGAAGATGTAGAAGAAGGAGAAGGAGAAGGTGAAGTCAGGAGGGTGAATCAGAAGAAGCAGAAGAAGGAGAAGGAGAAGGTGAAGTCTGGAGGGTGAATCAGAAGAAGTAGAAGAAGGAGAAGGAGAAGGTGAAGTCTGGAGGGTGAATCAGAAGAAGCAGAAGAAGGAGAAGGAGAAGGTGAAGTCTGGAGGGTGAATCAGAAGAAGCAGAAGAAGGAGAAGGAGAAGGTGAAGTCTGGAGGGTGAATCAGAAGAAGCAGAATAAGGAGAAGGAGAAGGTGAAGTCTGGAGGGTGAATCAGAAGAAGCAGAAGAAGGAGAAGGAGAAGGTGAAGTCGGGAGGGGGAATCAGAAGAAGTAGAAGAAGGAGAAGGAGAAGGTGAAGTCTGGAGGGTGAAGCAGAAGAAGTAGAAGAAGGAGAAGGAGAATGTGAAGACAGGAGGGTGAATCAGAAGAAGTAGAAGAAGGAGAAGGAGAAGGTGAAGTCAGGAGGGTGAATCAGAAGAAGCAGAAGAAGGAGATATAGAAGGTGAAGTTTTGAGGGTGAATCAGAAGAATCAGAAGAAGGAGAAGGAGAAGGTGAAGTCTGGAGGGTGAAGCAGAAGAAGCAGAAGAAAGAGAAGGAGAAGGTGAAGTCTGGAGGGTGAAGCAGAAGAAACAGAAGAAGGAGAAGGAGAAGGTGAAGACTGGAGGGTGAATCAGAAGAAGTAGAAGAAGGAGAAGGAGAAGGTGAAGTCTATAGGGTGAATCAGAAGAAGTAGAAGAAGGAGAAGGAGAAGGTGAAGTCTGGAGGGTGAATCAGAAGAAGCAGAAGAAGGAGAAGGAGAAGGTGAAGTCTGGAGGGTGAATCAGAAGAAGCAGAAGAAGGAGAAGGAGAAGATGAAGTCTGGAGGGTGAATCAGAAGAAGTAGAAGAAGGAGAAGGAGAAGGTGAGGTCTGGAGGGTGAATCAGAAGAAGCAGAAGAAGGAGAAGGAGAAGGTGAAGTCTGGAGGGTGAATCAGAAGAAGGAGAAGAAGCAGAAGGAGAAGGTGAAGTCTGGAGGGTGAATCAGAAGAAGCAGAAGAAGGAGAAGGAGAAGGTGAAGTCAGGAGGGTGAATCAGAAGAAGCAGAAGAAGGAGAAGGAGAAGGTGAAGTTAGGAGGGTGAATCAGAAGAAGCAGAAAAAGGAGAAGGAGCAGGTGAAGTCAGGGGGGTGTAGCAGAAGAAGTAGAAGAAGGAGAAGGAGAAGGTGAAGTCAGGACGATGAAGCAGAAGAAGCAGAAGAAGGAGAAGGAGAAGGTGAAGCCTGGAGGGCGCAGCAGAAGAAGCAGAAGAAGGAGAAGGAGAAGGTGAAGTCTGGAGTGTGAAGCAGAAGAAGCAGAAGAAGGAGAAGGAGAAGGTAAAGTCTGGAGGGCGCAGCAGAAGAAGCAGAAGAAGGAGAATGAGAAGGTGAAGTCTGGAGGGTGAATCAGAAGAAGCAGAAGAAGGAGAAGGAGAAGGTGAAGTCTGGAGGGTGAATCAGAAGAAGTAGAAGAAGGAGAAGGAGAAGGTGAAGTCTGGAGGGTGAAGCAGAAGAAGTAGAAGAAGGAGAAGGAGAAGGTGAAGTCAGGAGGGTGAATCAGAAGAAGTAGAAGAAGGAGAAGGAGAAGGTGAAGTCAGGAGGGTGAATCAGAAGAAGCAGAAGAAGGAGAAGGAGAAGGTGAAGTCTGGAGGGTGAATCAGAAGAATCAGAAGAAGGAGAAGGAGAAGGTGAAGTCTGGAGGGTGAATCAGAAGAAGCAGAAGAAAGAGAAGGAGAAGGTGAAGTCTGGAGGGTGAAGCAGAAGAAACAGAAGAAGGAGAAGGAGAAGGTGAAGACTGGAGGGTGAATCAGAAGAAGTAGAAGAAGGAGAAGGAGAAGGTGGAGTCTGGAGGGTGAATCAGAAGAAGTAGAAGAAGGAGAAGGAGAAGTTGAAGTCTGGAGGGTGAATCAGAAGAAGCAGAAGAAGGAGAAGGAGAAGGTGAAGTCTGGAGGGTGAATCAGAAGAAGCAGAAGAAGGAGAAGGAGAAGATGAAGTCTGGAGGGTGAATCAGAAGAAGTAGACGAAGGAGAAGGAGAAGGTGAAGTCTGGAGGGTGAATCAGAAGAAGCAGAAGAAGGAGAAGGAGAAGGTGAAGTCTGGAGGGTGAATCAGAAGAAGTAGAAGAAGGAGAAGGAGAAGGTGAAGTCTGGAGGGTGAATCAGAAGAAGCAGTTAAAGGAGAAGGAGAAGGTGAAGTCTGGAGGGTGAATCAGAAGAAGCAGAAGAAGGAGAAGGAGAAGGTGAAGTCTGGAGGGTGAATCAGAAGAAGTAGAAGAAGGAGAAGGAGAAGTTGAAGTCTGGAGGGTGAAGCAGAAGAAGTAGAAGATGGAGAAGGAGAAGGTGAAGTCAGGAGGGTGAATCAGAAGAAGTAGAAGAAGGAGAAGGAGAAGGTGAAGTCAGGAGGGTGAATCAGAAGAAGCAGAAGATGGAGAAGGAGAAGGTGAAGTCTGGAGGGTGAATCAGAAGAATCAGAAGAAGGAGAATGAGAAGGTGAAGTCTGGAGGGTGAATCAGAAGAAGCAGAGGAAGGAGAAGGAGAAGGTGAAGTCTGGAGGGTGAATCAAAAGAAGCAGAATAAGGAGAAGGAGAAGGTGAAGTCTGGAGGGTGAATCAGAAGAAGCAGAATAAGGAGAAGGAGAAGGTGAAGTCTGGAGGGTGAATCAGAAGAAGCAGAAGAAGGAGAAGGAGAAGGTGATGTCTGGAGGGTGATTCAGAAGAAGCAGGATAAGGAGAAGGAGAAGGTGAAGTCTGGAGGTTGAATCAGAAGAAGCAGAAGAAGGAGAAGGAGAAGCTGAAGTCTGGAGGGTGAATCAGAAGAAGTAGAAGAAGGAGAAGGAGAAGATGAAGTCTGGAGGGTGAATCAGAAGAAGTAGAAGAAGGAGAAGGAGAAGGTGAAGTCTGGAGGGTGAATCAGAAGACGTAGAAGAAGGAGAAGGAGAAGGTGAAGTCTGGAGGGTGAAGCAGAAGAAGTAGAAGAAGGAGAAGGAGAAGGTGAAGTCAGGAGGGTGAATCAGAAGATGTAGAAGAAGGAGAAGGAGAAGGTGAAGTCAGGAAGGTGAATCAGAAGAAGCAGAAGAAGGAGAAGGAGAAGGTGAAGTCTGGAGGGTGAATCAGAAGAATAAGAAAAGGAGAAGGAGAAGGTGAAGTCTGGAGGGTGAATCAGAAGAAGCAGAAGAAAGAGAAGGAGAAGGTGAAGTCTGGAGGGTGAATCAGAAGAAGTAGAAGAAGGAGAAGGAGAAGGTGAAGTCTGGAGGGTGAATCAGAAGAAGCAGAAGAAGGAGAAGGAGAAGGTGAAGTCTGGAGGGTGAATCAGAAGAAGTAGACGAAGGAGAAGGAGAAGGTGAAGTCTGGAGGGTGAATCAGAAGAAGCAGAAGAAGGAGATGGAGAAGGTGAAGTCTGGAGGGTGAATCAGAAGAAGTAGAAGAAGGAGAAGGAGAAGGTGAAGTCTGGAGGGTGAACCAGAAGAAGCAGAAGAAGGAGAAGAAACAGGTGAAGTCTGGAGGGTGAATCAGAAGAAGCAGAAGAAGGAGAAGGAGAAGGTGAAGTCTGGAGGGTGATTCAGAAGAAGCAGAATAAGGAGAAGGAGAAGGTGAAGTCTGGAGGGTGAATCAGAAGAAGCAGAAGAAGGAGAAGGAGAAGGTGAAGTCTGGAGGGTGAATCAGAAGAAGTAGAAGAAGGAGAAGGAGAAGGTGAAGTCTGGAGGGTGAATCAGAAGAAGTAGAAGAAGGAGAAGGAGAAGGTGAAGTCTGGAGGGTGAATCAGAAGAAGTAGAAGAAGGAGAAGGAGAAGGTGAAGTCTGGAGGGTGAAGCAGAAGAAGTAGAAGAAGGAGAAGGAGAAGGTGAAGTCAGGAGGGTGAATCAGAAGATGTAGAAGAAGGAGAAGGAGAAGGTGAAGTCAGGAGGGTGAATCAGAAGAAGCAGAAGAAGGAGAAGGAGAAGGTGAAGTCTGGAGGGTGAATCAGAAGAAGTAGAAGAAGGAGAAGGAGAAGGTGAAGTCTGGAGGGTGAATCAGAAGAAGCAGAAGAAGGAGAAGGAGAAGGTGAAGTCTGGAGGGTGAATCAGAAGAAGCAGAAGAAGGAGAAGGAGAAGGTGAAGTCTGGAGGGTGAATCAGAAGAAGCAGAATAAGGAGAAGGAGAAGGTGAAGTCTGGAGGGTGAATCAGAAGAAGCAGAAGAAGGAGAAGGAGAAGGTGAAGTCGGGAGGGTGAATCAGAAGAAGTAGAAGAAGGAGAAGGAGAAGGTGAAGTCTGGAGGGTGAGGCAGAAGAAGTAGAAGAAGGAGAAGGTGAAGTCAGGAGGGTGAATCAGAAGAAGTAGAAGAAGGAGAAGGAGAAGGTGAAGTCAGGAGGGTGAATCAGAAGAAGCAGAAGAAGGAGATATAGAAGGTGAAGTCTTGAGGGTGAATCAGAAGAATCAGAAGAAGGAGAAGGAGAAGGTGAAGTCTGGAGGGTGAAGCAGAAGAAGCAGAAGAAAGAGAAGGAGAAGGTGAAGTCTGGAGGGTGAAGCAGAAGAAACAGAAGAAGGAGAAGGAGAAGGTGAAGACTGGAGGGTGAATCAGAAGAAGTAGAAGAAGGAGAAGGAGAAGGTGAAGTCTATAGGGTGAATCAGAAGAAGTAGAAGAAGGAGAAGGAGAAGGTGAAGTCTGGAGGGTGAATCAGAAGAAGCAGAAGAAGGAGAAGGAGAAGGTGAAGTCTGGAGGGTGAATCAGAAGAAGCAGAAGAAGGAGAAGGAGAAGATGAAGTCTGGAGGGTGAATCAGAAGAAGTAGAAGAAGGAGAAGGAGAAGGTGAGGTCTGGAGGGTGAATCAGAAGAAGCAGAAGAAGGAGAAGGAGAAGGTGAAGTCTGGAGGGTGAATCAGAAGAAGCAGAAGAAGGAGAAGGAGAAGGTGAAGTCTGGAGGGTGAATCAGAAGAAGCAGAAGAAGGAGAAGGAGAAGGTGAAGTCAGGAGGGTGAATCAGAAGAAGCAGAAGAAGGAGAAGGAGCAGGTGAAGTCAGGGGGGTGTAGCAGAAGAAGTAGAAGAAGGAGAAGGAGAAGGTGAAGTCAGGACGATGAAGCAGAAGAAGCAGAAGAAGGAGAAGGAGAAGGTGAAGCCTGGAGGGCGCAGCAGAAGAAGCAGAAGAAGGAGAAGGAGAAGGTGAAGTCTGGAGTGTGAAGCAGAAGAAGCAGAAGAAGGAGAAGGAGAAGGTGAAGTCTGGAGGGCGCAGCAGAAGAAGCAGAAGAAGGAGAATGAGAAGGTGAAGTCTGGAGGGTGAATCAGAAGAAGCAGAAGAAGGAGAAGGAGAAGGTGAAGTCTGGAGGGTGAATCAGAAGAAGTAGAAGAAGGAGAAGGAGAAGGTGAAGTCTGGAGGGTGAAGCAGAAGAAGTAGAAGAAGGAGAAGGAGAAGGTGAAGTCAGGAGGGTGAATCAGAAGAAGTAGAAGAAGGAGAAGGAGAAGGTGAAGTCAGGAGGGTGAATCAGAAGAAGCAGAAGAAGGAGAAGGAGAAGGTGAAGTCTGGAGGGTGAATCAGAAGAAGCAGAAGAAGGAGAAGCAGAAGGTGAAGTCTGGAGGGTGAATCAGAAGAAGCAGAAGAAAGAGAAGGAGAAGGTGAAGTCTGGAGGGTGAAGCAGAAGAAACAGAAGAAGGAGAAGGAGAAGGTGAAGACTGGAGGGTGAATCAGAAGAAACAGAAGAAGGAGAAGGAGAAGGTGAAGACTGGAGGGTGAATCAGAAGAAGTAGAAGAAGGAGAAGGAGAAGGTGAAGTCTGGAGGGTGAATCAGAAGAAGCAGAAGAAGGAGAAGGAGAAGGTGAAGTCTGGAGGGTGAATCAGAAGAAGCAGAAGAAGGAGAAGCAGAAGGTGAAGTCTGGAGGGTGAATCAGAAGAAGCAGAAGAAGGAGAAGGAGAAGATGAAGTCTGGAGGGTGAATCAGAAGAAGCAGAAGAAGGAGAAGGAGAAGGTGAAGTCTGGAGGGTGAATCAGAAGAAGCAGAAGAAGGAGAAGCAGAAGGTGAAGTCTGGAGGGTGAATCAGAAGAAGCAGAAGAAAGAGAAGGAGAAGGTGAAGTCTGGAGGGTGAAGCAGAAGAAACAGAAGAAGGAGAAGGAGAAGGTGAAGACTGGAGGGTGAATCAGAAGAAACAGAAGAAGGAGAAGGAGAAGGTGAAGACTGGAGGGTGAATCAGAAGAAGTAGAAGAAGGAGAAGGAGAAGGTGAAGTCTGGAGGGTGAATCAGAAGAAGTAGAAGAAGGAGAAGGAGAAGGTGAAGTCTGGAGGGTGAATCAGAAGAAGCAGAAGAAGGAGAAGGAGAAGGTGAAGTCTGGAGGGTGAATCAGAAGAAGCAGAAGAAGGAGAAGCAGAAGGTGAAGTCTGGAGGGTGAATCAGAAGAAGCAGAAGAAAGAGAAGGAGAAGGTGAAGTCTGGAGGGTGAAGCAGAAGAAACAGAAGAAGGAGAAGGAGAAGGTGAAGACTGGAGGGTGAGTCAGAAGAAACAGAAGAAGGAGAAGGAGAAGGTGAAGACTGGAGGGTGAATCAGAAGAAGTAGAAGAAGGAGAAGGAGAAGGTGAAGTCTGGAGGGTGAATCAGAAGAAGTAGAAGAAGGAGAAGGAGGAGGTGAAGTCTGGAGGGTGAATCAGAAGAAGCAGAAGAAGGAGAAGGAGAAGGTGAAGTCTGGAGGGTGAATCAGAAGAAGCAGAAGAAGGAGAAGGAGAAGATGAAGTCTGGAGGGTGAATCGGAAGAAGTAGAAGAAGGAGAAGGAGAAGGTGAAGTCTGGAGGGTGAATCAGAAGAAGTAGAAGAAGGAGAAGGAGAAGTTGAAGTCTGGAGGGTGAATCAGAAGAAGCAGAAGAAGAAGGAGAAGGTGAAGTCTGGAGGGTGAATCAGAAGAAGCAGAAGAAGGAGAAGGAGAAGATGAAGTCTGGAGGGTGAATCAGAAGAAGTAGAAGAAGGAGAAGGAGAAGGTGAATTCTGGAGGGTGAATCAGAAGAAGTAGAAGAATGGGAAGGAGAAGATGAAGTCTGGAGGGTGAATCAGAAGAAACAGAAGAAGGAGCAGGAGAAGGTGAAGTCTGGAGGGTGAATCAGAAGAAGTAGAAGAAGGAGAAGGAGAAGGTGTAGTCTGTAGGGTGAATCAGAAGAAGTAGACGAAGGAGAAGGAGAAGGTGAAGTCTGGAGGGTGAATCAGAAGAAGCAGAAGAAGGAGAAGGTGAAGTCTGGAGGGTGAATCAGAAGAAGTAGAAGAAGGAGAAGGAGAAGGTGAAGTCTGGAGGGTGAATCAGAAGAAGCAGAAGAAGGAGAAGGAGAAGGTGAAGTCTGGAGGGTGAATCAGAAGAAGCAGAAGAAGGAGAAGGAGAAGGTGAAGTCTGGAGGGTGAATCAGAAGAAGTAGATGAAGGAGAAGGAGAAGGTGAAGTCTGGAGGGTGAATCAGAAGAAGCAGAATAAGGAGATGGAGAAGGTGAAGTCTGGAGGGTGAATTAGAAGACGTAGAAGAAGGAGAAGGAGAAGGTGAAGTCTGGAGGGTGAATCAGAAGAAGCAGAAGAAGGAGAAGGAGAAGGTGAAGTCTGGAGGGTGAATCAGAAGAAGCAGAAGAAGGAGAAGGAGAAGGTGAAGTCTGGAGGGTGATTCAGAAGAAGCAGAATAAGGAGAAGGAGAAGGTGAAGTCTGGAGGGTGAATCAGAAGAAGCAGAAGAAGGAGAAGGAGAAGGTGAAGCCTGGAGGGTGAATCAGAAGAAGTAGAAGAAGGAGAAGGAGAAGGTGAAGTCTGGAGGGTGAATCAGAAGAAGTAGAAGAAGAAGGAGAAGGTGAAGTCTGGAGGGTGAATCAGAAGAAGTAGAAGAAGGAGAAGGAGAAGGTGAAGTCTGGAGGGTGAAGCAGAAGAGGTAGAAGAAGGAGAAGGAGAAGGTGAAGTCAGGAGGGTGAATCAGAAGATGTAGAAGAAGGACAAGGAGAAGGTGAAGTCAGGAGGGTGAATCAGAAGAAGCAGAAGAAGGAGAAGGAGAAGGTGAAGTCTGGAGGGTGAATCAGAAGAAGTAGAAGAAGGAGAAGGAGAAGGTGAAGTCTGGAGGGTGAATCAGAAGAAGCAGAAGAAGGAGAAGGAGAAGGTGAAGTCTGGAGGGTGAATCAGAAGAAGCAGAAGAAGGAGAAGGAGAAGGTGAAGTCTGGAGGGTGAATCAGAAGAAGCAGAATAAGGAGAAGGAGAAGGTTAAGTCTGGAGGGTGAATCAGAAGAAGCAGAAGAAGGAGAAGGAGAAGGTGAAGTCTGGAGGGTGAATCAGAAGAAGTAGAAGAAGGAGAAGGAGAAGGTGAAGTCTGGAGGGTGAAGCAGAAGAAGTAGAAGAAGGAGAAGGAGAAGGTGAAGTCAGGAGGGTGAATCAGAAGAAGTAGAAGAAGGAGAAGGAGAAGGTGAAGTCAGGAGGGTGAATCAGAAGAAGCAGAAGAAGGAGATAGAGAAGGTGAAGTCTGGAGGTTGAATCAGAAGAATCAGAAGAAGGAGAAGGAGAAGGTGAAGTCTGGAGGGTGAAGCAGAAGAAGCAGAAGAAAGAGAAGGAGAAGGTGAAGTCTGGAGGGTGAAGCAGAAGAAACAGAAGAAGGAGAAGGAGAAGGTGAAGACTGGAGGGTGAATCAGAAGAAGTAGAAGAAGGAGAAGGAGAAGGTGAAGTCTGGAGGGTGAATCAGAAGAAGTAGAAGAAGGAGTAGGAGAAGGTGAAGTCTGGAGGGTGAATCAGAAGAAGCAGAAGAAGGAGAAGGAGAAGGTGAAGTCTGGAGGGTGAATCAGAAGAAGCAGAAGAAGGAGAAGGAGAAGATGAAGTCTGGAGGGTGAATCAGAAGAAGTAGAAGAAGGAGAAGGAGAAGGTGAGGTCTGGAGGGTGAATCAGAAGAAGCAGAAGAAGGAGAAGGAGAAGGTGAAGTCTGGAGGGTGAATCAGAAGAAGCAGAATAAAGTGAAGCAGAAGGTGAAGTCTGGAGGGTGAATCAGAAGAAGCAGAAGAAAGAGAAGGAGAAGGTGAAGTCTGGAGGGTGAAGCAGAAGAAACAGAAGAAGGAGAAGGAGAAGGTGAAGACTGGAGGGTGAATCAGAAGAAGTAGAAGAAGGAGAAGGAGAAGGTGAAGTCTGGAGGGTGAAGCAGAAGAAGTAGAAGAAGGAGAAGGAGAAGGTGAAGTCAGGAGGGTGAATCAGAAGAAGTAGAAGAAGCAGAAGGAGAAGGTGAAGTCAGGAGGGTGAATCAGAAGAAGCAGAAGAAGGAGAAGGAGAAGGTGAAGTCTGGAGGGTGAATCAGAAGAATCAGAAGAAGGAGAAGCAGAAGGTGAAGTCTGGAGGGTGAATCAGAAGAAGCAGAAGAAAGAGAAGGAGAAGGTGAAGTCTGGAGGGTGAAGCAGAAGAAACAGAAGAAGGAGAAGGAGAAGGTGAAGACTGGAGGGTGAATCAGAAGAAGTAGAAGAAGGAGAAGGAGAAGGTGAAGTCTGGAGGGTGAATCAGAAGAAGTAGAAGAAGGAGAAGGAGAAGGTGAAGTCTGGAGGGTGAATCAGAAGAAGCAGAAGAAGGAGAAGGAGAAGGTGAAGTCTGGAGGGTGAATCAGAAGAAGCAGAAGAAGGAGAAGGAGAAGATGACGTCTGGAGGGTGAATCGGAAGAAGTAGAAGAAGGAGGAAGGAGAAGGTGAAGTCTGGAGGGTGAATCCTAAGAAGTAGAAGAAGGAGAAGGAGAAGGTGAAGTCTGGAGGGTGAATCAGAAGAAGTAGAAGAAGGAGAAGGAGAAGGTGAAGTCTGGAGGGTGAATCAGAAGAAGTAGAAGAAGGAGAAGGAGAAGGTGAAGTCTGGAGGGTGAAGCAGAAGAAGTAGAAGAAGGAGAAGGAGAAGGTGAAGTCAGGAGGGTGAATCAGAAGAAGTAGAAGAAGGAGAAGGAGAAGGTGAAGTCAGGAGGGTGAATCAGAAGAAGCAGAAGAAGGAGATAGAGAAGGTGAAGTCTGGAGGTTGAATCAGAAGAATCAGAAGAAGGAGAAGGAGAAGGTGAAGTCTGGAGGGTGAAGCAGAAGAAGCAGAAGAAAGAGAAGGAGAAGGTGAAGTCTGGAGGGTGAAGCAGAAGAAACAGAAGAAGGAGAAGGAGAAGGTGAAGACTGGAGGGTGAATCAGAAGAAGTAGAAGAAGGAGAAGGAGAAGGTGAAGTCTGGAGGGTGAATCAGAAGAAGTAGAAGAAGGAGTAGGAGAAGGTGAAGTCTGGAGGGTGAATCAGAAGAAGCAGAAGAAGGAGAAGGAAAAGGTGAAGTCTGGAGGGTGAATCAGAAGAAGCAGAAGAAGGAGAAGGAGAAGATGAAGTCTGCAGGGTGAATCAGAAGAAGTAGAAGAAGGAGAAGGAGAAGGTGAGGTCTGGAGGGTGAATCAGAAGAAGCAGAAGAAGGAGAAGGAGAAGGTGAAGTCTGGAGGGTGAATCAGAAGAAGCAGAAGAAGGAGAAGGAGAAGGTGAAGTCTGGAGGGTGAATCAGAAGAAGCAGAAGAAGGAAAAGGAGAAGGTGAAGTCAGGAGGGTGAATCAGAAGAAGCAGAAGAAGGAGAAGGAGAAGGTGAAGTTAGGAGGGTGAATCAGAAGAAGCAGAAGAAGGAGAAGGAGCAGGTGAAGTCAGGGGGGTGTAGCAGAAGAAGTAGAAGAAGGAGAAGGAGAAGGTGAAGTCAGGACGGTGAAGCAGAAGAAGCAGAAGAAGGAGAAGGAGAAGGTGAAGCCTGGAGGGCGCAGCAGAGGAAGCAGAAGAAGGAGAAGGAGAAGGTGAAGTCTGGAGTGTGAAGCAGAAGAAGCAGAAGAAGGAGAAGGAGAAGATGAAGTCTGGAGGGCGCAGCAGAAGAAGCAGAAGAAGGAGAATGAGAAGGTGAAGTCTGGAGGGTGAATCAGAAGAAGCAGAAGAAGGAGAAGGAGAAGGTGAAGTCTGGAGGGTGAATCAGAAGAAGTAGAAGAAGGAGAAGGAGAAGGTGAAGTCAGGAGGGTGAATCAGAAGATGTAGAAGAAGGAGAAGGAGAAGGTGAAGTCAGGAGGGTGAATCAGAAGAAGCAGAAGAAGGAGAAGGAGAAGATGAAGTCTGGAGGGTGAATCAGAAGAAGTAGAAGAAGGAGAAGGAGAAGGTGAAGTCTGGAGGGTGAATCAGAAGAAGCAGAAGAAGGAGAAGGAGAAGGTGAAGTCTGGAGGGTGAATCAGAAGAAGCAGAAGAAGGAGAAGGAGAAGGTGAAGTCTGGAGGGTGAATCAGAAGAAGCAGAATAAGGAGAAGGAGAAGGTTAAGTCTGGAGGGTGAATCAGAAGAAGCAGAAGAAGGAGAAGGAGAAGGTGAAGTCTGGAGGGTGAATCAGAAGAAGTAGAAGAAGGAGAAGGAGAAGGTGAAGTCTGGAGGGTGAAGCAGAAGAAGTAGAAGAAGGAGAAGGAGAAGGTGAAGTCAGGAGGGTGAATCAGAAGAAGTAGAAGAAGGAGAAGGAGAAGGTGAAGTCAGGAGGGTGAATCAGAAGAAGCAGAAGAAGGAGATAGAGAAGGTGAAGTCTGGAGGGTGAATCAGAAGAATCAGAAGAAGGAGAAGGAGAAGGTGAAGTCTGGAGGGTGAAGCAGAAGAAGCAGAAGAAAGAGAAGGAGAAGGTGAAGTCTGGAGGGTGAAGCAGAAGAAACAGAAGAAGGAGAAGGAGCAGGTGAGGTCTGGAGGGTGAATCAGAAGAAGCAGAAGAAGGAGAAGGAGAAGGTGAAGTCTGGAGGGTGAATCAGAAGAAGCAGAAGAAGGAGAAGGAGAAGGTGAAGTCTGGAGGGCGCAGCAGAAGAAGCAGAAGAAGGAGAATGAGAAGGTGAAGTCTGGAGGGTGAATCAGAAGAAGCAGAAGAAGGAGAAGGAGAAGGTGAAGTCTGGAGGTTGAATCAGAAGAAGTAGAAGAAGGAGAAGGAGAAGGTGAAGTCTGGAGGTTGAATCAGAAGAAGTAGAAGAAGGAGAAGGAGAAGGTGAAGTCTGGAGGGTGAAGCAGAAGAAGTAGAAGAAGTAGAAGGAGAAGGTGAAGTCAGGAGGGTGAAGCAGAAGAAGTAGAAGAAGGAGAAGGAGAAGGTGAAGTCAGGAGGGTGAATCAGAAGAAGTAGAAGAAGGAGAAGGAGAAGGTGAAGTCAGGAGGGTGAATCAGAAGAAGCAGAAGAAGGAGAAGGAGAAGGTGAAGTCTGGAGGGTGAATCAGAAGAATCAGAAGAAGGAGAAGGAGAAGGTGAAGTCTGGTGGGTGAATCAGAAGAAGCAGAAGAAAGAGAAGGAGAAGGTGAAGTCTGGAGGGTGAAGCAGAAGAAACATAAGAAGGAGAAGGAGAAGGTGAAGACTGGAGGGTGAATCAGAAGAAGTAGAAGAAGGAGAAGGAGAAGGTGAAGTCTGGAGGGTGAATCAGAAGAAGTAGAAGAAGGAGAAGGAGAAGTTGAAGTCTGGAGGGTGAATCAGAAGAAGCAGCAGAAGGAGAAGGAGAAGGTGAAGTCTGGAGGGTGAATCAGAAGAAGCAGAAGAAGGAGAAGTAGAAGATGAAGTCTGGAGGGTGAATCAGAAGAAGTAGAAGAAGGAGAAGGAGAAGGTGAAGTCTGGAGGGTGAATCAGAAGAAGTAGAAGAAGGAGAAGGAGAACATGAAGTCTGGAGGGTGAATCAGAAGAAACAGAAGAAGGAGAAGGAGAAGGTGAAGTCTGGAGGGTGAATCAGAAGAAGTAGAAGAAGGAGAAGGAGAAGGTGTAGTCTGGAGGGTGAATCAGAAGAAGTAGACGAAGGAGAAGGAGAAGGTGAAGTCTGGAGGGTGAATCAGAAGAAGGAGAAGAAGGAGAAGGAGAAGGTGAAGTCTGGAGGGTGTATCAGATGAAGTAGAAGAAGGAGAAGGAGAAGGTGAAGTCTGGAGGGTGAATCGGAAGAAGCAGAAGAAGGAGAAGGAGAAGGTGAAGTCTGGAGGGTGAATCAGAAGAAGCAGAAGAAGGAGAAGGAGAAGGTGAAGTCTGGAGGGTGAATCAGAAGAAGTAGAAGAAGGAGAAGGAGAAGTTGAAGTCTGGAGGGTGAAGCAGAGGAAGTAGAAGATGGAGAAGGAGAAGGTGAAGTCAGGAGGGTGAATCAGAAGATGTAGAAGAAGGAGAAGGAGAAGGTGATGTCAGGAGGGTGAATCAGAAGAAGCAGAAGAAGGAGAAGGAGAAGGTGAAGTCTGGAGGGTGAATCAGAAGAAGTAGAAGAAGGAGAAGGAGAAGGTGAAGTCTGGAGGGTGAATCAGAAGAAGCAGAAGAAGGAGAAGGAGAAGGTGAAGTCTGGAGGGTGAATCAGAAGAAGCAGAAGAAGGAGAAGGAGAAGGTGAAGTCTGGAGGGAGAATCAGAAGAAGCAGAATAAGGAGAAGGAGAAGGTTAAGTCTGGAGGGTGAATCAGAAGAAGCAGAAGAAGGAGAAGGAGAAGGTGAAGTCTGGAGGGTGAATCAGAAGAAGTAGAAGAAGGAGAAGGAGAAGGTGAAGTCTGGAGGGTGAAGCAGAAGAAGTAGAAGAAGGAGAAGGAGAAGGTGAAGTCAGGAGGGTGAATCAGAAGAAGTAGAAGAAGGAGAAGGAGAAGGTGAAGTCTGGAGCGTGAAGCAGAAGAAACAGAAGAAGGAGAAGGAGCAGGTGAAGACTGGAGGGTGAATCAGAAGAAGTAGAAGAAGGAGAAGGAGAAGGTGAAGTCTGGAGGGTGAATCAGAAGAAGTAGAAGAAGGAGAAGGAGAAGGTGAAGTCTGGAGGGTGAATCAGAAGAAGCAGAAGAAGGAGAAGGAGAAGGTGAAGTCTGGAGGGTGAATCAGAAGAAGCAGAAGAAGGAGAAGGAGAAGATGAAGTCTGGAGGGTGAATCAGAAGAAGTAGAAGAAGGAGAAGGAGAAGGTGAGGTCTGGAGGGTGAATCAGAAGAAGCAGAAGAAGGAGAAGGAGAAGGTGAAGTCTGGAGGGTGAATCAGAAGAAGCAGAAGAAGGAGAAGGAGAAGGTGAAGTCTGGAGGGCGCAGCAGAAGAAGCAGAAGAAGGAGAATGAGAAGGTGAAGTCTGGAGGGTGAATCAGAAGAAGCAGAAGAAGGAGAAGGAGAAGGTGAAGTCTGGAGGGTGAATCAGAAGAAGTAGAAGAAGGAGAAGGAGAAGTTGAAGTCTGGAGGGTGAAGCAGAGGAAGTAGAAGATGGAGAAGGAGAAGGTGAAGTCAGGAGGGTGAATCAGAAGATGTAGAAGAAGGAGAAGGAGAAGGTGATGTCAGGAGGGTGAATCAGAAGAAGCAGAAGAAGGAGAAGGAGAAGGTGAAGTCTGGAGGGTGAATCAGAAGAAGTAGAAGAAGGAGAAGGAGAAGGTGAAGTCTGGAGGGTGAATCAGAAGAAGCAGAAGAAGGAGAAGGAGAAGGTGAAGTCTGGAGGGTGAATCAGAAGAAGCAGAAGAAGGAGAAGGAGAAGGTGAAGTCTGGAGGGAGAATCAGAAGAAGCAGAATAAGGAGAAGGAGAAGGTTAAGTCTGGAGGGTGAATCAGAAGAAGCAGAAGAAGGAGAAGGAGAAGGTGAAGTCTGGAGGGTGAATCAGAAGAAGTAGAAGAAGGAGAAGGAGAAGGTGAAGTCTGGAGGGTGAAGCAGAAGAAGTAGAAGAAGGAGAAGGAGAAGGTGAAGTCAGGAGGGTGAATCAGAAGAAGTAGAAGAAGGAGAAGGAGAAGGTGAAGTCTGGAGGGTGAAGCAGAAGAAACAGAAGAAGGAGAAGGAGCAGGTGAAGACTGGAGGGTGAATCAGAAGAAGTAGAAGAAGGAGAAGGAGAAGGTGAAGTCTGGAGGGTGAATCAGAAGAAGTAGAAGAAGGAGAAGGAGAAGGTGAAGTCTGGAGGGTGAATCAGAAGAAGCAGAAGAAGGAGAAGGAGAAGGTGAAGTCTGGAGGGTGAATCAGAAGAAGCAGAAGAAGGAGAAGGAGAAGATGAAGTCTGGAGGGTGAATCAGAAGAAGTAGAAGAAGGAGAAGGAGAAGGTGAGGTCTGGAGGGTGAATCAGAAGAAGCAGAAGAAGGAGAAGGAGAAGGTGAAGTCTGGAGGGTGAATCAGAAGAAGCAGAAGAAGGAGAAGGAGAAGGTGAAGTCTGGAGGGCGCAGCAGAAGAAGCAGAAGAAGGAGAATGAGAAGGTGAAGTCTGGAGGGTGAATCAGAAGAAGCAGAAGAAGGAGAAGGAGAAGGTGAAGTCTGGAGGTTGAATCAGAAGAAGTAGAAGAAGGAGAAGGAGAAGGTGAAGTCTGGAGGTTGAATCAGAAGAAGTAGAAGAAGGAGAAGGAGAAGGTGAAGTCTGGAGGGTGAAGCAGAAGAAGTAGAAGAAGTAGAAGGAGAAGGTGAAGTCAGGAGGGTGAAGCAGAAGAAGTAGAAGAAGGAGAAGGAGAAGGTGAAGTCAGGAGGGTGAATCAGAAGAAGTAGAAGAAGGAGAAGGAGAAGGTGAAGTCAGGAGGGTGAATCAGAAGAAGCAGAAGAAGGAGAAGGAGAAGGTGAAGTCTGGAGGGTGAATCAGAAGAATCAGAAGAAGGAGAAGGAGAAGGTGAAGTCTGGTGGGTGAATCAGAAGAAGCAGAAGAAAGAGAAGGAGAAGGTGAAGTCTGGAGGGTGAAGCAGAAGAAACATAAGAAGGAGAAGGAGAAGGTGAAGACTGGAGGGTGAATCAGAAGAAGTAGAAGAAGGAGAAGGAGAAGGTGAAGTCTGGAGGGTGAATCAGAAGAAGTAGAAGAAGGAGAAGGAGAAGTTGAAGTCTGGAGGGTGAATCAGAAGAAGCAGCAGAAGGAGAAGGAGAAGGTGAAGTCTGGAGGGTGAATCAGAAGAAGCAGAAGAAGGAGAAGTAGAAGATGAAGTCTGGAGGGTGAATCAGAAGAAGTAGAAGAAGGAGAAGGAGAAGGTGAAGTCTGGAGGGTGAATCAGAAGAAGTAGAAGAAGGAGAAGGAGAACATGAAGTCTGGAGGGTGAATCAGAAGAAACAGAAGAAGGAGAAGGAGAAGGTGAAGTCTGGAGGGTGAATCAGAAGAAGTAGAAGAAGGAGAAGGAGAAGGTGTAGTCTGGAGGGTGAATCAGAAGAAGTAGACGAAGGAGAAGGAGAAGGTGAAGTCTGGAGGGTGAATCAGAAGAAGGAGAAGAAGGAGAAGGAGAAGGTGAAGTCTGGAGGGTGTATCAGATGAAGTAGAAGAAGGAGAAGGAGAAGGTGAAGTCTGGAGGGTGAATCGGAAGAAGCAGAAGAAGGAGAAGGAGAAGGTGAAGTCTGGAGGGTGAATCAGAAGAAGCAGAAGAAGGAGAAGGAGAAGGTGAAGTCTGGAGGGTGAATCAGAAGAAGTAGAAGAAGGAGAAGGAGAAGTTGAAGTCTGGAGGGTGAAGCAGAGGAAGTAGAAGATGGAGAAGGAGAAGGTGAAGTCAGGAGGGTGAATCAGAAGATGTAGAAGAAGGAGAAGGAGAAGGTGATGTCAGGAGGGTGAATCAGAAGAAGCAGAAGAAGGAGAAGGAGAAGGTGAAGTCTGGAGGGTGAATCAGAAGAAGTAGAAGAAGGAGAAGGAGAAGGTGAAGTCTGGAGGGTGAATCAGAAGAAGCAGAAGAAGGAGAAGGAGAAGGTGAAGTCTGGAGGGTGAATCAGAAGAAGCAGAAGAAGGAGAAGGAGAAGGTGAAGTCTGGAGGGAGAATCAGAAGAAGCAGAATAAGGAGAAGGAGAAGGTTAGTTCTGGAGGGTGAATCAGAAGAAGCAGAAGAAGGAGAAGGAGAGGGTGAAGTCTGGAGGGTGAATCAGAAGAAGTAGAAGAAGGAGAAGGAGAAGGTGAAGTCTGGAGGGTGAAGCAGAAGAAGTAGAAGAAGGAGAAGGAGAAGGTGAAGTCAGGAGGGTGAATCAGAAGAAGTAGAAGAAGGAGAAGGAGAAGGTGAAGTCAGGAGGGTGAATCAGAAGAAGCAGAAGAAGGAGATAGAGAAGGTGAAGTCTGGAGGGTGAATCAGAAGAATCAGAAGAAGGAGAAGAAGAAGGTGAAGTCTGGAGGGTGAAGCAGAAGAAGCAGAAGAAAGAGAAGGAGAAGGTGAAGTCTGGAGGGTGAAGCAGAAGAAACAGAAGAAGGAGAAGGAGAAGGTGAAGACTGGAGGGTGAATCAGAAGAAGTAGAAGAAGGAGAAGGAGAAGGTGAAGTCTGGAGGGTGAATCAGAAGAAGTAGAAGAAGGAGAAGGAGAAGGTGAAGTCTGGAGGGTGAATCAGAAGAAGCAGAAGAAGGAGAAGGAGAAGGTGAAGTCTGGAGGGTGAATCAGAAGAAGCAGAAGAAGGAGAAGGAGAAGATGAAGTCTGGAGGGTGAATCAGAAGAAGTAGAAGAAGGAGAAGGAGAAGGTGAGGTCTGGAGGGTGAATCAGAAGAAGCAGAAGAAGGAGAAGGAGAAGGTGAAGTCTGGAGGGTGAATCAGAAGAAGCAGAAGAAGGAGAAGGAGAAGGTGAAGTCTGGAAGGTGAATCAGAAGAAGCAGAAGAAGGAGAAGGAGAAGGTGAAGTCAGGAGGGTGAATCAGAAGAAGCAGAATAAGGAGAAGGAGAAGGTGAAGTTAGGAGGGTGAATCAGAAGAAGCAGAAGAAGGAGAAGGAGCAGGTGAAGTCAGGGGGGTGTAGCAGAAGAAGTAGAAGAAGGAGTAGGAGAAGGTGAAGTCAGGACGGTGAAGTAGAAGAAGCAGAAGAAGGAGAAGGAGAAGGTGAAGCCTGGAGGGCGCAGCAGAAGAAGCAGAAGAAGGAGTAGGAGAAGGTGAAGTCTGGAGGGTGAATCAAAAGAAGCAGAAGAAGGAGAAGGAGAAGGTGAAGTCTGGAGGTTGAATCAGAAGAAGTAGAAGAAGGAGAAGGAGAAGGTGAAGTCTGGAGGGTGAAGCAGAAGAAGTAGAAGAA
Organism: Somniosus microcephalus; assembly: GCF_052327205.1. Lineage (NCBI taxonomy): Eukaryota > Metazoa > Chordata > Chondrichthyes > Squaliformes > Somniosidae > Somniosus > Somniosus microcephalus. The sequence continues at coordinate 371,860 of NW_028225393.1, read as the reverse complement.
GGAGAAGGAGAAGGTGAAGTCAGGAGGGTGAATCAGAAGAAGTAGAAGAAGGAGAAGGAGAAGGTGAAGTCAGGAGGGTGAATCAGAAGAAGCAGAAGAAGGAGAAGGAGAAGGTGAAGTCTGGAGGGTGAATCAGAAGAATCAGAAGAAGGAGAAGGAGAAGGTGAAGTCTGGAGGGTGAATCAGAAGAAGCAGAAGAAAGAGAAGGAGAAGGTGAAGTCTGGAGGGTGAAGCAGAAGAAACAGAAGAAGGAGAAGGAGAAGGTGAAGACTGGAGGGTGAATCAGAAGAAGTAGAAGAAGGAGAAGGAGAAGGTGAAGTCTGGAGGGTGAATCAGAAGAAGTAGAAGAAGGAGAAGGAGAAGTTGAAGTCTGGAGGGTGAATCAGAAGAAGCAGAAGAAGGAGAAGGAGAAGGTGAAGTCTGGAGGGTGAATCAGAAGAAGCAGAAGAAGGAGAAGGAGAAGATGAAGTCTGGAGGGTGAATCAGAAGAAGTAGAAGAAGGAGAAGGAGAAGGAGAAGTCTGGAGGGTGAATCGGAAGAAGTAGTTGAAGGAGAAGGAGAAGATGAAGTCTGGAGGGTGAATCAGAAGAAACAGAAGAAGGAGAAGGAGAAGGTGAAGTCTGGAGGGTGAATCAGAAGAAGTAGAAGAAGGAGAAGGAGAAGGTGTAGTCTGGAGGGTGAATCAGAAGAAGTAGACGAAGGAGAAGGAGAAGGTGAAGTCTGGAGGGTGAATCAGAAGAAGCAGAAGAAGGAGAAGGAGAAGGTGAAGTCTGGAGGATGAATCAGATGAAGTAGAAGAAGGAGAAGGAGAAGGTGAAGTCTGGAGGGTGAATTAGAAGAAGCAGAAGAAGGAGAAGGAGAAGGTGAAGTCTGGAGGGTGAATCAGAAGAAGCAGAAGAAGGAGAAGGAGAAGGTGAAGTCTGGAGGGTGAATCAGAAGAAGTAGAAGAAGGAGAAGGAGAAGTTGAAGTCTGGAGGGTGAAGCAGAGGAAGTAGAAGATGGAGAAGGAGAAGGTGAAGTCAGGAGGGTGAATCAGAAGAAGTAGAAGAAGGAGAAGGAGAAGGTGAAGTCAGGAGGGTGAATCAGAAGAAGCAGAAGATGGAGAAGGAGAAGGTGAAGTCTGGAGGGTGAATCAGAAGAATCAGAAGAAGGAGAAGGAGAAGGTGAAGTCTGGAGGGTGAATCAGAAGAAGCAGAGGAAGGAGAAGGAGAAGGTGAAGTCTGGAGGGTGAATCAGAAGAAGCAGAATAAGGAGAAGGAGAAGGTGAAGTCTGGAGGGTGAATCAGAAGAAGCAGAATAAGGAGAAGGAGAAGGTGAAGTCTGGAGGGTGAATCAGAAGAAGCAGAAGAAGGAGAAGGAGAAGGTGAAGTCTGGAGGGTGAATCAGAAGAAGCAGAAGAAGGAGAAGGAGAAGGTGAAGTCTGGAGGGTGAAGCAGAAGAAGCAGAAGAAGGAGAAGGAGAAGGTGAAGTCAGGAGGGTGAATCAGAAGAAGTAGAAGAAGGAGAAGGAGAAGGTGAAGTCAGGAGGGTGAATCAGAAGAAGCAGAAGAAGGAGAAGGAGAAGGTGAAGTCTGGAGGGTGAATCAGAAGAATCAGAAGAAGGAGAAGGAGAAGGTGAAGTCTGGAGGGTGAATCAGAAGAAGCAGAAGAAAGAGAAGGAGAAGGTGAAGTCTGGAGGGTGAAGTAGAAGAAACAGAAGAAGGAGAAGGAGAAGGTGAAGACTGGAGGGTGAATCAGAAGAAGTAGAAGAAGGAGAAGGAGAAGGTGAAGTCTGGAGGGTGAATCAGAAGAAGTAGAAGAAGGAGAAGGAGAAGGTGAAGTCTGGAGGGTGAATCAGAAGAAGCAGAAGAAGGAGAAGGAGAAGGTGAAGTCTGGAGGGTGAATCAGAATAAGCAGAAGAAGGAGAAGAAGAAGATGAAGTCTGGAGGGTGAATCGGAAGAAGTAGAAGAAGGAGAAGGAGAAGGTGAAGTCTGGTGGGTGAATCAGAAGAAGTAGAAGAAGGAGAAGGAGAAGTTGAAGTCTGGAGGGTGAATCAGAAGAAGCAGAAGAAGGAGAAGGAGAAGGTGAAGTCTGGAGGGTGAATCAGAAGAAGTAGAAGAAGGAGAAGGAGAAGGTGAAGTCTGGAGGGTGAATCAGAAGAAGTAGAAGAAGGAGAAGGAGAAGATGAAGTCTGGAGGGTGAATCAGAAGAAACAGAAGAAGGAGAAGGAGAAGGTGAAGTCTGGAGGGTGAATCAGAAGAAGAAGAAGAAGGAGAAGGAGAAGGTGAAGTCTGGAGGGTGAAGCAGAAGAAACATAAGAAGGAGAAGGAGAAGGTGAAGACTGGAGGGTGAATCAGAAGAAGTAGAAGAAGGAGAAGGAGAAGGTGAAGTCTGGAGGGTGAATCAGAAGAAGTAGAAGAAGGAGAAGGAGAAGTTGAAGTCTGGAGGGTGAATCAGAAGAAGCAGCAGAAGGAGAAGGAGAAGGTGAAGTCTGGAGGGTGAATCAGAAGAAGCAGAAGAAGGAGAAGTAGAAGATGAAGTCTGGAGGGTGAATCAGAAGAAGTAGAAGAAGGAGAAGGAGAAGGTGAAGTCTGGAGGGTGAATCAGAAGAAGTAGAAGAAGGAGAAGGAGAACATGAAGTCTGGAGGGTGAATCAGAAGAAACAGAAGAAGGAGAAGGAGAAGGTGAAGTCTGGAGGGTGAATCAGAAGAAGTAGAAGAAGGAGAAGGAGAAGGTGTAGTCTGGAGGGTGAATCAGAAGAAGTAGACGAAGGAGAAGGAGAAGGTGAAGTCTGGAGGGTGAATCAGAAGAAGGAGAAGAAGGAGAAGGAGAAGGTGAAGTCTGGAGGGTGTATCAGATGAAGTAGAAGAAGGAGAAGGAGAAGGTGAAGTCTGGAGGGTGAATCGGAAGAAGCAGAAGAAGGAGAAGGAGAAGGTGAAGTCTGGAGGGTGAATCAGAAGAAGCAGAAGAAGGAGAAGGAGAAGGTGAAGTCTGGAGGGTGAATCAGAAGAAGTAGAAGAAGGAGAAGGAGAAGTTGAAGTCTGGAGGGTGAAGCAGAGGAAGTAGAAGATGGAGAAGGAGAAGGTGAAGTCAGGAGGGTGAATCAGAAGATGTAGAAGAAGGAGAAGGAGAAGGTGATGTCAGGAGGGTGAATCAGAAGAAGCAGAAGAAGGAGAAGGAGAAGGTGAAGTCTGGAGGGTGAATCAGAAGAAGTAGAAGAAGGAGAAGGAGAAGGTGAAGTCTGGAGGGTGAATCAGAAGAAGCAGAAGAAGGAGAAGGAGAAGGTGAAGTCTGGAGGGTGAATCAGAAGAAGCAGAAGAAGGAGAAGGAGAAGGTGAAGTCTGGAGGGAGAATCAGAAGAAGCAGAATAAGGAGAAGGAGAAGGTTAGTTCTGGAGGGTGAATCAGAAGAAGCAGAAGAAGGAGAAGGAGAGGGTGAAGTCTGGAGGGTGAATCAGAAGAAGTAGAAGAAGGAGAAGGAGAAGGTGAAGTCTGGAGGGTGAAGCAGAAGAAGTAGAAGAAGGAGAAGGAGAAGGTGAAGTCAGGAGGGTGAATCAGAAGAAGTAGAAGAAGGAGAAGGAGAAGGTGAAGTCAGGAGGGTGAATCAGAAGAAGCAGAAGAAGGAGATAGAGAAGGTGAAGTCTGGAGGGTGAATCAGAAGAATCAGAAGAAGGAGAAGAAGAAGGTGAAGTCTGGAGGGTGAAGCAGAAGAAGCAGAAGAAAGAGAAGGAGAAGGTGAAGTCTGGAGGGTGAAGCAGAAGAAACAGAAGAAGGAGAAGGAGAAGGTGAAGACTGGAGGGTGAATCAGAAGAAGTAGAAGAAGGAGAAGGAGAAGGTGAAGTCTGGAGGGTGAATCAGAAGAAGTAGAAGAAGGAGAAGGAGAAGGTGAAGTCTGGAGGGTGAATCAGAAGAAGCAGAAGAAGGAGAAGGAGAAGGTGAAGTCTGGAGGGTGAATCAGAAGAAGCAGAAGAAGGAGAAGGAGAAGATGAAGTCTGGAGGGTGAATCAGAAGAAGTAGAAGAAGGAGAAGGAGAAGGTGAGGTCTGGAGGGTGAATCAGAAGAAGCAGAAGAAGGAGAAGGAGAAGGTGAAGTCTGGAGGGTGAATCAGAAGAAGCAGAAGAAGGAGAAGGAGAAGGTGAAGTCTGGAAGGTGAATCAGAAGAAGCAGAAGAAGGAGAAGGAGAAGGTGAAGTCAGGAGGGTGAATCAGAAGAAGCAGAATAAGGAGAAGGAGAAGGTGAAGTTAGGAGGGTGAATCAGAAGAAGCAGAAGAAGGAGAAGGAGCAGGTGAAGTCAGGGGGGTGTAGCAGAAGAAGTAGAAGAAGGAGTAGGAGAAGGTGAAGTCAGGACGGTGAAGTAGAAGAAGCAGAAGAAGGAGAAGGAGAAGGTGAAGCCTGGAGGGCGCAGCAGAAGAAGCAGAAGAAGGAGTAGGAGAAGGTGAAGTCTGGAGGGTGAATCAAAAGAAGCAGAAGAAGGAGAAGGAGAAGGTGAAGTCTGGAGGTTGAATCAGAAGAAGTAGAAGAAGGAGAAGGAGAAGGTGAAGTCTGGAGGGTGAAGCAGAAGAAGTAGAAGAAGGAGAAGGAGAAGGTGAAGTCAGGAGGGTGAATCAGAAGAAGTAGAAGAAGGAGAAGGAGAAGGTGAAGTCAGGAGGGTGAATCAGAAGAAGCAGAAGAAGGAGAAGGAGAAGGTGAAGTCTGGAGGGTGAATCAGAAGAATCAGAAGAAGGAGAAGGAGAAGGTGAAGTCTGGAGGGTGAATCAGAAGAAGCAGAAGAAAGAGAAGGAGAAGGTGAAGTCTGGAGGGTGAAGCAGAAGAAACAGAAGAAGGAGAAGGAGAAGGTGAAGACTGGAGGGTGAATCAGAAGAAGTAGAAGAAGGAGAAGGAGAAGGTGAAGTCTGGAGGGTGAATCAGAAGAAGTAGAAGAAGGAGAAGGAGAAGTTGAAGTCTGGAGGGTGAATCAGAAGAAGCAGAAGAAGGAGAAGGAGAAGGTGAAGTCTGGAGGGTGAATCAGAAGAAGCAGAAGAAGGAGAAGGAGAAGATGAAGTCTGGAGGGTGAATCAGAAGAAGTAGAAGAAGGAGAAGGAGAAGGAGAAGTCTGGAGGGTGAATCGGAAGAAGTAGTTGAAGGAGAAGGAGAAGATGAAGTCTGGAGGGTGAATCAGAAGAAACAGAAGAAGGAGAAGGAGAAGGTGAAGTCTGGAGGGTGAATCAGAAGAAGTAGAAGAAGGAGAAGGAGAAGGTGTAGTCTGGAGGGTGAATCAGAAGAAGTAGACGAAGGAGAAGGAGAAGGTGAAGTCTGGAGGGTGAATCAGAAGAAGCAGAAGAAGGAGAAGGAGAAGGTGAAGTCTGGAGGATGAATCAGATGAAGTAGAAGAAGGAGAAGGAGAAGGTGAAGTCTGGAGGGTGAATTAGAAGAAGCAGAAGAAGGAGAAGGAGAAGGTGAAGTCTGGAGGGTGAATCAGAAGAAGCAGAAGAAGGAGAAGGAGAAGGTGAAGTCTGGAGGGTGAATCAGAAGAAGTAGAAGAAGGAGAAGGAGAAGTTGAAGTCTGGAGGGTGAAGCAGAGGAAGTAGAAGATGGAGAAGGAGAAGGTGAAGTCAGGAGGGTGAATCAGAAGAAGTAGAAGAAGGAGAAGGAGAAGGTGAAGTCAGGAGGGTGAATCAGAAGAAGCAGAAGATGGAGAAGGAGAAGGTGAAGTCTGGAGGGTGAATCAGAAGAATCAGAAGAAGGAGAAGGAGAAGGTGAAGTCTGGAGGGTGAATCAGAAGAAGCAGAGGAAGGAGAAGGAGAAGGTGAAGTCTGGAGGGTGAATCAGAAGAAGCAGAATAAGGAGAAGGAGAAGGTGAAGTCTGGAGGGTGAATCAGAAGAAGCAGAATAAGGAGAAGGAGAAGGTGAAGTCTGGAGGGTGAATCAGAAGAAGCAGAAGAAGGAGAAGGAGAAGGTGAAGTCTGGAGGGTGAATCAGAAGAAGCAGAAGAAGGAGAAGGAGAAGGTGAAGTCTGGAGGGTGAAGCAGAAGAAGCAGAAGAAGGAGAAGGAGAAGGTGAAGTCAGGAGGGTGAATCAGAAGAAGTAGAAGAAGGAGAAGGAGAAGGTGAAGTCAGGAGGGTGAATCAGAAGAAGCAGAAGAAGGAGAAGGAGAAGGTGAAGTCTGGAGGGTGAATCAGAAGAATCAGAAGAAGGAGAAGGAGAAGGTGAAGTCTGGAGGGTGAATCAGAAGAAGCAGAAGAAAGAGAAGGAGAAGGTGAAGTCTGGAGGGTGAAGTAGAAGAAACAGAAGAAGGAGAAGGAGAAGGTGAAGACTGGAGGGTGAATCAGAAGAAGTAGAAGAAGGAGAAGGAGAAGGTGAAGTCTGGAGGGTGAATCAGAAGAAGTAGAAGAAGGAGAAGGAGAAGGTGAAGTCTGGAGGGTGAATCAGAAGAAGCAGAAGAAGGAGAAGGAGAAGGTGAAGTCTGGAGGGTGAATCAGAATAAGCAGAAGAAGGAGAAGAAGAAGATGAAGTCTGGAGGGTGAATCGGAAGAAGTAGAAGAAGGAGAAGGAGAAGGTGAAGTCTGGTGGGTGAATCAGAAGAAGTAGAAGAAGGAGAAGGAGAAGTTGAAGTCTGGAGGGTGAATCAGAAGAAGCAGAAGAAGGAGAAGGAGAAGGTGAAGTCTGGAGGGTGAATCAGAAGAAGTAGAAGAAGGAGAAGGAGAAGGTGAAGTCTGGAGGGTGAATCAGAAGAAGTAGAAGAAGGAGAAGGAGAAGATGAAGTCTGGAGGGTGAATCAGAAGAAACAGAAGAAGGAGAAGGAGAAGGTGAAGTCTGGAGGGTGAATCAGAAGAAGAAGAAGAAGGAGAAGGAGAAGGTGTAGTCTGGAGGGTGAATCAGAAGAAGTAGACGAAGGAGAAGGAGAAGGTGAAGTCTGGAGGGTGAATCAGAAGAAGCAGAAGAAGGAGAAGGAGAAGGTGAAGTCTGGAGGGTGAATCAGAAGAAGTAGAAGAAGGAGAAGGAGAAGGTGAAGTCTGGAGGGTGAATCAGAAGAAGCAGAAGAAGGAGAAGGAGAAGGTGAAGTCTGGAGGGTGAATCAGAAGAAGCAGAAGAAGGAGAAGGTGAAGTCTGGAGGGTGAATCAGAAGAAGTAGAAGAAGGAGAAGGAGAAGTTGAAGTCTGGAGGGTGAAGCAGAAGAAGTAGAAGAAGGAGAAGGAGAAGGTGAAGTCAGGAGGGTGAATCAGAAGAAGTAGAAGAAGGAGAAGGAGAAGGTGAAGTCAGGAGGGTGAATCAGAAGAAGCAGAAGAAGGAGATAGAGAAGGTGAAGTCTGGAGGGTGAATCAGAAGAATCAGAAGAAGGAGAAGGAGAAGGTGAAGTCTGGAGGGTGAAGCAGAAGAAGCAGAAGAAAGAGAAGGAGAAGGTGAAGTCTGGAGGGTGAAGCAGAAGAAACAGAAGAAGGAGAAGGAGAAGGTGAAGACTGGAGGGTGAATCAGAAGAAGTAGAAGAAGGAGAAGGAGAAGGTGAAGTCTGGAGGGTGAATCAGAAGAAGTAGAAGAAGGAGAAGGAGAAGGTGAAGTCTGGAGGGTGAATCAGAAGAAGCAGAAGAAGGAGAAGGAGAAGGTGAAGTCTGGAGGGTGAATCAGAAGAAGCAGAAGAAGGAGAAGGAGAAGATGAAGTCTGGAGGGTGAATCAGAAGAAGTAGAAGAAGGAGAAGGAGAAGGTGAGGTCTGGAGGGTGAATCAGAAGAAGCAGAAGAAGGAGAAGGAGAAGGTGAAGTCTGGAGGGTGAATCAGAAGAAGCAGAAGAAGGAGAAGGAGAAGGTGAAGTCTGGAAGGTGAATCAGAAGAAGCAGAAGAAGGAGAAGGAGAAGGTGAAGTCAGGAGGGTGAATCAGAAGAAGCAGAATAAGGAGAAGGAGAAGGTGAAGTTAGGAGGGTGAATCAGAAGAAGCAGAAGAAGGAGAAGGAGCAGGTGAAGTCAGGGGGGTGTAGCAGAAGAAGTAGAAGAAGGAGTAGGAGAAGGTGAAGTCAGGACGGTGAAGTAGAAGAAGCAGAAGAAGGAGAAGGAGAAGGTGAAGCCTGGAGGGCGCAGCAGAAGAAGCAGAAGAAGGAGTAGGAGAAGGTGAAGTCTGGAGGGTGAATCAGAAGAAGCAGAAGAAGGAGAAGGAGAAGGTGAAGTCTGGAGGTTGAATCAGAAGAAGTAGAAGAAGGAGAAGGAGAAGGTGAAGTCTGGAGGGTGAAGCAGAAGAAGTAGAAGAAGGAGAAGGAGAAGGTGAAGTCAGAAGGGTGAATCAGAAGAAGTAGAAGAAGGAGAAGGAGAAGGTGAAGTCAGGAGGGTGAATCAGAAGAAGCAGAAGAAGGAGAAGGAGAAGGTGAAGTCTGGAGGGTGAATCAGAAGAATCAGAAGAAGGAGAAGGAGAAGGTGAAGTCTGGAGGGTGAATCAGAAGAAGCAGAAGAAAGAGAAGGAGAAGGTGAAGTCTGGAGGGTGAAGCAGAAGAAACAGAAGAAGGAGAAGGAGAAGGTGAAGACTGGAGGGTGAATCAGAAGAAGTAGAAGAAGGAGAAGGAGAAGGTGAAGTCTGGAGGGTGAATCAGAAGAAGTAGAAGAAGGAGAAGGAGAAGTTGAAGTCTGGAGGGTGAATCAGAAGAAGCAGAAGAAGGAGAAGGAGAAGGTGAAGTCTGGAGGGTGAATCAGAAGAAGCAGAAGAAGGAGAAGGAGAAGATGAAGTCTGGAGGGTGAATCAGAAGAAGTAGAAGAAGGAGAAGGAGAAGGAGAAGTCTGGATGGTGAATCGGAAGAAGTAGTTGAAGGAGAAGGAGAAGATGAAGTCTGGAGGGTGAATCAGAAGAAACAGAAGAAGGAGAAGGAGAAGGTGAAGTCTGGAGGGTGAATCAGAAGAAGTAGAAGAAGGAGAAGGAGAAGGTGTAGTCTGGAGGGTGAATCAGAAGAAGTAGACGAAGGAGAAGGAGAAGGTGAAGTCTGGAGGGTGAATCAGAAGAAGCAGAAGAAGGAGAAGGAGAAGGTGAAGTCTGGAGGATGAATCAGATGAAGTAGAAGAAGGAGAAGGAGAAGGTGAAGTCTGGAGGGTGAATTAGAAGAAGCAGAAGAAGGAGAAGGAGAAGGTGAAGTCTGGAGGGTGAATCAGAAGAAGCAGAAGAAGGAGAAGGAGAAGGTGAAGTCTGGAGGGTGAATCAGAAGAAGCAGAATAAGGAGAAGGAGATGGTTAAGTCTGGAGGGTGAATCAGAAGAAGCAGAAGAAGGAGAAGGAGAAGGTGAAGTCTGGAGGGTGAATCAGAAGAAGTAGAAGAAGGAGAAGGAGAAGGTGAAGTCTGGAGGGTGAAGCAGAAGAAGTAGAAGAAGGAGAAGGAGAAGGTGAAGTCAGGAGGGTGAATCAGAAGAAGTAGAAGAAGGAGAAGGAGAAGGTGAAGTCAGGAGGGTGAATCAGAAGAAGCAGAAGAAGGAGATAGAGAAGGTGAAGTCTGGAGGGTGAATCAGAAGAATCAGAAGAAGGAGAAGGAGAAGGTGAAGTCTGGAGGGTGAAGCAGAAGAAGCAGAAGAAAGAGAAGGAGAAGGTGAAGTCTGGAGGGTGAAGCAGAAGAAACAGAAGAAGGAGAAGGAGCAGGTGAAGACTGGAGGGTGAATCAGAAGAAGTAGAAGAAGGAGAAGGAGAAGGTGAAGTCTGGAGGGTGAATCAGAAGAAGTAGAAGAAGGAGAAGGAGAAGGTGAAGTCTGGAGGGTGAATCAGAAGAAGCAGAAGAAGGAGAAGGAGAAGGTGAAGTCTGGAGGGTGAATCAGAAGAAGCAGAAGAAGGAGAAGGAGAAGATGAAGTCTGGAGGGTGAATCAGAAGAAGTAGAAGAAGGAGAAGGAGAAGGTGAGGTCTGGAGGGTGAATCAGAAGAAGCAGAAGAAGGAGAAGGAGAAGGTGAAGTCTGGAGGGTGAATCAGAAGAAGCAGAAGAAGGAGAAGGAGAAGGTGAAGTCTGGAGGGCGCAGCAGAAGAAGCAGAAGAAGGAGAATGAGAAGGTGAAGTCTGGAGGGTGAATCAGAAGAAGCAGAAGAAGGAGAAGGAGAAGGTGAAGTCTGGAGGTTGAATCAGAAGAAGTAGAAGAAGGAGAAGGAGAAGGTGAAGTCTGGAGGTTGAATCAGAAGAAGTAGAAGAAGGAGAAGGAGAAGGTGAAGTCTGGAGGGTGAAGCAGAAGAAGTAGAAGAAGTAGAAGGAGAAGGTGAAGTCAGGAGGGTGAAGCAGAAGAAGTAGAAGAAGGAGAAGGAGAAGGTGAAGTCAGGAGGGTGAATCAGAAGAAGTAGAAGAAGGAGAAGGAGAAGGTGAAGTCAGGAGGGTGAATCAGAAGAAGCAGAAGAAGGAGAAGGAGAAGGTGAAGTCTGGAGGGTGAATCAGAAGAATCAGAAGAAGGAGAAGGAGAAGGTGAAGTCTGGTGGGTGAATCAGAAGAAGCAGAAGAAAGAGAAGGAGAAGGTGAAGTCTGGAGGGTGAAGCAGAAGAAACAGAAGAAGGAGAAGGAGAAGGTGAAGACTGGAGGGTGAATCAGAAGAAGTAGAAGAAGGAGAAGGAGAAGGTGAAGTCTGGAGGGTGAATCAGAAGAAGTAGAAGAAGGAGAAGGAGAAGTTGAAGTCTGGAGGGTGAATCAGAAGAAGCAGCAGAAGGAGAAGGAGAAGGTGAAGTCTGGAGGGTGAATCAGAAGAAGCAGAAGAAGGAGAAGGAGAAGATGAAGTCTGGAGGGTGAATCAGAAGAAGTAGAAGAAGGAGAAGGAGAAGGTGAAGTCTGGAGGGTGAATCAGAAGAAGTAGAAGAAGGAGAAGGAGAACATGAAGTCTGGAGGGTGAATCAGAAGAAACAGAAGAAGGAGAAGGAGAAGGTGAAGTCTGGAGGGTGAATCAGAAGAAGTAGAAGAAGGAGAAGGAGAAGGTGTAGTCTGGAGGGTGAATCAGAAGAAGTAGACGAAGGAGAAGGAGAAGGTGAAGTCTGGAGGGTGAATCAGAAGAAGGAGAAGAAGGAGAAGGAGAAGGTGAAGTCTGGAGGGTGTATCAGATGAAGTAGAAGAAGGAGAAGGAGAAGGTGAAGTCTGGAGGGTGAATCGGAAGAAGCAGAAGAAGGAGAAGGAGAAGGTGAAGTCTGGAGGGTGAATCAGAAGAAGCAGAAGAAGGAGAAGGAGAAGGTGAAGTCTGGAGGGTGAATCAGAAGAAGTAGAAGAAGGAGAAGGAGAAGTTGAAGTCTGGAGGGTGAAGCAGAGGAAGTAGAAGATGGAGAAGGAGAAGGTGAAGTCAGGAGGGTGAATCAGAAGATGTTGAAGAAGGAGAAGGAGAAGGTGATGTCAGGAGGGTGAATCAGAAGAAGCAGAAGAAGGAGAAGGAGAAGGTGAAGTCTGGAGGGTGAATCAGAAGAAGTAGAAGAAGGAGAAGGAGAAGGTGAAGTCTGGAGGGTGAATCAGAAGAAGCAGAAGAAGGAGAAGGAGAAGGTGAAGTCTGGAGGGTGAATCAGAAGAAGCAGAAGAAGGAGAAGGAGAAGGTGAAGTCTGGAGGGAGAATCAGAAGAAGCAGAATAAGGAGAAGGAGAAGGTTAAGTCTGGAGGGTGAATCAGAAGAAGCAGAAGAAGGAGAAGGAGAAGGTGAAGTCTGGAGGGTGAATCAGAAGAAGTAGAAGAAGGAGAAGGAGAATGTGAAGTCTGGAGGGTGAAGCAGAAGAAGTAGAAGAAGGAGAAGGAGAAGGTGAAGTCAGGAGGGTGAATCAGAAGAAGTAGAAGAAGGAGAAGGAGAAGGTGAAGTCTGGTGGGTGAATCAGAAGAAGCAGAAGAAAGAGAAGGAGAAGGTGAAGTATGGAGGGTGAAGCAGAAGAAACAGAAGAAGGAGAAGGAGAAGGTGAAGACTGGAGGGTGAATCAGAAGAAGTAGAAGAAGGAGAAGGAGAAGGTGAAGTCTGGAGGGTGAATCAGAAGAAGTAGAAGAAGGAGAAGGAGAAGTTGAAGTCTGGAGGGTGAATCAGAAGAAGCAGCAGAAGGAGAAGGAGAAGGTGAAGTCTGGAGGGTGAATCAGAAGAAGCAGAAGAAGGAGAAGGAGAAGATGAAGTCTGGAGGGTGAATCAGAAGAAGTAGAAGAAGGAGAAGGAGAAGGTGAAGTCTGGAGGGTGAATCAGAAGAAGTAGAAGAAGGAGAAGGAGAACATGAAGTCTGGAGGGTGAATCAGAAGAAACAGAAGAAGGAGAAGGAGAAGGTGAAGTCTGGAGGGTGAATCAGAAGAAGTAGAAGAAGGAGAAGGAGAAGGTGTAGTCTGGAGGGTGAATCAGAAGAAGTAGACGAAGGAGAAGGAGAAGGTGAAGTCTGGAGGGTGAATCAGAAGAAGGAGAAGAAGGAGAAGGAGAAGGTGAAGTCTGGAGGGTGTATCAGATGAAGTAGAAGAAGGAGAAGGAGAAGGTGAAGTCTGGAGGGTGAAGCAGAAGAAGCAGAAGAAAGAGAAGGAGAAGGTGAAGTCTGGAGGGTGAAGCAGAAGAAACAGAAGAAGGAGAAGGAGAAGGTGAAGACTGGAGGGTGAATCAGAAGAAGTAGAAGAAGGAGAAGGAGAAGGTGAAGTCTGGAGGGTGAATCAGAAGAAGTAGAAGAAGGAGAAGGAGAAGGTGAAGTCTGGAGGGTGAATCAGAAGAAGCAGAAGAAGAAGAAGGAGAAGGTGAAGTCTGGAGGGTGAATCAGAAGAAGCAGAAGAAGGAGAAGGAGAAGATGAAGTCTGGAGGGTGAATCAGAAGAAGTAGAAGAAGGAGAAGGAGAAGGTGAGGTCTGGAGGGTGAATCAGAAGAAGCAGAAGAAGGAGAAGGAGAAGGTGAAGTCTGGAGGGTGAATCAGAAGAAGCAGAAGAAGGAGAAGGAGAAGGTGAAGTCTGGAAGGTGAATCAGAAGAAGCAGAAGAAGGAGAAGGAGAAGGTGAAGTCAGGAGGGTGAATCAGAAGAAGCAGAATAAGGAGAAGGAGAAGGTGAAGTTAGGAGGGTGAATCAGAAGAAGCAGAAGAAGGAGAAGGAGCAGGTGAAGTCAGGGGGGTGTAGCAGAAGAAGTAGAAGAAGGAGTAGGAGAAGGTGAAGTCAGGACGGTGAAGTAGAAGAAGCAGAAGAAGGAGAAGGAGAAGGTGAAGCCTGGAGGGCGCAGCAGAAGAAGCAGAAGAAGGAGTAGGAGAAGGTGAAGTCTGGAGGGTGAATCAAAAGAAGCAGAAGAAGGAGAAGGAGAAGGTGAAGTCTGGAGGTTGAATCAGAAGAAGTAGAAGAAGGAGAAGGAGAAGGTGAAGTCTGGAGGGTGAAGCAGAAGAAGTAGAAGAAGGAGAAGGAGAAGGTGAAGTCAGGAGGGTGAATCAGAAGAAGTAGAAGAAGGAGAAGGAGAAGGTGAAGTCAGGAGGGTGAATCAGAAGAAGCAGAAGAAGGAGAAGGAGAAGGTGAAGTCTGGAGGGTGAATCAGAAGAATCAGAAGAAGGAGAAGGAGAAGGTGAAGTCTGGAGGGTGAATCAGAAGAAGCAGAAGAAAGAGAAGGAGAAGGTGAAGTCTGGAGGGTGAAGCAGAAGAAACAGAAGAAGGAGAAGGAGAAGGTGAAGACTGGAGGGTGAATCAGAAGAAGTAGAAGAAGGAGAAGGAGAAGGTGAAGTCTGGAGGGTGAATCAGAAGAAGTAGAAGAAGGAGAAGGAGAAGTTGAAGTCTGGAGGGTGAATCAGAAGAAGCAGAAGAAGGAGAAGGAGAAGGTGAAGTCTGGAGGGTGAATCAGAAGAAGCAGAAGAAGGAGAAGGAGAAGATGAAGTCTGGAGGGTGAATCAGAAGAAGTAGAAGAAGGAGAAGGAGAAGGAGAAGTCTGGAGGGTGAATCGGAAGAAGTAGTTGAAGGAGAAGGAGAAGATGAAGTCTGGAGGGTGAATCAGAAGAAACAGAAGAAGGAGAAGGAGAAGGTGAAGTCTGGAGGGTGAATCAGAAGAAGTAGAAGAAGGAGAAGGAGAAGGTGTAGTCTGGAGGGTGAATCAGAAGAAGTAGACGAAGGAGAAGGAGAAGGTGAAGTCTGGAGGGTGAATCAGAAGAAGCAGAAGAAGGAGAAGGAGAAGGTGAAGTCTGGAGGATGAATCAGATGAAGTAGAAGAAGGAGAAGGAGAAGGTGAAGTCTGGAGGGTGAATTAGAAGAAGCAGAAGAAGGAGAAGGAGAAGGTGAAGTCTGGAGGGTGAATCAGAAGAAGCAGAAGAAGGAGAAGGAGAAGGTGAAGTCTGGAGGGTGAATCAGAAGAAGTAGAAGAAGGAGAAGGAGAAGTTGAAGTCTGGAGGGTGAAGCAGAGGAAGTAGAAGATGGAGAAGGAGAAGGTGAAGTCAGGAGGGTGAATCAGAAGAAGTAGAAGAAGGAGAAGGAGAAGGTGAAGTCAGGAGGGTGAATCAGAAGAAGCAGAAGATGGAGAAGGAGAAGGTGAAGTCTGGAGGGTGAATCAGAAGAATCAGAAGAAGGAGAAGGAGAAGGTGAAGTCTGGAGGGTGAATCAGAAGAAGCAGAGGAAGGAGAAGGAGAAGGTGAAGTCTGGAGGGTGAATCAGAAGAAGCAGAATAAGGAGAAGGAGAAGGTGAAGTCTGGAGGGTGAATCAGAAGAAGCAGAATAAGGAGAAGGAGAAGGTGAAGTCTGGAGGGTGAATCAGAAGAAGCAGAAGAAGGAGAAGGAGAAGGTGAAGTCTGGAGGGTGAATCAGAAGAAGCAGAAGAAGGAGAAGGAGAAGGTGAAGTCTGGAGGGTGAAGCAGAAGAAGGAGAAGAAGGAGAAGGAGAAGGTGAAGTCAGGAGGGTGAATCAGAAGAAGTAGAAGAAGGAGAAGGAGAAGGTGAAGTCAGGAGGGTGAATCAGAAGAAGCAGAAGAAGGAGAAGGAGAAGGTGAAGTCTGGAGGGTGAATCAGAAGAATCAGAAGAAGGAGAAGGAGAAGGTGAAGTCTGGAGGGTGAATCAGAAGAAGCAGAAGAAAGAGAAGGAGAAGGTGAAGTCTGGAGGGTGAAGTAGAAGAAACAGAAGAAGGAGAAGGAGAAGGTGAAGACTGGAGGGTGAATCAGAAGAAGTAGAAGAAGGAGAAGGAGAAGGTGAAGTCTGGAGGGTGAATCAGAAGAAGTAGAAGAAGGAGAAGGAGAAGGTGAAGTCTGGAGGGTGAATCAGAAGAAGCAGAAGAAGGAGAAGGAGAAGGTGAAGTCTGGAGGGTGAATCAGAAGAAGCAGAAGAAGGAGAAGAAGAAGATGAAGTCTGGAGGGTGAATCGGAAGAAGTAGAAGAAGGAGAAGGAGAAGGTGAAGTCTGGTGGGTGAATCAGAAGAAGTAGAAGAAGGAGAAGGAGAAGTTGAAGTCTGGAGGGTGAATCAGAAGAAGCAGAAGAAGGAGAAGGAGAAGGTGAAGTCTGGAGGGTGAATCAGAAGAAGTAGAAGAAGGAGAAGGAGAAGGTGAAGTCTGGAGGGTGAATCAGAAGAAGTAGAAGAAGGAGAAGGAGAAGATGAAGTCTGGAGGGTGAATCAGAAGAAACAGAAGAAGGAGAAGGAGAAGGTGAAGTCTGGAGGGTGAATCAGAAGAAGAAGAAGAAGGAGAAGGAGAAGGTGTAGTCTGGAGGGTGAATCAGAAGAAGTAGACGAAGGAGAAGGAGAAGGTGAAGTCTGGAGGGTGAATCAGAAGAAGCAGAAGAAGGAGAAGGAGAAGGTGAAGTCTGGAGGGTGAATCAGAAGAAGTAGAAGAAGGAGAAGGAGAAGGTGAAGTCTGGAGGGTGAATCAGAAGAAGCAGAAGAAGGAGAAGGAGAAGGTGAAGTCTGGAGGGTGAATCAGAAGAAGCAGAAGAAGGAGAAGGTGAAGTCTGGAGGGTGAATCAGAAGAAGTAGAAGAAGGAGAAGGAGAAGTTGAAGTCTGGAGGGTGAAGCAGAAGAAGTAGAAGAAGGAGAAGGAGAAGGTGAAGTCAGGAGGGTGAATCAGAAGAAGTAGAAGAAGGAGAAGGAGAAGGTGAAGTCAGGAGGGTGAATCAGAAGAAGCAGAAGAAGGAGATAGAGAAGGTGAAGTCTGGAGGGTGAATCAGAAGAATCAGAAGAAGGAGAAGGAGAAGGTGAAGTCTGGAGGGTGAAGCAGAAGAAGCAGAAGAAAGAGAAGGAGAAGGTGAAGTCTGGAGGGTGAAGCAGAAGAAACAGAAGAAGGAGAAGGAGAAGGTGAAGACTGGAGGGTGAATCAGAAGAAGTAGAAGAAGGAGAAGGAGAAGGTGAAGTCTGGAGGGTGAATCAGAAGAAGTAGAAGAAGGAGAAGGAGAAGGTGAAGTCTGGAGGGTGAATCAGAAGAAGCAGAAGAAGGAGAAGGAGAAGGTGAAGTCTGGAGGGTGAATCAGAAGAAGCAGAAGAAGGAGAAGGAGAAGATGAAGTCTGGAGGGTGAATCAGAAGAAGTAGAAGAAGGAGAAGGAGAAGGTGAGGTCTGGAGGGTGAATCAGAAGAAGCAGAAGAAGGAGAAGGAGAAGGTGAAGTCTGGAGGGTGAATCAGAAGAAGCAGAAGAAGGAGAAGGAGAAGGTGAAGTCTGGAAGGTGAATCAGAAGAAGCAGAAGAAGGAGAAGGAGAAGGTGAAGTCAGGAGGGTGAATCAGAAGAAGCAGAATAAGGAGAAGGAGAAGGTGAAGTTAGGAGGGTGAATCAGAAGAAGCAGAAGAAGGAGAAGTAGCAGGTGAAGTCAGGGGGGTGTAGCAGAAGAAGTAGAATAAGGAGTAGGAGAAGGTGAAGTCAGGACGGTGAAGTAGAAGAAGCAGAAGAAGGAGAAGGAGAAGGTGAAGCCTGGAGGGCGCAGCAGAAGAAGCAGAAGAAGGAGTAGGAGAAGCTGGAGGGTGGAATCAGAAGAAACAGAAGAAGGAGGAGGAGAAGGTGAAGTCTGGAGGGTGAATCAGAAGAAGTAGAAGAAGGAGAAGGAGAAGGTGTAGTCTGGAGGGTGAATCAGAAGAAGTAGACGAAGGAGAAGGAGAAGGTGAAGTCTGGAGGGTGAATCAGAACAAGCAGAAGAAGGAGAAGGAGAAGGTGAAGTCTGGAGGGTGAATCAGAAGAAGTAGAAGAAGGAGAAGGAGAAGGTGAAGTCTGGAGGGTGAATCAGAAGAAGCAGAAGAAGGAGAAGGAGAAGGTGAAGTCTGGAGGGTGAATCAGAAGAAGCAGAAGAAGGAGAAGGAGAAGGTGAAGTCTGGAGGGTGAATCAGAAGAAGTAGAAGAAGGAGAAGGAGAAGTTGAAGTCTGGAGGGTGAAGCAGAAGAAGTAGAAGATGGAGAAGGAGAAGGTGAAGTCAGGGGGTGAATCAGAAGAAGTAGAAGAAGGAGAAGGAGAAGGTGAAGTCAGGAGGGTGAATCAGAAGAAGCAGAAGATGGAGAAGGAGAAGGTGAAAGTCTGGAGGGTGAATCAGAAGAATCAGAAGAAGGAGAAGGAGAAGGTGAAGTCTGGAGGGTGAATCAGAAGAAGCAAAGGAAGGAGAAGGAGAAGGTGAAGTCTGGAGGGTGAATCAGAAGAAGCAGAATAAGGAGAAGGAGAAGGTGAAGTCTGGAGGGTGAATCAGAAGAAGCAGAATAAGGAGAAGGAGAAGGTGAAGTCTGGAGGGTGAATCAGAAGAAGTAGAAGAAGGAGAAGGAGAAGGTGAAGTCTGGAGGGTGAAGCAGAAGAAGTAGAAGAAGGAGAAGGAGAAGCTGAAGTCAGGAGGGTGAATCAGAAGAAGTAGAAGAAGGAGAAGGAGAAGGTGAAGTCAGGAGGGTGAATCAGAAGAAGCAGAAGAAGGAGAAGGAGAAGGTGAAGTCTGGAGGGTGAATCAGAAGAATCAGAAGAAGGAGAAGGAGAAGGTGAAGTCTGGAGGGTGAATCAGAAGAAGCAGAAGAAAGAGAAGGAGAAGGTGAAGTCTGGAGGGTGAAGCAGAAGAAGTAGAAGAAGGAGAAGGAGAAGTTGAAGTCTGGAGGGTGAAGCAGAGGAAGTAGAAGATGGAGAAGGAGAAGGTGAAGTCAGGAGGGTGAATCAGAAGAAGTAGAAGAAGGAGAAGGAGAAGGTGAAGTCAGGAGGGTGAATCAGAAGAAGCAGAAGATGGAGAAGGAGAAGGTGAAGTCTGGAGGGTGAATCAGAAGAATCAGAAGAAGGAGAAGGAGAAGGTGAAGTCTGGAGGGTGAATCAGAAGAAGCAGAGGAAGGAGAAGGAGAAGGTGAAGTCTGGAGGGTGAATCAGAAGAAGCAGAATAAGGAGAAGGAGAAGGTGAAGTCTGGAGGGTGAATCAGAAGAAGCAGAATAAGGAGAAGGAGAAGGTGAAGTCTGGAGGGTGAATCAGAAGAAGCAGAAGAAGGAGAAGGAGAAGGTGAAGTCTGGAGGGTGAATCAGAAGAAGCAGAAGAAGGAGAAGGAGAAGGTGAAGTCTGGAGGGTGAAGCAGAAGAAGGAGAAGAAGGAGAAGGAGAAGGTGAAGTCAGGAGGGTGAATCAGAAGAAGTGGAAGAAGGAGAAGGAGAAGGTGAAGTCAGGAGGGTGAATCAGAAGAAGCAGAAGAAGGAGAAGGAGAAGGTGAAGTCTGGAGGGTGAATCAGAAGAATCAGAAGAAGGAGAAGGAGAAGGTGAAGTCTGGAGGGTGAATCAGAAGAAGCAGAAGAAAGAGAAGGAGAAGGTGAAGTCTGGAGGGTGAAGTAGAAGAAACAGAAGAAGGAGAAGGAGAAGGTGAAGACTGGAGGGTGAATCAGAAGAAGTAGAAGAAGGAGAAGGAGAAGGTGAAGTCTGGAGGGTGAATCAGAAGAAGTAGAAGAAGGAGAAGGAGGAGGTGAAGTCTGGAGGGTGAATCAGAAGAAGCAGAAGAAGGAGAAGGAGAAGGTGAAGTCTGGAGGGTGAATCAGAAGAAGCAGAAGAAGGAGAAGAAGAAGATGAAGTCTGGAGGGTGAATCGGAAGAAGTAGAAGAAGGAGAAGGAGAAGGTGAAGTCTGGTGGGTGAATCAGAAGAAGTAGAAGAAGGAGAAGGAGAAGTTGAAGTCTGGAGGGTGAATCAGAAGAAGCAGAAGAAGGAGAAGGAGAAGGTGAAGTCTGGAGGGTGAATCAGAAGAAGTAGAAGAAGGAGAAGGAGAAGGTGAAGTCTGGAGGGTGAATCAGAAGAAGTAGAAGAAGGAGAAGGAGAAGATGAAGTCTGGAGGGTGAATCAGAAGAAACAGAAGAAGGAGAAGGAGAAGGTGAAGTCTGGAGGGTGAATCAGAAGAAGAAGAAGAAGGAGAAGGAGAAGGTGTAGTCTGGAGGGTGAATCAGAAGAAGTAGACGAAGGAGAAGGAGAAGGTGAAGTCTGGAGGGTGAATCAGAAGAAGCAGAAGAAGGAGAAGGAGAAGGTGAAGTCTGGAGGGTGAATCAGAAGAAGTAGAAGAAGGAGAAGGAGAAGGTGAAGTCTGGAGGGTGAATCAGAAGAAGCAGAAGAAGGAGAAGGAGAAGGTGAAGTCTGGAGGGTGAATCAGAAGAAGCAGAAGAAGGAGAAGGTGAAGTCTGGAGGGTGAATCAGAAGAAGTAGAAGAAGGAGAAGGAGAAGTTGAAGTCTGGAGGGTGAAGCAGAAGAAGTAGAAGAAGGAGAAGGAGAAGGTGAAGTCAGGAGGGTGAATCAGAAGAAGTAGAAGAAGGAGAAGGAGAAGGTGAAGTCAGGAGGGTGAATCAGAAGAAGCAGAAGAAGGAGATAGAGAAGGTGAAGTCTGGAGGGTGAATCAGAAGAATCAGAAGAAGGAGAAGGAGAAGGTGAAGTCTGGAGGGTGAAGCAGAAGAAGCAGAAGAAAGAGAAGGAGAAGGTGAAGTCTGGAGGGTGAAGCAGAAGAAACAGAAGAAGGAGAAGGAGAAGGTGAAGACTGGAGGGTGAATCAGAAGAAGTAGAAGAAGGAGAAGGAGAAGGTGAAGTCTGGAGGTTGAATCAGAAGAAGTAGAAGAAGGAGAAGGAGAAGGTGAAGTCTGGAGGGTGAATCAGAAGAAGCAGAAGAAGGAGAAGGTGAAGGTGAAGACTGGAGGGTGAATCAGAAGAAGCAGAAGAAGGAGAAGGAGAAGATGAAGTCTGGAGGGTGAATCAGAAGAAGTAGAAGAAGGAGAAGGAGAAGGTGAGGTCTGGAGGGTGAATCAGAAGAAGCAGAAGAAGGAGAAGGAGAAGGTGAAGTCTGGAGGGTGAAGCAGAAGAAACAGAAGAAGGAGAAGGAGAAGGTGAAGACTGGAGGGTGAATCAGAAGAAGTAGAAGAAGGAGAAGGAGAAGGTGAAGTCTGGAGGGTGAATCAGAAGAAGTAGAAGAAGGAGAAGGAGAAGTTGAAGTCTGGAGGGTGAATCAGAAGGAGCAGAAGAAGGAGAAGGAGAAGGTGAAGTCTGGAGGGTGAATCAGAAGAAGCAGAAGAAGGAGAAGGAGAAGATGAAGTCTGGAGGGTGAATCAGAAGAAGTAGAAGAAGGAGAAGGAGAAGGTGAAGTCTGGAGGGTGAATCAGAAGAAGTAGAAGAAGGAGAAGGAGAAGATGAAGTCTGGAGGGTGAATCAGAAGAAACAGAAGAAGGAGAAGGAGAAGGTGAAGTCTGGAGGGTGAATCATAAGAAGTAGAAGAAGGAGAAGGAGAAGGTGTAGTCTGGAGGGTGAATCAGAAGAAGTAGACGAAGGAGAAGGAGAAGGTGAAGTCTGGAGTGTGAAGCAGAAGAAGCAGAAGAAGGAGAAGGAGAAGGTGAAGTCTGGAGGGCGCAGCAGAAGAAGCAGAAGAAGGAGAATGAGAAGGTGAAGTCTGGAGGGTGAATCAGAAGAAGCAGAAGAAGGAGAAGGAGAAGGTGAAGTCTGGAGGTTGAATCAGAAGAAGTAGAAGAAGGAGAAGGAGAAGGTGAAGTCTGGAGGGTGAATCAGAAGAAGCAGAAGAAGGAGAAGGAGAAGGTGAAGTCTGGAGGTTGAATCAGAAGAAGTAGAAGAAGGAGAAGGAGAAGGTGAAGTCTGGAGGGTGAAGCAGAAGAAGTAGAAGAAGGAGAAGGAGAAGGTGAAGTCAGGAGGGTGAATCAGAAGAAGTAGAAGAAGGAGAAGGAGAAGGTGAAGTCTGGAGGGTGAATCAGAAGAATCAGAAGAAGGAGAAGGAGAAGGTGAAGTCTGGAGGGTGAATCAGAAGAAGCAGAAGAAAGAGAAGGAGAAGGTGAAGTCTGGAGGGTGAAGCAGAAGAATCAGAAGAAGGAGAAGGAGAAGGTGAAGTCTGGAGGGTGAATCAGAAGAAGCAGAAGAAAGAGAAGGAGAAGGTGAAGTCTGGAGGGTGAAGCAGAAGAAACAGAAGAAGGAGAAGGAGAAGGTGAAGACTGGAGGGTGAATCAGAAGAAGTAGAAGAAGGAGAAGGAGAAGGTGAAGTCTGGAGGGTGAATCAGAAGAAGTAGAAGAAGGAGAAGGAGAAGTTGAAGTCTGGAGGGTGAATCAGAAGGAGCAGAAGAAGGAGAAGGAGAAGATGAAGTCTGGAGGGTGAATCAGAAGAAGTAGAAGAAGGAGAAGGAGAAGGTGAAGTCTGGAGGGTGAATCAGAAGAAGTAGAAGAAGGAGAAGGAGAAGATGAAGTCTGGAGGGTGAATCAGAAGAAACAGAAGAAGGAGAAGGAGAAGGTGAAGCCTGGAGGGTGAATCAGAAGAAGTAGAAGAAGGAGAAGGAGAAGGTGTAGTCTGGAGGGTGAATCAGAAGAAGTAGACGAAGGAGAAGGAGAAGGTGAAGTCTGGAGGGTGAATCAGAAGAAGCAGAAGAAGGAGAAGGAGAAGGTGAAGTCTGGAGGGTGAATCAGAAGAAGCAGAAGAAGGAGAAGGAGAAGGTGAAGTCTGGAGGGTGAATCAGAAGAAGTAGAAGAAGGAGAAGGAGAAGTTGAAGTCTGGAGGGTGAAGCAGAAGAAGTAGAAGATGGAGAAGGAGAAGGTGAAGTCAGGAGGGTGAATCAGAAGAAGTAGAAGAAGGAGAAGGAGAAGGTGAAGTCAGGAGGGTGAATCAGAAGAAGCAGAAGATGGAGAAGGAGAAGGTGAAGCCTGGAGGGTGAATCAGAAGAATCGGAAGAAGGAGAAGGAGAAGGTGAAGTCTGGAGGGTGAATCAGAAGAAGCAGAGGAAGGAGAAGGAGAAGGTGAAGTCTGGAGGGTGAATCAGAAGAAGCAGAATAAGGAGAAGGAGAAGGTGAAGTCTGGAGGGTGAATCAGAAGAAGCAGAATAAGGAGAAGGAGAAGGTGAAGTCTGGAGGGTGAATCAGAAGAAGCAGAAGAAGGAGAAGGAGAAGGTGAAGTCTGGAGGGTGAATCAGAAGAAGCAGAAGAAGGAGAAGGAGAAGGTGAAGTCTGGAGGGTGAAGCAGAAGAAGTAGAAGAAGGAGAAGGAGAAGGTGAAGTCAGGAGGGTGAATCAGAAGAAGTAGAAGAAGGAGAAGGAGAAGGTGAAGTCAGGAGGGTGAATCAGAAGAAGCAGAAGAAGGAGAAGGAGAAGGTGAAGTCTGGAGGGTGAATCAGAAGAATCAGAAGAAGGAGAAGGAGAAGGTGAAGTCTGGAGGGTGAATCAGAAGAAGCAGAAGAAAGAGAAGGAGAAGGTGAAGTCTGGAGGGTGAAGCAGAAGAAACAGAAGAAGGAGAAGGAGAAGGTGAGGACTGGAGGGTGAATCAGAAGAAGTAGAAGAAGGAGAAGGAGAAGGTGAAGTCTGGAGGGTGAATCAGAAGAAGCAGAAGAAGGAGAAGGAGAAGGTGAAGTCTGGAGGGTGAATCAGAAGAAGCAGAAGAAGGAGAAGGAGAAGATGAAGTCTGGAGGGTGAATCGGAAGAAGTAGAAGAAGGAGAAGGAGAAGGTGAAGTCTGGAGGGTGAATCAGAAGAAGTAGAAGAAGGAGAAGGAGAAGTTGAAGTCTGGAGGGTGAATCAGAAGAAGCAGAAGAAGGAGAAGGAGAAGGTGAAGTCTGGAGGGTGAATCAGAAGAAGCAGAAGAAGGAGAAGGAGAAGATGAAGTCTGGAGGGTGAATCAGAAGAAGTAGAAGAAGGAGAAGGAGAAGGTGAAGTCTGGAGGGTGAATCAGAAGAAGTAGAAGAAGGAGAAGGAGAAGATGAAGTCTGGAGGGTGAATCAGAAGAAACAGAAGAAGGAGGAGGAGAAGGTGAAGTCTGGAGGGTGAATCAGAAGAAGTAGAAGAAGGAGAAGGAGAAGGTGTAGTCTGGAGGGTGAATCAGAAGAAGTAGACGAAGGAGAAGGAGAAGGTGAAGTCTGGAGGGTGAATCAGAACAAGCAGAAGAAGGAGAAGGAGAAGGTGAAGTCTGGAGGGTGAATCAGAAGAAGTAGAAGAAGGAGAAGGAGAAGGTGAAGTCTGGAGGGTGAATCAGAAGAAGCAGAAGAAGGAGAAGGAGAAGGTGAAGTCTGGAGGGTGAATCAGAAGAAGCAGAAGAAGGAGAAGGAGAAGGTGAAGTCTGGAGGGGGAATCAGAAGAAGTAGAAGAAGGAGAAGGAGAAGTTGAAGTCTGGAGGGTGAAGCAGAAGAAGTAGAAGATGGAGAAGGAGAAGGTGAAGTCAGGAGGGTGAATCAGAAGAAGTAGAAGAAGGAGAAGGAGAAGGTGAAGTCAGGAGGGTGAATCAGAAGAAGCAGAAGATGGAGAAGGAGAAGGTGAAGTCTGGAGGGTGAATCAGAAGAATCAGAAGAAGGAGAAGGAGAAGGTGAAGTCTGGAGGGTGAATCAGAAGAAGCAAAGGAAGGAGAAGGAGAAGGTGAAGTCTGGAGGGTGAATCAGAAGAAGCAGAATAAGGAGAAGGAGAAGGTGAAGTCTGGAGGGTGAATCAGAAGAAGCAGAATAAGGAGAAGGAGAAGGTGAAGTCTGGAGGGTGAATCAGAAGAAGTAGAAGAAGGAGAAGGAGAAGGTGAAGTCTGGAGGGTGAAGCAGAAGAAGTAGAAGAAGGAGAAGGAGAAGCTGAAGTCAGGAGGGTGAATCAGAAGAAGTAGAAGAAAGAGAAGGAGAAGGTGAAGTCTGGAGGGTGAAGCAGAAGAAACAGAAGAAGGAGAAGGAGAAGGTGAAGACTGGAGGGTGAATCAGAAGAAGTAGAAGAAGGAGAAGGAGAAGGTGAAGTCTGGAGGGTGAATCAGAAGAAGTAGAAGAAGGAGAAGGAGAAGCTGAAGTCAGGAGGGTGAATCAGAAGAAGTAGAAGAAGGAGAAGGAGAAGGTGAAGTCAGGAGGGTGAATCAGAAGAAGCAGAAGAAGGAGAAGGAGAAGGTGAAGTCTGGAGGGTGAATCAGAAGAATCAGAAGAAGGAGAAGGAGAAGGTGAAGTCTGGAGGGTGAATCAGAAGAAGTAGAAGAAGGAGAAGGAGAAGTTGAAGTCTGGAGGGTGAATCAGAAGAAGTAGAAGAAGGAGAAGGAGAAGTTGAAGTCTGGAGGGTGAATCAGAAGGAGCAGAAGAAGGAGAAGGAGAAGGTGAAGTCTGGAGGGTGAATCAGAAGAAGCAGAAGAAGGAGAAGGAGAAGATGAAGTCTGGAGGGTGAATCAGAAGAAGTAGAAGAAGGAGAAGGAGAAGGTGAAGACTGGAGGGTGAATCAGAAGAAGTAGAAGAAGGAGAAGGAGAAGGTGAAGTCTGGAGGGTGAATCAGAAGAAGTAGAAGAAGGAGAAGGAGAAGTTGAAGTCTGGAGGGTGAATCAGAAGGAGCAGAAGAAGGAGAAGGAGAAGGTGAAGTCTGGAGGGTGAATCAGAAGAAGCAGAAGAAGGAGAAGGAGAAGATGAAGTCTGGAGGGTGAATCAGAAGAAGTAGAAGAAGGAGAAGGAGAAGGTGAAGTCTGGAGGGTGAATCAGAAGAAGTAGAAGAAGGAGAAGGAGAAGATGAAGTCTGGAGGGTGAATCAGAAGAAACAGAAGAAGGAGAAGGAGAAGGTGAAGTCTGGAGGGTGAATCAGAAGAAGTAGAAGAAGGAGAAGGAGAAGGTGTAGTCTGGAGGGTGAATCAGAAGAAGTAGACGAAGGAGAAGGAGAAGGTGAAGTCTGGAGTGTGAAGCAGAAGAAGCAGAAGAAGGAGAAGGAGAAGGTGAAGTCTGGAGGGCGCAGCAGAAGAAGCAGAAGAAGGAGAATGAGAAGGTGAAGTCTGGAGGGTGAATCAGAAGAAGCAGAAGAAGGAGAAGGAGAAGGTGAAGTCTGGAGGTTGAATCAGAAGAAGTAGAAGAAGGAGAAGGAGAAGGTGAAGTCTGGAGGGTGAAGCAGAAGAAACAGAAGAAGGAGAAGGAGAAGGTGAAGTCTGGAGGGTGAATCAGAAGAAGTAGAAGAAGGAGAAGGAGAAGGTGAAGTCTGGAGGGTGAATCAGAAGAAGTAGAAGAAGGAGAAGGAGAAGGTGTAGTCTGGAGGGTGAATCAGAAGAAGTAGACGAAGGAGAAGGAGAAGGTGAAGTCTGGAGTGTGAAGCAGAAGAAGCAGAAGAAGGAGAAGGAGAAGGTGAAGTCTGGAGGGCGCAGCAGAAGAAGCAGAAGAAGGAGAATGAGAAGGTGAAGTCTGGAGGGTGAATCAGAAGAAGTAGAAGAAGGAGAAGGAGAAGGTGAAGTCTGGAGGGTGAATCAGAAGAAGTAGAAGAAGGAGAAGGAGAAGGTGAAGTCTGGAGGGTGAATCAGAAGAAGTAGAAGAAGGAGAAGGAGAAGTTGAAGTCTGGAGGGTGAATCAGAAGGAGCAGAAGAAGGAGAAGGAGAAGGTGAAGTCTGGAGGGTGAATCAGAAGAAGCAGAAGAAGGAGAAGGAGAAGATGAAGTCTGGAGGGTGAATCAGAAGAAGTAGAAGAAGGAGAAGGAGAAGGTGAAGTCTGGAGGGTGAATCAGAAGAAGTAGAAGAAGGAGAAGGAGAAGATGAAGTCTGGAGGGTGAATCAGAAGAAACAGAAGAAGGAGAAGGAGAAGGTGAAGTCTGGAGGGTGAATCAGAAGAAGTAGAAGAAGGAGAAGGAGAAGGTGTAGTCTGGAGGGTGAATCAGAAGAAGTAGACGAAGGAGAAGGAGAAGGTGAAGTCTGGAGTGTGAAGCAGAAGAAGCAGAAGAAGGAGAAGGAGAAGGTGAAGTCTGGAGGGCGCAGCAGAAGAAGCAGAAGAAGGAGAATGAGAAGGTGAAGTCTGGAGGGTGAATCAGAAGAAGCAGAAGAAGGAGAAGGAGAAGGTGAAGTCTGGAGGTTGAATCAGAAGAAGTAGAAGAAGGAGAAGGAGAAGGTGAAGTCTGGAGGGTGAATCAGAAGAAGCAGAAGAAGGAGAAGGAGAAGGTGAAGTCTGGAAGTTGAATCAGAAGAAGTAGAAGAAGGAGAAGGAGAAGGTGAAGTCTGGAGGGTGAAGCAGAAGAAGTAGAAGAAGGAGAAGGAGAAGGTGAAGTCAGGAGGGTGAATCAGAAGAAGTAGAAGAAGGAGAAGGAGAAGGTGAAGTCTGGAGGGTGAATCAGAAGAATCAGAAGAAGGAGAAGGAGAAGGTGAAGTCTGGAGGGTGAATCAGAAGAAGCAGAAGAAAGAGAAGGAGAAGGTGAAGTCTGGAGGGTGAAGCAGAAGAATCAGAAGAAGGAGAAGGAGAAGGTGAAGTCTGGAGGGTGAATCAGAAGAAGCAGAAGAAAGAGAAGGAGAAGGTGAAGTCTGGAGGGTGAAGCAGAAGAAACAGAAGAAGGAGAAGGAGAAGGTGAAGACTGGAGGGTGAATCAGAAGAAGTAGAAGAAGGAGAAGGAGAAGGTGAAGTCTGGAGGGTGAATCAGAAGAAGTAGAAGAAGGAGAAGGAGAAGTTGAAGTCTGGAGGGTGAATCAGAAGGAGCAGAAGAAGGAGAAGGAGAAGGTGAAGTCTGGAGGGTGAATCAGAAGAAGCAGAAGAAGGAGAAGGAGAAGATGAAGTCTGGAGGGTGAATCAGAAGAAGTAGAAGAAGGAGAAGGAGAAGGTGAAGTCTGGAGGGTGAATCAGAAGAAGTAGAAGAAGGAGAAGGAGAAGATGAAGTCTGGAGGGTGAATCAGAAGAAACAGAAGAAGGAGAAGGAGAAGGTGAAGTCTGGAGGGTGAATCAGAAGAAGTAGAAGAAGGAGAAGGAGAAGGTGTAGTCTGGAGGGTGAATCAGAAGAAGTAGACGAAGGAGAAGGAGAAGGTGAAGTCTGGAGGGTGAATCAGAAGAAGCAGAAGAAGGAGAAGGAGAAGGTGAAGTCTGGAGGGTGAATCAGATGAAGTAGATGAAGGAGAAGGAGAAGGTGAAGTCTGGAGGGTGAATGAGAAGAAGCAGAAGAAGGAGAAGGAGAAGGTGAAGTCTGGAGGGTGAATCAGAAGAAGCAGAAGAAGGAGAAGGAGAAGGTGAAGTCTGGAGGGTGAATCAGAAGAAGTAGAAGAAGGAGAAGGAGAAGTTGAAGTCTGGAGGGTGAAGCAGAAGAAGTAGAAGATGGAGAAGGAGAAGGTGAAGTCAGGAGGGTGAATCAGAAGAAGTAGAAGAAGGAGAAGGAGAAGGTGAAGTCAGGAGGGTGAATCAGAAGAAGCAGAAGATGGAGAAGGAGAAGGTGAAGCCTGGAGGGTGAATCAGAAGAATCAGAAGAAGGAGAAGGAGAAGGTGAAGTCTGGAGGGTGAATCAGAAGAAGCAGAGGAAGGAGAAGGAGAAGGTGAAGTCTGGAGGGTGAATCAGAAGAAGCAGAATAAGGAGAAGGAGAAGGTGAAGTCTGGAGGGTGAATCAGAAGAAGCAGAATAAGGAGAAGGAGAAGGTGAAGTCTGGAGGGTGAATCAGAAGAAGCAGAAGAAGGAGAAGGAGAAGGTGAAGTCTGGAGGGTGAATCAGAAGAAGCAGAAGAAGGAGAAGGAGAAGGTGAAGTCTGGAGGGTGAAGCAGAAGAAGTAGAAGAAGGAGAAGGAGAAGGTGAAGTCAGGAGGGTGAATCAGAAGAAGTAGAAGAAGGAGAAGGAGAAGGTGAAGTCAGGAGGGTGAATCAGAAGAAGCAGAAGAAGGAGAAGGAGAAGGTGAAGTCTGGAGGGTGAATCAGAAGAATCAGAAGAAGGAGAAGGAGAAGGTGAAGTCTGGAGGGTGAATCAGAAGAAGCAGAAGAAAGAGAAGGAGAAGGTGAAGTCTGGAGGGTGAAGCAGAAGAAACAGAAGAAGGAGAAGGAGAAGGTGAAGACTGGAGGGTGAATCAGAAGAAGTAGAAGAAGGAGAAGGAGAAGGTGAAGTCTGGAGGGTGAATCAGAAGAAGCAGAAGAAGGAGAAGGAGAAGGTGAAGTCTGGAGGGTGAATCAGAAGAAGCAGAAGAAGGAGAAGGAGAAGATGAAGTCTGGAGGGTGAATCGGAAGAAGTAGAAGAAGGAGAAGGAGAAGGTGAAGTCTGGAGGGTGAATCAGAAGAAGTAGAAGAAGGAGAAGGAGAAGTTGAAGTCTGGAGGGTGAATCAGAAGAAGCAGAAGAAGGACAAGGAGAAGGTGAAGTCTGGAGGGTGAATCAGAAGAAGCAGAAGAAGGAGAAGGAGAAGATGAAGTCTGGAGGGTGAATCAGAAGAAGTAGAAGAAGGAGAAGGAGAAGGTGAAGTCTGGAGGGTGAATCAGAAGAAGTAGAAGAAGGAGAAGGAGAAGATGAAGTCTGGAGGGTGAATCAGAAGAAACAGAAGAAGGAGGAGGAGAAGCTGAAGTCTGGAGGGTGAATCAGAAGAAGTAGAAGAAGGAGAAGGAGAAGGTGTAGTCTGGAGGGTGAATCAGAAGAAGTAGACGAAGGAGAAGGAGAAGGTGAAGTCTGGAGGGTGAATCAGAACAAGCAGAAGAAGGAGAAGGAGAAGGTGAAGTCTGGAGGGTGAATCAGAAGAAGTAGAAGAAGGAGAAGGAGAAGGTGAAGTCTGGAGGGTGAATCAGAAGAAGCTGAAGAAGGAGAAGGAGAAGGTGAAGTCTGGAGGGTGAATCAGAAGAAGCAGAAGAAGGAGAAGGAGAAGGTGAAGTCTGGAGGGTGAAGCAGAAGAAGCAGAAGAAAGAGAAGGAGAAGGTGAAGTCTGGAGGGTGAAGCAGAAGAAACAGAAGAAGGAGAAGGAGAAGGTGAAGACTGGAGGGTGAATCAGAAGAAGTAGAAGAAGGAGAAGGAGAAGGTGAAGTCTGGAGGTTGAATCAGAAGAAGTAGAAGAAGGAGAAGGAGAAGGTGAAGTCTGGAGGGTGAATCAGAAGAAGCAGAAGAAGGAGAAGGTGAAGGTGAAGACTGGAGGGTGAATCAGAAGAAGCAGAAGAAGGAGAAGGAGAAGATGAAGTCTGGAGGGTGAATCAGAAGAAGTAGAAGAAGGAGAAGGAGAAGGTGAGGTCTGGAGGGTGAATCAGAAGAAGCAGAAGAAGGAGAAGGAGAAGGTGAAGTCTGGAGGGTGAAGCAGAAGAAACAGAAGAAGGAGAAGGAGAAGGTGAAGACTGGAGGGTGAATCAGAAGAAGTAGAAGAAGGAGAAGGAGAAGGTGAAGTCTGGAGGGTGAATCAGAAGAAGTAGAAGAAGGAGAAGGAGAAGTTGAAGTCTGGAGGGTGAATCAGAAGGAGCAGAAGAAGGAGAAGGAGAAGGTGAAGTCTGGAGGGTGAATCAGAAGAAGCAGAAGAAGGAGAAGGAGAAGATGAAGTCTGGAGGGTGAATCAGAAGAAGTAGAAGAAGGAGAAGGAGAAGGTGAAGTCTGGAGGGTGAATCAGAAGAAGTAGAAGAAGGAGAAGGAGAAGATGAAGTCTGGAGGGTGAATCAGAAGAAACAGAAGAAGGAGAAGGAGAAGGTGAAGTCTGGAGGGTGAATCAGAAGAAGTAGAAGAAGGAGAAGGAGAAGGTGTAGTCTGGAGGGTGAATCAGAAGAAGTAGACGAAGGAGAAGGAGAAGGTGAAGTCTGGAGTGTGAAGCAGAAGAAGCAGAAGAAGGAGAAGGAGAAGGTGAAGTCTGGAGGGCGCAGCAGAAGAAGCAGAAGAAGGAGAATGAGAAGGTGAAGTCTGGAGGGTGAATCAGAAGAAGCAGAAGAAGGAGAAGGAGAAGGTGAAGTCTGGAGGTTGAATCAGAAGAAGTAGAAGAAGGAGAAGGAGAAGGTGAAGTCTGGAGGGTGAATCAGAAGAAGCAGAAGAAGGAGAAGGAGAAGGTGAAGTCTGGAGGTTGAATCAGAAGAAGTAGAAGAAGGAGAAGGAGAAGGTGAAGTCTGGAGGGTGAAGCAGAAGAAGTAGAAGAAGGAGAAGGAGAAGGTGAAGTCAGGAGGGTGAATCAGAAGAAGTAGAAGAAGGAGAAGGAGAAGGTGAAGTCTGGAGGGTGAATCAGAAGAATCAGAAGAAGGAGAAGGAGAAGGTGAAGTCTGGAGGGTGAATCAGAAGAAGCAGAAGAAAGAGAAGGAGAAGGTGAAGTCTGGAGGGTGAAGCAGAAGAATCAGAAGAAGGAGAAGGAGAAGGTGAAGTCTGGAGGGTGAATCAGAAGAAGCAGAAGAAAGAGAAGGAGAAGGTGAAGTCTGGAGGGTGAAGCAGAAGAAACAGAAGAAGGAGAAGGAGAAGGTGAAGACTGGAGGGTGAATCAGAAGAAGTAGAAGAAGGAGAAGGAGAAGGTGAAGTCTGGAGGGTGAATCAGAAGAAGTAGAAGAAGGAGAAGGAGAAGTTGAAGTCTGGAGGGTGAATCAGAAGGAGCAGAAGAAGGAGAAGGAGAAGGTGAAGTCTGGAGGGTGAATTAGAAGAAGCAGAAGAAGGAGAAGGAGAAGATGAAGTCTGGAGGGTGAATCAGAAGAAGTAGAAGAAGGAGAAGGAGAAGGTGAAGTCTGGAGGGTGAATCAGAAGAAGTAGAAGAAGGAGAAGGAGAAGATGAAGTCTGGAGGGTGAATCAGAAGAAACAGAAGAAGGAGAAGGAGAAGGTGAAGTCTGGAGGGTGAATCAGAAGAAGTAGAAGAAGGAGAAGGAGAAGGTGTAGTCTGGAGGGTGAATCAGAAGAAGTAGACGAAGGAGAAGGAGAAGGTGAAGTCTGGAGGGTGAATCAGAAGAAGCAGAAGAAGGAGAAGGAGAAGGTGAAGTCTGGAGGGTGAATCAGATGAAGTAGATGAAGGAGAAGGAGAAGGTGAAGTCTGGAGGGTGAATCAGAAGAAGCAGAAGAAGGAGAAGGAGAAGGTGAAGTCTGGAGGGTGAATCAGAAGAAGCAGAAGAAGGAGAAGGAGAAGGTGAAGTCTGGAGGGTGAATCAGAAGAAGTAGAAGAAGGAGAAGGAGAAGTTGAAGTCTGGAGGGTGAAGCAGAAGAAGTAGAAGATGGAGAAGGAGAAGGTGAAGTCAGGAGGGTGAATCAGAAGAAGTAGAAGAAGGAGAAGGAGAAGGTGAAGTCAGGAGGGTGAATCAGAAGAAGCAGAAGATGGAGAAGGAGAAGGTGAAGCCTGGAGGGTGAATCAGAAGAATCAGAAGAAGGAGAAGGAGAAGGTGAAGTCTGGAGGGTGAATCAGAAGAAGCAGAGGAAGGAGAAGGAGAAGGTGAAGTCTGGAGGGTGAATCAGAAGAAGCAGAATAAGGAGAAGGAGAAGGTGAAGTCTGGAGGGTGAATCAGAAGAAGCAGAATAAGGAGAAGGAGAAGGTGAAGTCTGGAGGGTGAATCAGAAGAAGCAGAAGAAGGAGAAGGAGAAGGTGAAGTCTGGAGGGTGAATCAGAAGAAGCAGAAGAAGGAGAAGGAGAAGGTGAAGTCTGGAGGGTGAAGCAGAAGAAGTAGAAGAAGGAGAAGGAGAAGGTGAAGTCAGGAGGGTGAATCAGAAGAAGTAGAAGAAGGAGAAGGAGAAGGTGAAGTCAGGAGGGTGAATCAGAAGAAGCAGAAGAAGGAGAAGGAGAAGGTGAAGTCTGGAGGGTGAATCAGAAGAATCAGAAGAAGGAGAAGGAGAAGGTGAAGTCTGGAGGGTGAATCAGAAGAAGTAGAAGAAGGAGAAGGAGAAGATGAAGTCTGGAGGGTGAATCAGAAGAAACAGAAGAAGGAGAAGGAGAAGGTGAAGTCTGGAGGGTGAATCAGAAGAAGTAGAAGAAGGAGAAGGAGAAGGTGTAGTCTGGAGGGTGAATCAGAAGAAGTAGACGAAGGAGAAGGAGAAGGTGAAGTCTGGAGGGTGAATCAGAAGAAGCAGAAGAAGGAGAAGGAGAAGGTGAAGTCTGGAGGGTGAATCAGATGAAGTAGATGAAGGAGAAGGAGAAGGTGAAGTCTGGAGGGTGAATGAGAAGAAGCAGAAGAAGGAGAAGGAGAAGGTGAAGTCTGGAGGGTGAATCAGAAGAAGCAGAAGAAGGAGAAGGAGAAGGTGAAGTCTGGAGGGTGAATCAGAAGAAGTAGAAGAAGGAGAAGGAGAAGTTGAAGTCTGGAGGGTGAAGCAGAAGAAGTAGAAGATGGAGAAGGAGAAGGTGAAGTCAGGAGGGTGAATCAGAAGAAGTAGAAGAAGGAGAAGGAGAAGGTGAAGTCAGGAGGGTGAATCAGAAGAAGCAGAAGATGGAGAAGGAGAAGGTGAAGCCTGGAGGGTGAATCAGAAGAATCAGAAGAAGGAGAAGGAGAAGGTGAAGTCTGGAGGGTGAATCAGAAGAAGCAGAGGAAGGAGAAGGAGAAGGTGAAGTCTGGAGGGTGAATCAGAAGAAGCAGAATAAGGAGAAGGAGAAGGTGAAGTCTGGAGGGTGAATCAGAAGAAGCAGAATAAGGAGAAGGAGAAGGTGAAGTCTGGAGGGTGAATCAGAAGAAGCAGAAGAAGGAGAAGGAGAAGGTGAAGTCTGGAGGGTGAATCAGAAGAAGCAGAAGAAGGAGAAGGAGAAGGTGAAGTCTGGAGGGTGAAGCAGAAGAAGTAGAAGAAGGAGAAGGAGAAGGTGAAGTCAGGAGGGTGAATCAGAAGAAGTAGAAGAAGGAGAAGGAGAAGGTGAAGTCAGGAGGGTGAATCAGAAGAAGCAGAAGAAGGAGAAGGAGAAGGTGAAGTCTGGAGGGTGAATCAGAAGAATCAGAAGAAGGAGAAGGAGAAGGTGAAGTCTGGAGGGTGAATCAGAAGAAGCAGAAGAAAGAGAAGGAGAAGGTGAAGTCTGGAGGGTGAAGCAGAAGAAACAGAAGAAGGAGAAGGAGAAGGTGAAGACTGGAGGGTGAATCAGAAGAAGTAGAAGAAGGAGAAGGAGAAGGTGAAGTCTGGAGGGTGAATCAGAAGAAGCAGAAGAAGGAGAAGGAGAAGGTGAAGTCTGGAGGGTGAATCAGAAGAAGCAGAAGAAGGAGAAGGAGAAGATGAAGTCTGGAGGGTGAATCGGAAGAAGTAGAAGAAGGAGAAGGAGAAGGTGAAGTCTGGAGGGTGAATCAGAAGAAGTAGAAGAAGGAGAAGGAGAAGTTGAAGTCTGGAGGGTGAATCAGAAGAAGCAGAAGAAGGAGAAGGAGGGTGAAGTCTGGAGGGTGAATCAGAAGAAGCAGAAGAAGGAGAAGGAGAAGATGAAGTCTGGAGGGTGAATCAGAAGAAGTAGAAGAAGGAGAAGGAGAAGGTGAAGTCTGGAGGGTGAATCAGAAGAAGTAGAAGAAGGAGAAGGAGAAGATGAAGTCTGGAGGGTGAATCAGAAGAAACAGAAGAAGGAGGAGGAGAAGCTGAAGTCTGGAGGGTGAATCAGAAGAAGTAGAAGAAGGAGAAGGAGAAGGTGTAGTCTGGAGGGTGAATCAGAAGAAGTAGACGAAGGAGAAGGAGAAGGTGAAGTCTGGAGGGTGAATCAGAACAAGCAGAAGAAGGAGAAGGAGAAGGTGAAGTCTGGAGGGTGAATCAGAAGAAGTAGAAGAAGGAGAAGGAGAAGGTGAAGTCTGGAGGGTGAATCAGAAGAAGCTGAAGAAGGAGAAGGAGAAGGTGAAGTCTGGAGGGTGAATCAGAAGAAGCAGAAGAAGGAGAAGGAGAAGGTGAAGTCTGGAGGGTGAAGCAGAAGAAGCAGAAGAAAGAGAAGGAGAAGGTGAAGTCTGGAGGGTGAAGCAGAAGAAACAGAAGAAGGAGAAGGAGAAGGTGAAGACTGGAGGGTGAATCAGAAGAAGTAGAAGAAGGAGAAGGAGAAGGTGAAGTCTGGAGGTTGAATCAGAAGAAGTAGAAGAAGGAGAAGGAGAAGGTGAAGTCTGGAGGGTGAATCAGAAGAAGCAGAAGAAGGAGAAGGTGAAGGTGAAGACTGGAGGGTGAATCAGAAGAAGCAGAAGAAGGAGAAGGAGAAGATGAAGTCTGGAGGGTGAATCAGAAGAAGTAGAAGAAGGAGAAGGAGAAGGTGAGCTCTGGAGGGTGAATCAGAAGAAGCAGAAGAAGGAGAAGGAGAAGGTGAAGTCTGGAGGGTGAAGCAGAAGAAACAGAAGAAGGAGAAGGAGAAGGTGAAGACTGGAGGGTGAATCAGAAGAAGTAGAAGAAGGAGAAGGAGAAGGTGAAGTCTGGAGGGTGAATCAGAAGAAGTAGAAGAAGGAGAAGGAGAAGTTGAAGTCTGGAGGGTGAATCAGAAGGAGCAGAAGAAGGAGAAGGAGAAGGTGAAGTCTGGAGGGTGAATCAGAAGAAGCAGAAGAAGGAGAAGGAGAAGATGAAGTCTGGAGGGTGAATCAGAAGAAGTAGAAGAAGGAGAAGGAGAAGGTGAAGTCTGGAGGGTGAATCAGAAGAAGTAGAAGAAGGAGAAGGAGAAGATGAAGTCTGGAGGGTGAATCAGAAGAAACAGAAGAAGGAGAAGGAGAAGGTGAAGTCTGGAGGGTGAATCAGAAGAAGTAGAAGAAGGAGAAGGAGAAGGTGTAGTCTGGAGGGTGAATCCGAAGAAGTAGACGAAGGAGAAGGAGAAGGTGAAGTCTGGAGTGTGAAGCAGAAGAAGCAGAAGAAGGAGAAGGAGAAGGTGAAGTCTGGAGGGCGCAGCAGAAGAAGCAGAAGAAGGAGAATGAGAAGGTGAAGTCTGGAGGGTGAATCAGAAGAAGCAGAAGAAGGAGAAGGAGAAGGTGAAGTCTGGAGGTTGAATCAGAAGAAGTAGAAGAAGGAGAAGGAGAAGGTGAAGTCTGGAGGGTGAATCAGAAGAAGCAGAAGAAGGAGAAGGAGAAGGTGAAGTCTGGAGGTTGAATCAGAAGAAGTAGAAGAAGGAGAAGGAGAAGGTGAAGTCTGGAGGGTGAAGCAGAAGAAGTAGAAGAAGGAGAAGGAGAAGGTGAAGTCAGGAGGTTGAATCAGAAGAAGTAGAAGAAGGAGAAGGAGAAGGTGAAGTCTGGAGGGTGAATCAGAAGAATCAGAAGAAGGAGAAGGAGAAGGTGAAGTCTGGAGGGTGAATCAGAAGAAGCAGAAGAAAGAGAAGGAGAAGGTGAAGTCTGGAGGGTGAAGCAGAAGAATCAGAAGAAGGAGAAGGAGAAGGTGAAGTCTGGAGGGTGAATCAGAAGAAGCAGAAGAAAGAGAAGGAGAAGGTGAAGTCTGGAGGGTGAAGCAGAAGAAACAGAAGAAGGAGAAGGAGAAGGTGAAGACTGGAGGGTGAATCAGAAGAAGTAGAAGAAGGAGAAGGAGAAGGTGAAGTCTGGAGGGTGAATCAGAAGAAGTAGAAGAAGGAGAAGGAGAAGTTGAAGTCTGGAGGGTGAATCAGAAGGAGCAGAAGAAGGAGAAGGAGAAGGTGAAGTCTGGAGGGTGAATCAGAAGAAGCAGAAGAAGGAGAAGGAGAAGATGAAGTCTGGAGGGTGAATCAGAAGAAGTAGAAGAAGGAGAAGGAGAAGGTGAAGTCTGGAGGGTGAATCAGAAGAAGTAGAAGAAGGAGAAGGAGAAGATGAAGTCTGGAGGGTGGATCAGAAGAAACAGAAGAAGGAGAAGGAGAAGGTGAAGTCTGGAGGGTGAATCAGAAGAAGTAGAAGAAGGAGAAGGAGAAGGTGTAGTCTGGAGGGTGAATCAGAAGAAGTAGACGAAGGAGAAGGAGAAGGTGAAGTCTGGAGGGTGAATCAGAAGAAGCAGAAGAAGGAGAAGGAGAAGGTGAAGTCTGGAGGGTGAATCAGATGAAGTAGATGAAGGAGAAGGAGAAGGTGAAGTCTGGAGGGTGAATCAGAAGAAGCAGAAGAAGGAGAAGGAGAAGGTGAAGTCTGGAGGGTGAATCAGAAGAAGCAGAAGAAGGAGAAGGAGAAGGTGAAGTCTGGAGGGTGAATCAGAAGAAGTAGAAGAAGGAGAAGGAGAAGTTGAAGTCTGGAGGGTGAAGCAGAAGAAGTAGAAGATGGAGAAGGAGAAGGTGAAGTCAGGAGGGTGAATCAGAAGAAGTAGAAGAAGGAGAAGGAGAAGGTGAAGTCAGGAGGGTGAATCAGAAGAAGCAGAAGATGGAGAAGGAGAAGGTGAAGCCTGGAGGGTGAATCAGAAGAATCAGAAGAAGGAGAAGGAGAAGGTGAAGTCTGGAGGGTGAATCAGAAGAAGCAGAGGAAGGAGAAGGAGAAGGTGAAGTCTGGAGGGTGAATCAGAAGAAGCAGAATAAGGAGAAGGAGAAGGTGAAGTCTGGAGGGTGAATCAGAAGAAGCAGAATAAGGAGAAGGAGAAGGTGAAGTCTGGAGGGTGAATCAGAAGAAGCAGAAGAAGGAGAAGGAGAAGGTGAAGTCTGGAGGGTGAATCAGAAGAAGCAGAAGAAGGAGAAGGAGAAGGTGAAGTCTGGAGGGTGAAGCAGAAGAAGTAGAAGAAGGAGAAGGAGAAGGTGAAGTCAGGAGGGTGAATCAGAAGAAGTAGAAGAAGGAGAAGGAGAAGGTGAAGTCAGGAGGGTGAATCAGAAGAAGCAGAAGAAGGAGAAGGAGAAGGTGAAGTCTGGAGGGTGAATCAGAAGAATCAGAAGAAGGAGAAGGAGAAGGTGAAGTCTGGAGGGTGAATCAGAAGAAGCAGAAGAAAGAGAAGGAGAAGGTGAAGTCTGGAGGGTGAAGCAGAAGAAACAGAAGAAGGAGAAGGAGAAGGTGAAGACTGGAGGGTGAATCAGAAGAAGTAGAAGAAGGAGAAGGAGAAGGTGAAGTCTGGAGGGTGAATCAGAAGAAGCAGAAGAAGGAGAAGGAGAAGGTGAAGTCTGGAGGGTGAATCAGAAGAAGCAGAAGAAGGAGAAGGAGAAGATGAAGTCTGGAGGGTGAATCGGAAGAAGTAGAAGAAGGAGAAGGAGAAGGTGAAGTCTGGAGGGTGAATCAGAAGAAGTAGAAGAAGGAGAAGGAGAAGTTGAAGTCTGGAGGGTGAATCAGAAGAAGCAGAAGAAGGAGAAGGAGAAGGTGAAGTCTGGAGGGTGAATCAGAAGAAGCAGAAGAAGGAGAAGGAGAAGATGAAGTCTGGAGGGTGAATCAGAAGAAGTAGAAGAAGGAGAAGGAGAAGGTGAAGTCTGGAGGGTGAATCAGAAGAAGTAGAAGAAGGAGAAGGAGAAGATGAAGTCTGGAGGGTGAATCAGAAGAAACAGAAGAAGGAGGAGGAGAAGGTGAAGTCTGGAGGGTGAATCAGAAGAAGTAGAAGAAGGAGAAGGAGAAGGTGTAGTCTGGAGGGTGAATCAGAAGAAGTAGACGAAGGAGAAGGAGAAGGTGAAGTCTGGAGGGTGAATCAGAACAAGCAGAAGAAGGAGAAGGAGAAGGTGAAGTCTGGAGGGTGAATCAGAAGAAGTAGAAGAAGGAGAAGGAGAAGGTGAAGTCTGGAGGGTGAATCAGAAGAAGCAGAAGAAGGAGAAGGAGTAGGTGAAGTCTGGAGGGTGAATCAGAAGAAGCAGAAGAAGGAGAAGGAGAAGGTGAAGTCTGGAGGGTGAATCAGAAGAAGTAGAAGAAGGAGAAGGAGAAGTTGAAGTCTGGAGGGTGAAGCAGAAGAAGTAGAAGATGGAGAAGGAGAAGGTGAAGTCAGGAGGGTGAATCAGAAGAAGTAGAAGAAGGAGAAGGAGAAGGTGAAGTCAGGAGGGTGAATCAGAAGAAGCAGAAGATGGAGAAGGAGAAGGTGAAGTCTGGAGGGTGAATCAGAAGAATCAGAAGAAGGAGAAGGAGAAGGTGAAGTCTGGAGGGTGAATCAGAAGAAGCAAAGGAAGGAGAAGGAGAAGGTGAAGTCTGGAGGGTGAATCAGAAGAAGCAGAATAAGGAGAAGGAGAAGGTGAAGTCTGGAGGGTGAATCAGAAGAAGCAGAATAAGGAGAAGGAGAAGGTGAAGTCTGGAGGGTGAATCAGAAGAAGTAGAAGAAGGAGAAGGAGAAGGTGAAGTCTGGAGGGTGAAGCAGAAGAAGTAGAAGAAGGAGAAGGAGAAGCTGAAGTCAGGAGGGTGAATCAGAAGAAGTAGAAGAAAGAGAAGGAGAAGGTGAAGTCTGGAGGGTGAAGCAGAAGAAACAGAAGAAGGAGAAGGAGAAGGTGAAGACTGGAGGGTGAATCAGAAGAAGTAGAAGAAGGAGAAGGAGAAGGTGAAGTCTGGAGGGTGAATCAGAAGAAGTAGAAGAAGGAGAAGGAGAAGCTGAAGTCAGGAGGGTGAATCAGAAGAAGTAGAAGAAGGAGAAGGAGAAGGTGAAGTCAGGAGGGTGAATCAGAAGAAGCAGAAGAAGGAGAAGGAGAAGGTGAAGTCTGGAGGGTGAATCAGAAGAATCAGAAGAAGGAGAAGGAGAAGGTGAAGTCTGGAGGGTGAATCAGAAGAAGCAGAAGAAAGAGAAGGAGAAGGTGAAGTCTGGAGGGTGAAGCAGAAGAATCAGAAGAAGGAGAAGGAGAAGGTGAAGTCTGGAGGGTGAATCAGAAGAAGCAGAAGAAAGAGAAGGAGAAGGTGAAGTCTGGAGGGTGAAGCAGAAGAAACAGAAGAAGGAGAAGGAGAAGGTGAAGACTGGAGGGTGAATCAGAAGAAGTAGAAGAAGGAGAAGGAGAAGGTGAAGTCTGGAGGGTGAATCAGAAGAAGTAGAAGAAGGAGAAGGAGAAGTTGAAGTCTGGAGGGTGAATCAGAAGGAGCAGAAGAAGGAGAAGGAGAAGGTGAAGTCTGGAGGGTGAATCAGAAGAAGCAGAAGAAGGAGAAGGAGAAGATGAAGTCTGGAGGGTGAATCAGAAGAAGTAGAAGAAGGAGAAGGAGAAGGTGAAGTCTGGAGGGTGAATCAGAAGAAGTAGAAGAAGGAGAAGGAGAAGATGAAGTCTGGAGGGTGAATCAGAAGAAACAGAAGAAGGAGAAGGAGAAGGTGAAGTCTGGAGGGTGAATCAGAAGAAGTAGAAGAAGGAGAAGGAGAAGGTGTAGTCTGGAGGGTGAATCAGAAGAAGTAGACGAAGGAGAAGGAGAAGGTGAAGTCTGGAGTGTGAAGCAGAAGAAGCAGAAGAAGGAGAAGGAGAAGGTGAAGTCTGGAGGGCGCAGCAGAAGAAGCAGAAGAAGGAGAATGAGAAGGTGAAGTCTGGAGGGTGAATCAGAAGAAGCAGAAGAAGGAGAAGGAGAAGGTGAAGTCTGGAGGTTGAATCAGAAGAAGTAGAAGAAGGAGAAGGAGAAGGTGAAGTCTGGAGGGTGAATCAGAAGAAGCAGAAGAAGGAGAAGGAGAAGGTGAAGTCTGGAAGTTGAATCAGAAGAAGTAGAAGAAGGAGAAGGAGAAGGTGAAGTCTGGAGGGTGAAGCAGAAGAAGTAGAAGAAGGAGAAGGAGAAGGTGAAGTCAGGAGGGTGAATCAGAAGAAGTAGAAGAAGGAGAAGGAGAAGGTGAAGTCTGGAGGGTGAATCAGAAGAATCAGAAGAAGGAGAAGGAGAAGGTGAAGTCTGGAGGGTGAATCAGAAGAAGCAGAAGAAAGAGAAGGAGAAGGTGAAGTCTGGAGGGTGAGGCAGAAGAATCAGAAGAAGGAGAAGGAGAAGGTGAAGTCTGGAGGGTGAATCAGAAGAAGCAGAAGAAAGAGAAGGAGAAGGTGAAGTCTGGAGGGTGAAGCAGAAGAAACAGAAGAAGGAGAAGGAGAAGGTGAAGACTGGAGGGTGAATCAGAAGAAGTAGAAGAAGGAGAAGGAGAAGGTGAAGTCTGGAGGGTGAATCAGAAGAAGTAGAAGAAGGAGAAGGAGAAGTTGAAGTCTGGAGGGTGAATCAGAAGGAGCAGAAGAAGGAGAAGGAGAAGGTGAAGTCTGGAGGGTGAATCAGAAGAAGCAGAAGAAGGAGAAGGAGAAGATGAAGTCTGGAGGGTGAATCAGAAGAAGTAGAAGAAGGAGAAGGAGAAGGTGAAGTCTGGAGGGTGAATCAGAAGAAGTAGAAGAAGGAGAAGGAGAAGATGAAGTCTGGAGGGTGAATCAGAAGAAACAGAAGAAGGAGAAGGAGAAGGTGAAGTCTGGAGGGTGAATCAGAAGAAGTAGAAGAAGGAGAAGGAGAAGGTGTAGTCTGGAGGGTGAATCAGAAGAAGTAGACGAAGGAGAAGGAGAAGGTGAAGTCTGGAGGGTGAATCAGAAGAAGCAGAAGAAGGAGAAGGAGAAGGTGAAGTCTGGAGGGTGAATCAGATGAAGTAGATGAAGGAGAAGGAGAAGGTGAAGTCTGGAGGGTGAATGAGAAGAAGCAGAAGAAGGAGAAGGAGAAGGTGAAGTCTGGAGGGTGAATCAGAAGAAGCAGAAGAAGGAGAAGGAGAAGGTGAAGTCTGGAGGGTGAATCAGAAGAAGTAGAAGAAGGAGAAGGAGAAGTTGAAGTCTGGAGGGTGAAGCAGAAGAAGTAGAAGATGGAGAAGGAGAAGGTGAAGTCAGGAGGGTGAATCAGAAGAAGTAGAAGAAGGAGAAGGAGAAGGTGAAGTCAGGAGGGTGAATCAGAAGAAGCAGAAGATGGAGAAGGAGAAGGTGAAGCCTGGAGGGTGAATCAGAAGAATCAGAAGAAGGAGAAGGAGAAGGTGAAGTCTGGAGGGTGAATCAGAAGAAGCAGAGGAAGGAGAAGGAGAAGGTGAAGTCTGGAGGGTGAATCAGAAGAAGCAGAATAAGGAGAAGGAGAAGGTGAAGTCTGGAGGGTGAATCAGAAGAAGCAGAATAAGGAGAAGGAGAAGGTGAAGTCTGGAGGGTGAATCAGAAGAAGCAGAAGAAGGAGAAGGAGAAGGTGAAGTCTGGAGGGTGAATCAGAAGAAGCAGAAGAAGGAGAAGGAGAAGGTGAAGTCTGGAGGGTGAAGCAGAAGAAGTAGAAGAAGGAGAAGGAGAAGGTGAAGTCAGGAGGGTGAATCAGAAGAAGTAGAAGAAGGAGAAGGAGAAGGTGAAGTCAGGAGGGTGAATCAGAAGAAGCAGAAGAAGGAGAAGGAGAAGGTGAAGTCTGGAGGGTGAATCAGAAGAATCAGAAGAAGGAGAAGGAGAAGGTGATGTCTGGAGGGTGAATCAGAAGAAGCAGAAGAAAGAGAAGGAGAAGGTGAAGTCTGGAGGGTGAAGCAGAAGAAACAGAAGAAGGAGAAGGAGAAGGTGAAGACTGGAGGGTGAATCAGAAGAAGTAGAAGAAGGAGAAGGAGAAGGTGAAGTCTGGAGGGTGAATCAGAAGAAGCAGAAGAAGGAGAAGGAGAAGGTGAAGTCTGGAGGGTGAATCAGAAGAAGCAGAAGAAGGAGAAGGAGAAGATGAAGTCTGGAGGGTGAATCGGAAGAAGTAGAAGAAGGAGAAGGAGAAGGTGAAGTCTGGAGGGTGAATCAGAAGAAGTAGAAGAAGGAGAAGGAGAAGTTGAAGTCTGGAGGGTGAATCAGAAGAAGCAGAAGAAGGAGAAGGAGAAGGTGAAGTCTGGAGGGTGAATCAGAAGAAGCAGAAGAAGGAGAAGGAGAAGATGAAGTCTGGAGGGTGAATCAAAAGAAGTAGAAGAAGGAGAAGGAGAAGGTGAAGTCTGGAGGGTGAATCAGAAGAAGTAGAAGAAGGAGAAGGAGAAGATGAAGTCTGGAGGGTGAATCAGAAGAAACAGAAGAAGGAGGAGGAGAAGGTGAAGTCTGGAGGGTGAATCAGAAGAAGTAGAAGAAGGAGAAGGAGAAGGTGTAGTCTGGAGGGTGAATCAGAAGAAGTAGACGAAGGAGAAGGAGAAGGTGAAGTCTGGAGGGTGAATCAGAACAAGCAGAAGAAGGAGAAGGAGAAGGTGAAGTCTGGAGGGTGAATCAGAAGAAGTAGAAGAAGGAGAAGGAGAAGGTGAAGTCTGGAGGGTGAATCAGAAGAAGCAGAAGAAGGAGAAGGAGAAGGTGAAGTCTGGAGGGTGAATCAGAAGAAGCAGAAGAAGGAGAAGGAGAAGGTGAAGTCTGGAGGGTGAATCAGAAGAAGTAGAAGAAGGAGAAGGAGAAGTTGAAGTCTGGAGGGTGAAGCAGAAGAAGTAGAAGATGGAGAAGGAGAAGGTGAAGTCAGGAGGGTGAATCAGAAGAAGTAGAAGAAGGAGAAGGAGAAGGTGAAGTCAGGAGGGTGAATCAGAAGAAGCAGAAGATGGAGAAGGAGAAGGTGAAGTCTGGAGGGTGAATCAGAAGAATCAGAAGAAGGAGAAGGAGAAGGTGAAGTCTGGAGGGTGAATCAGAAGAAGCAAAGGAAGGAGAAGGAGAAGGTGAAGTCTGGAGGGTGAATCAGAAGAAGCAGAATAAGGAGAAGGAGAAGGTGAAGTCTGGAGGGTGAATCAGAAGAAGCAGAATAAGGAGAAGGAGAAGGTGAAGTCTGGAGGGTGAATCAGAAGAAGTAGAAGAAGGAGAAGGAGAAGGTGAAGTCTGGAGGGTGAAGCAGAAGAAGTAGAAGAAGGAGAAGGAGAAGCTGAAGTCAGGAGGGTGAATCAGAAGAAGTAGAAGAAGGAGAAGGAGAAGGTGAAGTCAGGAGGGTGAATCAGAAGAAGCAGAAGAAGGAGAAGGAGAAGGTGAAGTCTGGAGGGTGAATCAGAAGAATCAGAAGAAGGAGAAGGAGAAGGTGAAGTCTGGAGGGTGAATCAGAAGAAGCAGAAGAAAGAGAAGGAGAAGGTGAAGTCTGGAGGGTGAAGCAGAAGAAACAGAAGAAGGAGAAGGAGAAGGTGAAGACTGGAGGGTGAATCAGAAGAAGTAGAAGAAGGAGATGGAGAAGGTGAAGTCTGGAGGGTGAATCAGAAGAAGTAGAAGAAGGAGAAGGAGAAGGTGAAGTCTGGAGGGTGAATCAGAAGAAGCAGAAGAAGGAGAAGGAGAAGGTGAAGTCTGGAGGGTGAATCAGAAGAAGCAGAAGAAGGAGAAGGAGAAGATGAAGTCTGGAGGGTGAATCAGAAGAAGTAGAAGAAGGAGAAGGAGAAGGTGAAGTCTGGAGGGTGAATCAGAAGTAGTAGAAGAAGGAGAAGGAGAAGGTGAAGTCTGGAGGGTGAATCAGAAGAAACAGAAGAAGGAGAAGGAGAAGGTGAAGTCTGGAGGGTGAATCAGAAGAAGTAGAAGAAGGAGAAGGAGAAGGTGTAGTCTGGAGGGTGAATCAGAAGAAGTAGAAGAAGGAGAAGGAGAAGGTGAGGTCTGGAGGGTGAATCAGAAGAAGCAGAAGAAGGAGAAGGAGAAGGTGAAGTCTGGAGGGTGAATCAGAAGAAGCAGAAGAAGGAGAAGGAGAAGGTGAAGTCTGGAGGGTGAATCAGAAGAAGCAGAAGAAGGAGAAGGAGAAGGTGAAGTCAGGAGGGTGAATCAGAAGAAGCAGAAGAAGGAGAAGGAGAAGGTGAAGTTAGGAGGGTGAATCAGAAGAAGCAGAAGAAGGAGAAGGAGCAGGTGAAGTCAGGGGGGTGTAGCAGAAGAAGTATAAGAAGGAGAAGGAGAAGGTGAAGTCAGGACGGTGAAGCAGAAGAAGCAGAAGAAGGAGAAGGAGAAGGTGAAGCCTGGAGGGCGCAGCAGAAGAAGCAGAAGAAGGAGAAGGAGAAGGTGAAGTTTAGAGTGTGAAGCAGAAGAAGCAGAAGAAGGAGAAGGAGAAGGTGAAGTCTGGAGGGCGCAGCAGAAGAAGCAGAAGAAGGAGAATGAGAAGGTGAAGTCTGGAGGGTGAATCAGAAGAAGCAGAAGAAGGAGAAGGAGAAGGTGAAGTCTGGAGGTTGAATCAGAAGAAGTAGAAGAAGGAGAAGGAGAAGGTGAAGTCTGGAGGGTGAAGCAGAAGAAGTAGAAGAAGGAGAAGGAGAAGGTGAAGTCAGGAGGGTGAATCAGAAGAAGTAGAAGAAGGAGAAGGAGAAGGTGAAGTCAGGAGGGTGAATCAGAAGAAGCAGAAGAAGGAGAAGGAGAAGGTGAAGTCTGGAGGGTGAATCAGAAGAATCAGAAGAAGGAGAAGGAGAAGGTGAAGTCTGGAGGGTGAATCAGAAGAAGCAGAAGAAAGAGAAGGAGAAGGTGAAGTCTGGAGGGTGAAGCAGAAGAAACAGAAGAAGGAGAAGGAGAAGGTGAAGACTGGAGGGTGAATCAGAAGAAGTAGAAGAAGGAGAAGGAGAAGGTGAAGTCTGGAGGGTGAATCAGAAGAAGTAGAAGAAGGAGAAGGAGAAGTTGAAGTCTGGAGGGTGAATCAGAAGAAGCAGAAGAAGGAGAAGGAGAAGGTGAAGTCTGGAGGGTGAATCAGAAGAAGCAGAAGAAGGAGAAGGAGAAGATGAAGTCCGGAGGGTGAATCAGAAGAAGTAGAAGAAGGAGAAGGAGAAGGTGAAGTCTGGAGGGTGAATCAGAAGAAGTAGAAGAAGGAGAAGGAGAAGATGAAGTCTGGAGGGTGAATCAGAAGAAACAGAAGAAGGAGAAGGAGAAGGTGAAGTCTGGAGGGTGAATCAGAAGAAGTAGAAGAAGGAGAAGGAGAAGGTGTAGTCTGGAGGGTGAATCAGAAGAAGTAGACGAAGGAGAAGGAGAAGGTGAAGTCTGGAGGGTGAATCAGAAGAAGCAGAAGAAGGAGAAGGAGAAGGTGAAGTCTGGAGGGTGAATCAGATGAAGTAGATGAAGGAGAAGGAGAAGGTGAAGTCTGGAGGGTGAATCAGAAGAAGCAGAAGAAGGAGAAGGAGA
Organism: Somniosus microcephalus; assembly: GCF_052327205.1. Classification (NCBI taxonomy): domain Eukaryota; kingdom Metazoa; phylum Chordata; class Chondrichthyes; order Squaliformes; family Somniosidae; genus Somniosus; species Somniosus microcephalus. The sequence continues at coordinate 327,325 of NW_028225393.1, read as the reverse complement.
AGGTGAAGTCTGGAGGGTGAATCAGAAGAAGCAGAAGAAGGAGAAGGAGAAGGTGAAGTCTGGAGGGTGAATCAGAAGAAGTAGAAGAAGGAGAAGGAGAAGTTGAAGTCTGGAGGGTGAAGCAGAAGAAGTAGAAGATGGAGAAGGAGAAGGTGAAGTCAGGAGGGTGAATCAGAAGAAGTAGAAGAAGGAGAAGGAGAAGGTGAAGTCAGGAGGGTGAATCAGAAGAAGCAGAAGATGGAGAAGGAGAAGGTGAAGCCTGGAGGGTGAATCAGAAGAATCAGAAGAAGGAGAAGGAGAAGGTGAAGTCTGGAGGGTGAATCAGAAGAAGCAGAGGAAGGAGAAGGAGAAGGTGAAGTCTGGAGGGTGAATCAGAAGAAGCAGAATAAGGAGAAGGAGAAGGTGAAGTCTGGAGGGTGAATCAGAAGAAGCAGAATAAGGAGAAGGAGAAGGTGAAGTCTGGAGGGTGAATCAGAAGAAGCAGAAGAAGGAGAAGGAGAAGGTGAAGTCTGGAGGGTGAATCAGAAGAAGCAGAAGAAGGAGAAGGAGAAGGTGAAGTCTGGAGGGTGAAGCAGAAGAAGTAGAAGAAGGAGAAGGAGAAGGTGAAGTCAGGAGGGTGAATCAGAAGAAGTAGAAGAAGGAGAAGGAGAAGGTGAAGTCAGGAGGGTGAATCAGAAGAAGCAGAAGAAGGAGAAGGAGAAGGTGAAGTCTGGAGGGTGAATCAGAAGAATCAGAAGAAGGAGAAGGAGAAGGTGAAGTCTGGAGGGTGAATCAGAAGAAGCAGAAGAAAGAGAAGGAGAAGGTGAAGTCTGGAGGGTGAAGCAGAAGAAACAGAAGAAGGAGAAGGAGAAGGTGAAGACTGGAGGGTAAATCAGAAGAAGTAGAAGAAGGAGAAGGAGAAGGTGAAGTCTGGAGGGTGAATCAGAAGAAGCAGAAGAAGGAGAAGGAGAAGGTGAAGTCTGGAGGGTGAATCAGAAGAAGCAGAAGAAGGAGAAGGAGAAGATGAAGTCTGGAGGGTGAATCGGAAGAAGTAGAAGAAGGAGAAGGAGAAGGTGAAGTCTGGAGGGTGAATCAGAAGAAGTAGAAGAAGGAGAAGGAGAAGTTGAAGTCTGGAGGGTGAATCAGAAGAAGCAGAAGAAGGAGAAGGAGAAGGTGAAGTCTGGAGGGTGAATCAGAAGAAGCAGAAGAAGGAGAAGGAGAAGATGAAGTCTGGAGGGTGAATCAGAAGAAACAGAAGAAGGAGGAGGAGAAGGTGAAGTCTGGAGGGTGAATCAGAAGAAGTAGAAGAAGGAGAAGGAGAAGGTGTAGTCTGGAGGGTGAATCAGAAGAAGTAGACGAAGGAGAAGGAGAAGGTGAAGTCTGGAGGGTGAATCAGAACAAGCAGAAGAAGGAGAAGGAGAAGGTGAAGTCTGGAGGGTGAATCAGAAGAAGTAGAAGAAGGAGAAGGAGAAGGTGAAGTCTGGAGGGTGAATCAGAAGAAGCAGAAGAAGGAGAAGGAGAAGGTGAAGTCTGGAGGGTGAATCAGAAGAAGCAGAAGAAGGAGAAGGAGAAGGTGAAGTCTGGAGGGTGAATCAGAAGAAGTAGAAGAAGGAGAAGGAGAAGTTGAAGTCTGGAGGGTGAAGCAGAAGAAGTAGAAGATGGAGAAGGAGAAGGTGAAGTCAGGAGGGTGAATCAGAAGAAGTAGAAGAAGGAGAAGGAGAAGGTGAAGTCAGGAGGGTGAATCAGAAGAAGCAGAAGATGGAGAAGGAGAAGGTGAAGTCTGGAGGGTGAATCAGAAGAATCAGAAGAAGGAGAAGGAGAAGGTGAAGTCTGGAGGGTGAATCAGAAGAAGCAAAGGAAGGAGAAGGAGAAGGTGAAGTCTGGAGGGTGAATCAGAAGAAGCAGAATAAGGAGAAGGAGAAGGTGAAGTCTGGAGGGTGAATCAGAAGAAGCAGAAGAAGGAGAAGGAGAAGGTGAAGTCTGGAGGGTGAATCAGAAGAATCAGAAGAAGGAGAAGGAGAAGGTGAAGTCTGGAGGGTGAATCAGAAGAATCAGAAGAAGGAGAAGGAGAAGGTGAAGTCTGGAGGGTGAATCAGAAGAAGCAGAAGAAAGAGAAGGAGAAGGTGAAGTCTGGAGGGTGAAGCAGAAGAAACAGAAGAAGGAGAAGGAGAAGGTGAAGACTGGAGGGTGAATCAGAAGAAGTAGAAGAAGGAGATGGAGAAGGTGAAGTCTGGAGGGTGAATCAGAAGAAGTAGAAGAAGGAGAAGGAGAAGGTGAAGTCTGGAGGGTGAATCAGAAGAAGCAGAAGAAGGAGAAGGAGAAGGTGAAGTCTGGAGGGTGAATCAGAAGAAGCAGAAGAAGGAGAAGGAGAAGATGAAGTCTGGAGGGTGAATCAGAAGAAGTAGAAGAAGGAGAAGGAGAAGGTGAAGTCTGGAGGGTGAATCAGAAGTAGTAGAAGAAGGAGAAGGAGAAGGTGAAGTCTGGAGGGTGAATCAGAAGAAACAGAAGAAGGAGAAGGAGAAGGTGAAGTCTGGAGGGTGAATCAGAAGAAGTAGAAGAAGGAGAAGGAGAAGGTGTAGTCTGGAGGGTGAATCAGAAGAAGTAGACGAAGGAGAAGGAGAAGGTGAAGTCTGGAGGGTGAATCAGAAGAAGCAGAAGAAGGAGATGGAGAAGGTGAAGTCTGGAGGGTGAATCAGAAGAAGTAGAAGAAGGAGAAGGAGAAGGTGAAGTCTGGAGGGTGAATCAGAAGAAGCAGAAGAAGGAGAAGGAGAAGGTGAAGTCTGGAGGGTGAATCAGAAGAAGCAGAAGAAGGAGAAGGAGAAGGTGAAGTCTGGAGGGTGATTCAGAAGAAGCAGAATAAGGAGAAGGAGAAGGTGATGTCTGGAGGGTGAATCAGAAGAAGCAGAAGAAGGAGAAGGAGAAGGTGAAGTCTGGAGGGTGAATCAGAAGAAGTAGAAGAAGGAGAAGGAGAAGGTGAAGTCTGGAGGGTGAATCAGAAGAAGTAGAAGAAGGAGAAGGAGAAGGTGAAGTCTGGAGGGGGAAGCAGAAGAAGTAGAAGAAGGAGAAGGAGAAGGTGAAGTCAGGAGGGTGAATCAGAAGATGTAGAAGAAGGAGAAGGAGAAGGTGAAGTCAGGAGGGTGAATCAGAAGAAGCAGAAGAAGGAGAAGGAGAAGGTGAAGTCTGGAGGGTGAATCAGAAGAATCAGAAGAAGGAGAAGGAGAAGTTGAAGTCTGGAGGGTGAATCAGAAGAAGTAGAAGAAGGAGAAGGAGAAGGTGAAGTCTGGAGGGTGAATCAGAAGAAGCAGAAGAAGGAGAAGGAGAAGGTGAAGTCTGGAGGGTGAATCAGAAGAAGTAGACGAAGGAGAAGTGAAGGTGAAGTCTGGAGGGTGAATCAGAAGAAGCAGAAGAAGGAGATGGAGAAGGTGAAGTCTGGAGGGTGAATCAGAAGAAGTAGAAGAAGGAGAAGGTGAAGGTGAAGTCTGGAGGGTGAATCAGAAGAAGCAGAAGAAGGAGAAGGAGAAGCTGAAGTCTGGAGGGTGAATCAGATGAAGCAGAAGAAGGAGAAGGAGAAGGTGAAGTCTGGAGGGTGATTCAGAAGAAGCAGAATAAGGAGAAGGAGAAGGTGAAGTCTGGAGGGTGAATCAGAAGAAGCAGAAGAAGGAGAAGGAGAAGGTGAAGTCTGGAGGGTGAATCAGAAGAAGTAGAAGAAGGAGAAGGAGAAGGTGAAGTCTGGAGGGTGAATCAGAAGAAGTAGAAGAAGGAGAAGGAGAAGGTGAAGTCTGGAGGGTGAATCAGAAGAAGTAGAAGAAGGAGAAGGAGAAGGTGAAGTCTGGAGGTTGAAGCAGAAGAAGTAGAAGAAGGAGAAGGAGAAGGTGAAGTCAGGAGGGTGAATCAGAAGATGTAGAAGAAGGAGAAGGAGAAGGTGAAGTCAGGAGGGTGAATCAGAAGAAGCAGAAGAAGGAGAAGGAGAAGGTGAAGTTTGGAGGGTGAATCAGAAGATGTAGAAGAAGGAGAAGGAGAAGGTGAAGTCTGGAGGGTGAATCAGATGAAGCAGAAGAAGGAGAAGGAGAAGGTGAAGTCTGGAGGGTGAATCAGAAGAAGCAGAAGAAGGAGAAGGAGAAGGTGAAGTCTGGAGGGTGAATCAGAAGAAGCAGAAGAAGGAGAAGGAGAAGGTGAAGACTGGAGGTTGAATCAGAAGAAGCAGAAGAAGTAGAAGGAGAAGGTGAAGTCTGGAGGGTGAATCAGAAGAAGTAGAAGAAGGAGAAGGAGAAGGTGAAGTCTGGAGGGTGAATCAGAAGAAGCAGAAGAAGGAGAAGGAGAAGGTGAAGTCTGGAGGGTGAAGCAGAAGAAGCAGAAGAAGGAAAAGGAGAAGGTGAAGTCTGGAGGGTGAATCAGAAGAAGCAGAAGAAGGAGAAGGAGAAAGTGAAGTCTGGAGGGTGAAGCAGAAGAAGTAGAAGAAGGAGAAGGAGAAGGTGAAGTCAGGAAGGTGAAGCAGAAGAAGCAGAAGAAGGAGAAGGAGAAGGTGAAGTCTGGCGGGCGCAGCAGAAGAAGCAGAAGAAGGAGAAGGAGAAGGTGAAGTCTGGAGGGTGAAGCAGAAGAAGCAGAAGAAGGAGAAGGAGAAGGTGAAGTCTGGAGGGTGAATCAGAAGAAGTAGAAGAAGGAGAAGGAGAAGGTGAAGTCAGGAGGGTGAAGCAGAAGAAGCAGAAGAAGGAGAAGGAGAAGGTGAAGTCTGGAGGGTGAAGCAGAAGAAGCAGAAGAAGGAGAAGGAGAAAGTGAAGTCTGGAGGGTGAAGCAGAAGAAGTAGAAGAAGGAGAAGGAGAAGGTGAGGTCTGGAGGGTGAATCAGAAGAAGCAGAAGAAGGAGAAGGTGAAGTCTGGAGGGTGAATCAGAAGAAGCAGAAGAAGGAGAAGGAGAAGGTGAAGTCTGGAGGGTGAAGCAGAAGAAGCAGAAGAAGGAGAAGGAGAAGGTGAAGTCTGGAGGGTGAATCAGAAGAAGCAGAAGAAGTAGAAGGAGAAGGTGAAGTCTGGAGGGTGAATCAGAAGAAGTAGAAGAAGGAGAAGGAGAAGGTGAAGTCTGGAGGGTGAATCAGAAGAAGCAGAAGAAGGAGAAGGAGAAGGTGAAGTCAGGAGGGTGAATCAGAAGAAGCAGAAGAAGGAGAAGGAGAAGGTGAAGACTGGAGGGTGAATCAGAAGAAGTAGTAGAAGCAGAAGGAGAAGGTGAAGTCTGGAGGGTGAATCAGAAGAAGGAGAAGAAGGAGAAGGAGATGGTGAGGTCTGGAGGGTGAATCAGAAGAAGCAGAAGAAGGAGAAGGAGAAGGTGAAGTCAGGAGGGTGAATCAGAAGAAGCAGAACAAGGAGAAGGAGAAGGTGAAGACTGGAGGGTGAATCAGAAGAAGTAGAAGAAGGAGAAGGAGAAGATGGGGTCTGGAGGGTGAATCAGAAGAAGCAGAAGAAGTAGAAGGAGAAGGTGAAGTCAGGAGGGTGAATCAGAAGAAGCAGAAGAAGGAGAAGGAGAAGGTGAAGTTAGGAGGGTGAATCATAAGAAGCAGAAGAAGGAGAAGGAGAAGGTGAAGTCAAGGGGGTGAAGCAGAAGAAGTAGAAGAAGGAGAAGGTGAAGTCAGGAGGGTGAAGCAGAAGAAGCAGAAGAAGGAGAAGGAGAAGGTGTAGTCTGGAGGGTGAATCAGATGAAGCAGAAGAAGGAGAAGGAGAAGGTGAAGTCTGGAGGGTGAATCAGAAGAAGCAGAAGAAGGAGAAGGAGAAGGTGAAGTCTGGAGGGTGAATCAGAAGAAGCAGAAGAAGGAGAAGGAGAAGGTGAAGTCTGGAGGTTGAATCAGAAGAATCAGAAGAAGTAGAAGGAGAAGGTGAAGTCTGGAGGGTGAATCAGAAGAAGTAGAAGAAGGAGAAGGAGAAGGTGAAGTCTGGAGGGTGAATCAGAAGAAGCAGAAGAAGGAGAAGGAGAAGGTGAAGTCTGGAGGGTGAAGCAGAAGAAGCAGAAGAAGGAGAAGGAGAAGGTGAAGTCTGGAGGGTGAATCAGAAGAAGCAGAAGAAGTAGAAGGAGAAGGTGAAGTCAAGGGGGTGAAGCAGAAGAAGTAGAAGAAGGAGAAGGAGAAGGTGAAGTCAGGAAGGTGAAGCAGAAGAAGCAGAAGAAGGAGAAGGAGAAGGTGAAGTCTGGCGGGCGCAGCAGAAGAAGCAGAAGAAGGAGAAGGAGAAGGTGAAGTCTGGAGGGTGATTCAGAAGAAGCAGAATAAGGAGAAGGAGAAGGTGAAGTCTGGAGGGTGAATCAGAAGAAGCAGAAGAAGGAGAAGGAGAAGGTGAAGTCTGGAGGGTGAATCAGAAGAAGTAGAAGAAGGAGAAGGAGAAGGTGAAGTCTGGAGGGTGAATCAGAAGAAGTAGAAGAAGGAGAAGGAGAAGGTGAAGTCTGGAGGGTGAATCAGAAGAAGTAGAAGAAGGAGAAGGAGAAGGTGAAGTCTGGAGGTTGAAGCAGAAGAAGTAGAAGAAGGAGAAGGAGAAGGTGAAGTCAGGAGGGTGAATCAGAAGATGTAGAAGAAGGAGAAGGAGAAGGTGAAGTCAGGAGGGTGAATCAGAAGAAGCAGAATAAGGAGAAGGAGAAGGTGAAGTTTGGAGGGTGAATCAGAAGAAGTAGAAGAAGGAGAAGGAGAAGGTGAAGTCTGGAGGGTGAATCAGATGAAGCAGAAGAAGGAGAAGGAGAAGGTGAAGTCTGGAGGGTGAATCAGAAGAAGCAGAAGAAGGAGAAGGAGAAGGTGAAGTCTGGAGGGTGAATCAGAAGAAGCAGAAGAAGGAGAAGGAGAAGGTGAAGTCTGGAGGGTGAATCAGAAGAAGCAGAATAAGGAGAAGGAGAAGGTGAAGTCTGGAGGGTGAATCAGAAGAAGCAGAAGAAGGAGAAGGAGAAGGTGAAGTCTGGAGGGTGAAGCAGAAGAAGCAGAAGAAAGAGAAGGAGAAGGTGAAGTCTGGAGGGTGAAGCAGAAGATACAGAAGAAGGAGAAGGAGAAGGTGAAGACTGGAGGGTGAATCAGAAGAAGTAGAAGAAGGAGAAGGAGAAGGTGAAGTCTGGAGGGTGAATCAGAAGAAGTAGAAGAAGGAGAAGGAGAAGGTGAAGTCTGGAGGGTGAATCAGAAGAAGCAGAAGAAGGAGAAGGAGAAGGTGAAGTCTGGAGGGTGAATCAGAAGAAGTAGAAGAAGGAGAAGGAGAAGGTGAAGTCTGGAGGGTGAAGCAGAAGAAGTAGAAGAAGGAGAAGGAGAAGGTGAAGTCAGGAGGGTGAATCAGAAGAAGTAGAAGAAGGAGAAGGAGAAGGTGAAGTCAGGAGGGTGAATCAGAAGAAGCAGAAGAAGGAGAAAGAGAAGGTGAAGTCTGGAGGGTGAATCAGAAGAATCAGAAGAAGGAGAAGGAGAAGGTGAAGTCTGGAGGGTGAAGCAGAAGAAGCAGAAGAAAGAGAAGGAGAAGGTGAAGTCTGGAGGGTGAAGCAGAAGATACAGAAGAAGGAGAAGGAGAAGGTGAAGACTGGAGGGTGAATCAGAAGAAGTAGAAGAAGGAGAAGGAGAAGGTGAAGTCTGGAGGGTGAATCAGAAGAAGTAGAAGAAGGAGAAGGAGAAGGTGAAGTCTGGAGGGTGAATCAGATGAAGCAGAAGAAGGAGAAGGAGAAGGTGAAGTCTGGAGGGTGAATCAGAAGAAGCAGAATAAGGAGAAGGAGAAGGTGAAGTCTGGAGGGTGAATCAGAAGAAGCAGAAGAAGGAGAAGGAGAAGGTGAAGTCTGGAGGGTGAATCAGAAGAAGCAGAATAAGGAGAAGGAGAAGGTGAAGTCTGGAGGGTGAATCAGAAGAAGCAGAAGAAGTAGAAGGAGAAGGTGAAGTCTGGAGGGGGAAGCAGAAGAAGCAGAAGAAAGAGAAGGAGAAGGTGAAGTCTGGAGGGTGAAGCAGAAGATACAGAAGAAGGAGAAGGAGAAGGTGAAGACTGGAGGGTGAATCAGAAGAAGTAGAAGAAGGAGAAGGAGAAGGTGAAGTCTGGAGGGTGAATCAGAAGAAGTAGAAGAAGGAGAAGGAGAAGGTGAAGTCTGGAGGGTGAATCAGAAGAAGCAGAAGAAGGAGAAGGAGAAGGTGAAGTCTGGAGGGTGAATCAGAAGAAGTAGAAGAAGGAGAAGGAGAAGGTGAAGTCTGGAGGGTGAAGCAGAAGAAGTAGAAGAAGGAGAAGGAGAAGGTGAAGTCAGGAGGGTGAATCAGAAGAAGTAGAAGAAGGAGAAGGAGAAGGTGAAGTCAGGAGGGTGAATCAGAAGAAGCAGAAGAAGGAGAAAGAGAAGGTGAAGTCTGGAGGGTGAATCAGAAGAATCAGAAGAAGGAGAAGGAGAAGGTGAAGTCTGGAGGGTGAAGCAGAAGAAGCAGAAGAAAGAGAAGGAGAAGGTGAAGTCTGGAGGGTGAAGCAGAAGATACAGAAGAAGGAGAAGGAGAAGGTGAAGACTGGAGGGTGAATCAGAAGAAGTAGAAGAAGGAGAAGGAGAAGGTGAGGTCTGGAGGGTGAATCAGAAGAAGCAGAAGAAGGAGAAGGAGAAGGTGAAGTCTGGAGGGTGAATCAGAAGAAGCAGAAGAAGGAGAAGGAGAAGGTGAAGTCTGGAGGGTGAATCAGAAGAAGCAGAAGAAGGAGAAGGAGAAGGTGAAGTCAGGAGGGTGAATCAGAAGAAGCAGAAGAAGGTGAAGGAGTAGGTGAAGTTAGGAGGGTGAATCAGAAGAAGTAGAAGAAGGAGAAGGAGAAGGTGAAGTCTGGAGGGTGAATCAGAAGAAGCAGAAGAAGGAGAAGGAGAAGGTGAAGTCTGGAGGGTGAATCAGAAGAAGTAGAAGAAGGAGAAGGAGAAGGTGAAGTCTGGAGGGTGAAGCAGAAGAAGTAGAAGAAGGAGAAGGAGAAGGTGAAGTCAGGAGGGTGAATCAGAAGAAGTAGAAGAAGGAGAAGGAGAAGGTGAAGTCAGGAGGGTGAATCAGAAGAAGCAGAAGAAGGATAAAGAGAAGGTGAAGTCTGGAGGGTGAATCAGAAGAAGTAGAAGAAGGAGAAGGAGAAGGTGAAGTCTGGAGGGTGAATCAGAAGAAGTAGAAGAAGGAGAAGGAGAAGGTGAAGTCTGGAGGGTGAATCAGAAGAAGCAGAAGAAGGAGAAGGAGAAGATGAAGTCTGGAGGGTGAATCAGAAGAAGTAGAAGAAGGAGAAGGAGAAGGTGAGGTCTGGAGGGTGAATCAGAAGATGCAGAAGAAGGAGAAGGAGAAGGTGAAGTCTGGAGGGTGAATCAGAAGAAGCAGAAGAAGGAGAAGGAGAAGGTGAAGTCTGGAGGGTGAATCAGAAGAAGCAGAAGAAGGAGAAGGAGAAGGTGAAGTCAGGAGGGTGAATCAGAAGAAGCAGAAGAAGGTGAAGGAGTAGGTGAAGTTAGGAGGGTGAATCAGAAGAAGCAGAAGAAGGAGAAGGAGCAGGTGAAGTCAGGGGGGTGTAGCAGAAGAAGTAGAAGAAGCAGAAGGAGAAGGTGAAGTCAGGACGGTGAAGCAGAAGAAGCAGAAGAAGGAGAAGGAGAAGGTGAAGCCTGGAGGGCGCAGCAGAAGAAGCAGAAGAAGGAGAAGGAGAAGGTGAAGTCTGGAGTGTGAAGCAGAAGAAGCAGAAGAAGGAGAAGGAGAAGGTGAAGTCTGGAGGGCGCAGCAGAAGAAGCAGAAGAAGGAGAATGAGAAGGTGAAGTCTGGAGGGTGAATCAGAAGAAGCAGAAGAAGGAGAAGGAGAAGGTGAAGTCTGGAGGGTGAATCAGAAGAAGTAGAATAAGGAGAAGGAGAAGGTGAAGTCTGGAGGGTGAAGCAGAAGAAGTAGAAGAAGGAGAAGGAGAAGGTGAAGTCAGGAGGGTGAATCAGAAGAAGTAGAAGAAGGAGAAGGAGAAGGTGAAGTCAGGAGGGTGAATCAGAAGAAGCAGAAGAAGGAGAAGGAGAAGGTGAAGTCTGGAGGGTGAATCAGAAGAATCAGAAGAAGGAGAAGGAGAAGGTGAAGTCTGGAGGGTGAATCAGAAGAAGCAGAAGAAAGAGAAGGAGAAGGTGAAGTCTGGAGGGTGAAGCAGAAGAAACAGAAGAAGGAGAAGGAGAAGGTGAAGACTGGAGGGTGAATCAGAAGAAGTAGAAGAAGGAGAAGGAGAAGGTGAAGTCTGGAGGGTGAATCAGAAGAAGTAGAAGAAGGAGAAGGAGAAGTTGAAGTCTGGAGGGTGAATCAGAAGAAGCAGAAGAAGGAGAAGGTGAAGTCTGGAGGGTGAATCAGAAGAAGCAGAAGAAGGAGAAGGAGAAGATGAAGTCCGGAGGGTGAATCAGAAGAAGTAGAAGAAGGAGAAGGAGAAGGTGAAGTCTGGAGGGTGAATCAGAAGAAGTAGAAGAAGGAGAAGGAGAAGATGAAGTCTGGAGGGTGAATCAGAAGAAACAGAAGAAGGAGAAGGAGAAGGTGAAGTCTGGAGGGTGAATCAGAAGAAGTAGAAGAAGGAGAAGGAGAAGGTGTAGTCTGGAGGGTGAATCAGAAGAAGTAGACGAAGGAGAAGGAGAAGGTGAAGTCTGGAGGGTGAATCAGAAGAAGCAGAAGAAGGAGAAGGAGAAGGTTAAGTCTGGAGGGTGAATCAGAAGAAGTAGAAGAAGGAGAAGGAGAAGGTGAAGTCTGGAGGGTGAATCAGAAGAAGCAGAAGAAGGAGAAGGAGAAGGTGAAGTCTGGAGGGTGAATCAGAAGAAGCAGAAGGAGAAGGTGAAGTCTGGAGGGTGAATCAGAAGAAGCAGAAGAAGGAGAAGGAGAAGATGAAGTCTGGAGGGTGAATCAGAAGAAGTAGAAGAAGGAGAAGGAGAAGGTGAGGTCTGGAGGGTGAATCAGAAGAAGCAGAAGAAGGAGAAGGAGAAGGTGAAGTCTGGAGGGTGAATCAGAAGAAGCAGAAGAAGGAGAAGGAGAAGGTGAAGTCTGGAGGGTGAATCAGAAGAAGCAGAAGAAGGAGAAGGAGAAGGTGAAGTCAGGAGGGTGAATCAGAAGAAGCAGAAGAAGGAGAAGGAGTAGGTGAAGTTAGGAGGGTGAATCAGAAGAAGCAGAAGAAGGAGAAGGAGCAGGTGAAGTCAGGGGGGTGTAGCAGAAGAAGTAGAAGAAGGAGAAGGAGAAGGTGAAGTCAGGACGGTGAAGCAGAAGAAGCAGAAGAAGGAGAAGGAGAAGGTGAAGCCTGGAGGGCGCAGCAGAAGAAGCAGAAGAAGGAGAAGGAGAAGGTGAAGTCTGGAGTGTGAAGCAGAAGAAGCAGAAGAAGGAGAAGGAGAAGGTAAAGTCTGGAGGGCGCAGCAGAAGAAGCAGAAGAAGGAGAATGAGAAGGTGAAGTCTGGAGGGTGAATCAGAAGAAGCAGAAGAAGGAGAAGGAGAAGGTGAAGTCTGGAGGGTGAATCAGAAGAAGTAGAAGAAGGAGAAGGAGAAGGTGAAGTCTGGAGGGTGAAGCAGAAGAAGTAGAAGAAGGAGAAGGAGAAGGTGAAGTCAGGAGGGTGAATCAGAAGAAGTAGAAGAAGGAGAAGGAGAAGGTGAAGTCAGGAGGGTGAATCAGAAGAAGCAGAAGAAGGAGAAGGAGAAGGTGAAGTCTGGAGGGTGAATCAGAAGAATCAGAAGAAGGAGAAGGAGAAGGTGAAGTCTGGAGGGTGAATCAGAAGAAGCAGAAGAAAGAGAAGGAGAAGGTGAAGTCTGGAGGGTGAAGCAGAAGAAACAGAAGAAGGAGAAGGAGAAGGTGAAGACTGGAGGGTGAATCAGAAGAAGTAGAAGAAGGAGAAGGAGAAGGTGAAGTCTGGAGGGTGAATCAGAAGAAGTAGAAGAAGGAGAAGGAGAAGTTGAAGTCTGGAGGTGAATCAGAAGAAGCAGAAGAAGGAGAAGGTGAAGTCTGGAGGGTGAATCAGAAGAAGCAGAAGAAGGAGAAGGAGAAGATGAAGTCCGGAGGGTGAATCAGAAGAAGTAGAAGAAGGAGAAGGAGAAGGTGAAGTCTGGAGGGTGAATCAGAAGAAGTAGAAGAAGGAGAAGGAGAAGATGAAGTCTGGAGGGTGAATCAGAAGAAACAGAAGAAGGAGAAGGAGAAGGTGAAGTCTGGAGGGTGAATCAGAAGAAGTAGAAGAAGGAGAAGGAGAAGGTGTAGTCTGGAGGGTGAATCAGAAGAAGTAGACGAAGGAGAAGGAGAAGGTGAAGTCTGGAGGGTGAATCAGAAGAAGCAGAAGAAGGAGAAGGAGAAGGTTAAGTCTGGAGGGTGAATCAGAAGAAGTAGAAGAAGGAGAAGGAGAAGGTGAAGTCTGGAGGGTGAATCAGAAGAAGCAGAAGAAGGAGAAGGAGAAGGTGAAGTCTGGAGGGTGAATCAGAAGAAGCAGAAGAAGCAGAAGGAGAAGGTGAAGTCTGGAGGGTGAATCAGAAGAAGCAGAATAAGGAGAAGGAGAAGGTGAAGTCTGGAGGGTGAATCAGAAGAAGCAGAAGAAGGAGAAGGAGAAGATGAAGTCTGGAGGGTGAATCAGAAGAGGTAGAAGAAGGAGAAGGAGAAGATGAAGTCTGGAGGGTGAATCAGAAGAAGTAGAAGAAGGAGAAGGAGAAGGTGAAGTCTGGAGGGTGAATCAGAAGAAGTAGAAGAAGGAGAAGGAGAAGATGAAGTCTGGAGGGTGAATCAGAAGAAACAGAAGAAGGAAAAGGAGAAGGTGAAGTCTGGAGGGTGAATCAGAAGAAGTAGAAGAAGGAGAAGGAGAAGGTGTAGTCTGGAGGGTGAATCAGAAGAAGTAGACGAAGGAGAAGGAGAAGGTGAAGTCTGGAGGATGAATCAGAAGAAGCAGAAGAAGGAGAAGGAGAAGGTGAAGTCTGGAGGGTGAATCAGAAGAAGTAGAAGAAGGAGAAGGAGAAGGTGAAGTCTGGAGGGTGAATCAGAAGAAGCAGAATAAGGAGAAGGAGAAGGTGAAGTCTGGAGGGTGAATCAGAAGAAGCAGAAGAAGGAGAAGGAGAAGGTGAAGTCTGGAGGGTGAATCAGAAGAAGTAGAAGAAGGAGAAGGAGAAGATGAAGTCTGGAGGGTGAATCAGAAGAAGTAGAAGAAGGAGAAGGAGAAGGTGAAGTCTGGAGGGTGAATCAGAAGAAGTAGAAGAAGGAGAAGGAGAAGATGAAGTCTGGAGGGTGAATCAGAAGAAACAGAAGAATGAGAAGGAGAAGGTGAAGTCTGGAGGGTGAATCAGAAGAAGTAGAAGAAGGAGAAGGAGAAGGTGTAGTCTGGAGGGTGAATCAGAAGAAGTAGACGAAGGAGAAGGAGAAGGTGAAGTCTGGAGGGTGAATCAGAAGAAGCAGAAGAAGGAGAAGGAGAAGGTGAAGTCTGGAGGGTGAATCAGAAGAAGTAGAAGAAGGAGAAGGAGAAGGTGAAGTCTGGAGGGTGAATCAGAAGAAGCAGAAGAAGGAGAAGGAGAAGGTGAAGTCTGGAGGGTGAATCAGAAGAAGCAGAAGAAGGAGAAGGAGAAGGTGAAGTCTGGAGGGTGAATCAGAAGAAGTAGAAGAAGGAGAAGGAGAAGTTGAAGTCTGGAGGGTGAAGCAGAAGAAGTAGAAGATGGAGAAGGAGAAGGTGAAGTCAGGAGGGTGAATCAGAAGAAGTAGAAGAAGGAGAAGGAGAAGGTGAAGTCAGGAGGGTGAATCAGAAGAAGCAGAAGATGGAGAAGGAGAAGGTGAAGTCTGGAGGGTGAATCAGAAGAATCAGAAGAAGGAGAAGGTGAAGTCTGGAGGGTGAATCAGAAGAAGCAAAGGAAGGAGAAGGAGAAGGTGAAGTCTGGAGGGTGAATCAGAAGAAGCAGAATAAGGAGAAGGAGAAGTTGAAGTCTGGAGGGTGAATCAGAAGAAGCAGAGTAAGGAGAAGGAGAAGGTGAAGTCTGGAGGGTGAATCAGAAGAAGCAGAAGAAGGAGAAGGAGAAGGTGAAGTCTGGAGGGTGAATCAGAAGAAGTAGAAGAAGGAGAAGGAGAAGGTGAAGTCTGGAGGGTGAAGCAGAAGAAGTAGAAGAAGGAGAAGGAGAAGGTGAAGTCAGGAGGGTGAATCAGAAGAAGTAGAAGAAGGAGAAGGAGAAGGTGAAGTCAGGAGGGTGAATCAGAAGAAGCAGAAGAAGGAGAAGGAGAAGGTGAAGGCTGGAGGGTGAATCAGAAGAATCAGAAGAAGGAGAAGGAGAAGGTGAAGTCTGGAGGGTGAATCAGAAGAAGCAGAAGAAAGAGAAGGAGAAGGTGAAGTCTGGAGGGTGAAGCAGAAGAAACAGAAGAAGGAGAAGGAGAAGGTGAAGACTGGAGGGTGAATCAGAAGAAGTAGAAGAAGGAGAAGGAGAAGGTGAAGTCTGGAGGATGAATCAGAAGAAGTAGAAGAAGGAGAAGGAGAAGGTGAAGTCTGGAGGGTGAATCAGAAGAAGCAGAAGAAGGAGAAGGAGAAGAAGAAGTCTGGAGGGTGAATCAGAAGTAGTAGAAGAAGGAGAAGGAGAAGGTGAAGTCTGGAGGGTGAATCAGAAGTAGTAGAAGAAGGAGAAGGAGAAGGTGAAGTCTGGAGGGTGAATCAGAAGAAACAGAAGAAGGAGAAGGAGAAGGTGAAGTCTGGAGGGTGAATCAGAAGAAGTAGAAGAAGGAGAAGGAGAAGGTGTAGTCTGGAGGGTGAATCAGAAGAAGTAGACGAAGGAGAAGGAGAAGGTGAAGTCTGGAGGGTGAATCAGAAGAAGCAGAAGAAGGAGATGGAGAAGGTGAAGTCTGGAGGGTGAATCAGAAGAAGTAGAAGAAGGAGAAGGAGAAGGTGAAGTCTGGAGGGTGAATCAGAAGAAGCAGAAGAAGGAGAAGGAGAAGGTGAAGTCTGGAGGGTGAATCAGAAGAAGCAGAAGAAGGAGAAGGAGAAGGTGAAGTCTGGAGGTTGATTCAGAAGAAGCAGAATAAGGAGAAGGAGAAGGTGATGTCTGGAGGGTGAATCAGAAGAAGCAGAAGAAGGAGAAGGAGAAGGTGAAGTCTGGAGGGTGAATCAGAAGAATCAGAAGAAGGAGAAGGAGAAGGTGAAGTCTGGAGGGTGAATCAGAAGAAGCAGAAGAAGGAGAAGGAGATGGTGAAGTCTGGAGGGTGAAGCAGAAGAAGTAGAAGAAGGAGAAGGAGAAGGTGAAGTCAGGAGGGTGAATCAGAAGAAGTAGAAGAAGGAGAAGGAGAAGGTGAAGTCAGGAGGGTGAATCAGAAGAAGCAGAAGAAGGAGAAGGAGAACTTGAAGTCTGGAGGGTGAATCAGAAGAATCAGAAGAAGGAGAAGGAGAAGGTGAAGTCTGGAGGGTGAATCAGAAGAAGCAGAAGAAAGAGAAGGAGAAGGTGAAGTCTGGAGGGTGAAGCAGAAGAAACAGAAGAAGGAGAAGGAGAAGGTGAAGACTGGAGGGTGAATCAGAAGAAGTAGAAGAAGGAGAAGGAGAAGGTGAAGTCTGGAGGGTGAATCAGAAGAAGTAGAAGAAGGAGAAGGAGAAGGTGAAGTCTGGAGGGTGAATCAGAAGAAGCAGAAGAAGGAGAAGGAGAAGGTGAAGTCTGGAGGGTGAATCAGAAGAAGCAGAAGAAGGAGAAGGAGAAGATGAAGTCTGGAGGGTGAATCGGAAGAAGTAGAAGAAGGAGAAGGAGAAGGTGAAGTCTGGAGGGTGAATCAGAGAAATGGAAGAAGGAGAAGGAGAAGTTGAAGTCTGGAGGGTGAATCAGAAGAAGCAGAAGAAGGAGAAGGAGAAGGTGAAGTCTGGAGGGTGAATCAGAAGAAGCAGAAGAAGGAGATGAGAAGATGAAGTCTGGAGGGTGAATCAGAAGAAGTAGAAGAAGGAGAAGGAGAAGGTGAAGTCTGGAGGGTGAATCAGAAGAAGTAGAAGAAGGAGAAGGAGAAGATGAAGTCTGGAGGGTGAATCAGAAGAAACAGAAGAAGGAGGAGGAGAAGGTGAAGTCTGGAGGGTGAATCAGAAGAAGTAGAAGAAGGAGAAGGAGAAGGTGTAGTCTGGAGGGTGAATCAGAAGAAGTAGACGAAGGAGAAGGAGAAGGTGAAGTCTGGAGGGTGAATCAGAAGAAGCAGAAGAAGGAGAAGGAGAAGGTGAAGTCTGGAGGGTGAATCAGAAGAAGTAGAAGAAGGAGAAGGAGAAGGTGAAGTCTGGAGGGTGAATCAGAAGAAGCAGAAGAAGGAGAAGGAGAAGGTGAAGTCTGGAGGGTGAATCAGAAGAAGCAGAAGAAGGAGAAGGAGAAGGTGAAGTCTGGAGGGTGAATCAGAAGAAGTAGAAGAAGGAGAAGGAGAAGTTGAAGTCTGGAGGGTGAAGCAGAAGAAGTAGAAGATGGAGAAGGAGAAGGTGAAGTCAGGAGGGTGAATCAGAAGAAGTAGAAGAAGGAGAAGGAGAAGGTGAAGTCAGGAGGGTGAATCAGAAGAAGCAGAAGATGGAGAAGGAGAAGGTGAAGTCTGGAGGGTGAATCAGAAGAATCAGAAGAAGGAGAAGGAGAAGGTGAAGTCTGGAGGGTGAAGCAGAAGAAGTAGAAGAAGGAGAAGGAGAAGCTGAAGTCAGGAGGGTGAATCAGAAGAAGTAGAAGAAGGAGAAGGAGAAGGTGAAGTCAGGAGGGTGAATCAGAAGAAGCAGAAGAAGGAGAAGGAGTAGGTGAAGTCTGGAGGGTGAATCAGAAGAATCAGAAGAAGGAGAAGGAGAAGGTGAAGTCTGGAGGGTGAATCAGAAGAAGCAGAAGAAAGAGAAGGAGAAGGTGAAGTCTGGAGGGTGAAGCAGAAGAGACAGAAGAAGGAGAAGGAGAAGGTGAAGACTGGAGGGTGAATCAGAAGAAGTAGAAGAAGGAGAAGGAGAAGGTGAAGTCTGGAGGGTGAATCAGAAGAATCAGAAGAAGGAGAAGGAGAAGGTGAAGTCAGGAGGGTGAATCAGAAGAAGTAGAAGAAGGAGAAGGAGAAGGTGAAGTCAGGAGGGTGAATCAGAAGAAGCAGAAGAAGGAGAAGGAGTAGGTGAAGTCTGGAGGGTGAATCAGAAGAATCAGAAGAAGGAGAAGGAGAAGGTGAAGTCTGGAGGGTGAATCAGAAGAAGCAGAAGAAAGAGAAGAAGAAGGTGAAGTCTGGAGGGTGAAGCAGAAGAAACAGAAGAAGGAGAAGGAGAAGGTGAAGACTGGAGGGTGAATCAGAAGAAGTAGAAGAAGGAGAAGGAGAAGGTGAAGTCTGGAGGGTGAATCAGAAGAAGCAGAAGAAGGAGAAGGAGAAGATGAAGTCTGGAGGGTGAATCAGAAGAAGTAGAAGAAGGAGAAGGAGAAGATGAAGTCTGGAGGGTGAATCAGAAGAAGTAGAAGAAGGAGAAGGAGAAGGTGAAGTCTGGAGGGTGAATCAGAAGTAGTAGAAGAAGGAGAAGGAGAAGGTGAAGTCTGGAGGGTGAATCAGAAGAAACAGAAGAAGGAGAAGGAGAAGGTGAAGTCTGGAGGGTGAATCAGAAGAAGTAGAAGAAGGAGAAGGAGAAGGTGTAGTCTGGAGGGTGAATCAGAAGAAGTAGACGAAGGAGAAGGAGAAGGTGAAGTCTGGAGGGTGAATCAGAAGAAGCAGAAGAAGGAGATGGAGAAGGTGAAGTCTGGAGGGTGAATCAGAAGAAGTAGAAGAAGGAGAAGGAGAAGGTGAAGTCTGGAGGGTGAATCAGAAGAAGCAGAAGAAGGAGAAGGAGAAGGTGAAGTCTGGAGGGTGATTCAGAAGAAGCAGAATAAGGAGAAGGAGAAGGTGATGTCTGGAGGGTGAATCAGAAGAAGCAGAAGAAGGAGAAGGAGAAGGTGAAGTCTGGAGGGTGAATCAGAAGAAGTAGAAGAAGGAGAAGGAGAAGGTGAAGTCTGGAGGGTGAATCAGAAGAAATAGAAGAAGGAGAAGGAGAAGGTGAAGTCTGGAGGGGGAAGCAGAAGAAGTAGAAGAAGGAGAAGGAGAAGGTGAAGTCAGGAGGGTGAATCAGAAGATGTAGAAGAAGGAGAAGGAGAAGGTGAAGTCAGGAGGGTGAATCAGAAGAAGCAGAAGAAGGAGAAGGAGAAGGTGAAGTCTGGAGGGTGAATCAGAAGAATCAGAAGAAGGAGAAGGAGAAGGTGAAGTCTGGAGGGTGAATCAGAAGAAGTAGAAGAAGGAGAAGGAGAAGGTGAAGTCTGGAGGGTGAATCAGAAGAAGCAGCAGAAGGAGAAGGAGAAGGTGAGGTCTGGAGGGTGAATCAGAAGAAGTAGACGAAGGAGAAGGAGAAGGTGAAGTCTGAAGGGTGAATCAGAAGAAGCAGAAGAAGGAGATGGAGAAGGTGAAGTCTGGAGGGTGAATCAGAAGAAGTAGAAGAAGGAGAAGGTGAAGGTGAAGTCTGGAGGGTGAATCAGAAGAAGCAGAAGAAGGAGAAGGAGAAGGTGAAGTCTGGAGGGTGAATCAGAAGAAGCAGAAGAAGGAGAAGGAGAAGGTGAAGTCTGGAGGGTGAATCAGAAGAAGCAGAAGAAGGAGAAGGAGAAGGTGAAGTCAGGAGGGTGAATCAGAAGAAGCAGAAGAAGGAGAAGGAGAAGGTGTAGTTAGGAGGGTGAATCAGAAGAAGCAGAAGAAGGAGAAGGAGCAGGTGAAGTCAGGGGGGTGAAGCAGAAGAAGTAGAAGAAGGAGAAGGAGAAGGTGAAGTCAGGACGGTGAAGCAGAAGAAGCAGAAGAAGGAGAAGGAGAAGGTGAAGTCTGGAGGGCGCAGCAGAAGAAGCAGAAGAAGGAGAAGGAGAAGCTGAAGTCTGGAGGGTGAAGCAGAAGAAGCAGAAGAAGGAGAAGGAGAAGGTGAAGTCTGGAGGGTGAATCAGAAGAAGTAGAAGAAGGAGAAGGAGAAGGTGAAGTCAGGAGAGTGAAGCAGAAGAAGCAGAAGATGGAGAAGGAGAAGGTGAAGTCTGGAGGGCGAAGCAGAAGAAGCAGAAGAAGGAGAAGGAGAAGGTGAAGTCTGGAGGGTGAAGCAGAAGAAGCAGAAGAAGGAGAAGGAGAAGGTGAAGTCTGGAGGGTGAATCAGAAGAAGTAGAAGAAGGAGAAGGAGAAGGTGAAGTCAGGAGGGTGAAGCAGAAGAAGCAGAAGAAGGAGAAGGAGAAGGTGAAGTCTGGAGGGTGAATCAGAAGAAGCAGAAGAAGGAGAAGGAGAAGATGAAGTCTGGAGGGTGAATCAGAAGAAGTAGAAGAAGGAGAAGGAGAAGGTGAGGTCTGGAGGGTCAATCAGAAGAAGCAGAAGAAGGAGAAGGAGAAGGTGAAGTCTGGAGGGTGAATCAGAAGAAGCAGAAGAAGGACAAGGAGAAGGTGAAGTCTGGAGGGTGAATTAGAAGAAGCAGAAGAAGGAGAAGGAGAAGGTGAAGTCAGGAGGGTGAATCAGAAGAAGCAGAAGGAGGAGAAGGAGAAGGTAAAGTTAGGAGGGTGAATCAGAAGAAGCAGAAGAAGGAGAAGGAGCAGGTGAAGTCAGGGGGGTGAAGCAGAAGAAGTAGAAGAAGGAGAAGGAGAAGGTGAAGTCAGGAGGGTGAAGCAGAAGAAGCAGAAGAAGGAGAAGGAGAAGGTGAAGTCTGGAGGGCGCAGCAGAAGAAGCAGAAGAAGGAGAAGGAGAAGGTGAAGTCTGGAGGGTGAAGCAGAAGAAGCAGAAGAAGGAGAAGGTTAAGGTGAAGTCTGGAGGGTGAATCAGAAGA
Organism: Somniosus microcephalus; assembly: GCF_052327205.1. NCBI lineage: Eukaryota > Metazoa > Chordata > Chondrichthyes > Squaliformes > Somniosidae > Somniosus > Somniosus microcephalus. The sequence goes on along the minus strand of NW_028225393.1, from coordinate 307,689 downwards.
AGTAGAAGAAGGTGAAGGAGAAGGTGAAGTCAGGAGAGTGAAGCAGAAGAAGCAGAAGAAGGAGAAGGAGAAGGTGAAGTCTGGAGGGTGAAGCAGAAGAAGCAGAAGAAGGAGAAGGAGAAGGTGATGTCTGGAGGGCGAAGCAGAAGAAGCAGAAGAAGGAGAAGGAGAAGGTGAAGTCTGGAGGGTGAAGCAGAAGAAGCAGAAGAAGGAGAAGGAGAAGGTGAAGTCTGGAGGGTGAATCAGAAGAAGTAGAAGAAGGAGAAGGAGAAGGTGAAGTCAGGAGGGTGAAGCAGAAGAAGCAGAAGAAGGAGAAGGAGAAGGTGAAGTCAGGAGGGTGAATCGGAAGAAGTAGAAGAAGGAGAAGGAGAAGGTGAAGTCTGGAGGGTGAATCAGAAGAAGTAGAAGAAGGAGAAGGAGAAGGTGAAGTCTGGAGGGTGAATCAGAAGAAGTAGAAGAAGGAGAATGAGAAGGTGAAGTCTGGAGGGTGAATCAGAAGAAGCAGAAGAAGGAGAAGGAGAAGGTGAAGTCTGGAGGGAGAAGCAGAAGAAGTAGATGAAGGAGAAGGAGAAGGTGAAGTCTGGAGGGTGAATCAGAAGAAGTAGAAGAAGGAGAAGGAGAAGGTGAAGTCTGGAGGGTGAATCAGAAGAAGTAGAAGAAGGAGAAGGAGAAGGTGAAGTCTGGAGGGTGAATCAGAAGAAACAGAAGAAGGAGAAGGAGAAGGTGAAGTCTGGAGGGTGAATCAGAAGAAGTAGAAGAAGGAGAAGGAGAAGGTGTAGTCTGGAGGGTGAATCAGAAGAAGTAGACGAAGGAGAAGGAGAAGGTGAAGTCTGGAGGGAGAATCAGAAGAAGCAGAAGAAGGAGAAGGAGAAGGTGAAGTCTGGAGGGTGAATCAGAAGAAGTAGAAGAAGGAGAAGGGGAAGGTGAAGTCTGGAGGGTGAATCAGAAGAAGCAGAAGAAGGAGAAGGAGAAGGTGAAGTCTGGAGGGTGAAGCAGAAGAAGTAGAAGATGGAGAAGGAGAAGGTGAAGTCAGGAGGGTGAATCAGAAGAAGTAGAAGAAGGAGAAGGAGAAGGTGAAGTCAGGAGGGTGAATCAGAAGAAGCAGAAGATGGAGAAGGAGAAGGTGAAGTCTGGAGGGTGAATCAGAAGAATCAGAAGAAGGAGAAGGAGAAGGTGAAGTCTGGAGGGTGAATCAGAAGAAGCAAAGGAAGGAGAAGGAGAAGGTGAAGTCTGGAGGGTGAATCAGAAGAAGCAGAATAAGGAGATGGAGAAGGTGAAGTCTGGAGGGTGAATCAGAAGAAGCAGAATAAGGAAAGGAGAAGGTGAAGTCTGGAGGGTGAATCAGAAGAAGTAGAAGAAGGAGAAGGAGAAGGTGAAGTCTGGAGGGTGAAGCAGAAGAAGTAGAAGAAGGAGAAGGAGAAGCTGAAGTCAGAAGGGTGAATCAGAAGAAGTAGAAGAAGGAGAAGGAGAAGGTGAAGTCAGGAGGGTGAATCAGAAGAAGCAGAAGAAGGAGAAGGAGTAGGTGAAGTCTGGAGGGTGAATCAGAAGAATCAGAAGAAGGAGAAGGAGAAGGTGAAGTCTGGAGGGTGAATCAGAAGAAGCAGAAGAAAGAGAAGGAGAAGGTGAAGTCTGGAGGGTGAAGCAGAAGAAACAGAAGAAGGAGAAGGAGAAGGTGAAGACTGGAGGGTGAATCAGAAGAAGTAGAAGAAGGAGAAGGAGAAGGTGAAGTCTGGAGGGTGAATCAGAAGAAGCAGAAGAAGGAGAAGGAGAAGATGAAGTCTGGAGGGTGAATCAGAAGAAGTAGAAGAAGGAGAAGGAGAAGATGAAGTCTGGAGGGTGAATCAGAAGAAGTAGAAGAAGGAGAAGGAGAAGGTGAAGTCTGGAGGGTGAATCAGAAGTAGTAGAAGAAGGAGAAGGAGAAGGTGAAGTCTGGAGGGTGACTCAGAAGAAACAGAAGAAGGAGAAGGAGAAGGTGAAGTCTGGAGGGTGAATCAGAAGAAGTAGAAGAAGGAGAAGGAGAAGGTGTAGTCTGGAGGGTGAATCAGAAGAAGTAGACGAAGGAGAAGGAGAAGGTGAAGTCTGGAGGGTGAATCAGAAGAAGCAGAAGAAGGAGATGGAGAAGGTGAAGTCTGGAGGGTGAATCAGAAGAAGTAGAAGAAGGAGAAGGAGAAGGTGAAGTCTGGAGGGTGAATCAGAAGAAGCAGAAGAAGGAGAAGGAGAAGGTGAAGTCTGGAGGGTGATTCAGAAGAAGCAGAATAAGGAGAAGGAGAAGGTGATGTCTGGAGGGTGAATCAGAAGAAGCAGAAGAAGGAGAAGGAGAAGGTGAAGTCTGGAGGGTGAATCAGAAGAAGTAGAAGAAGGAGAAGGAGAAGGTGAAGTCTGGAGGGTGAATCAGAAGAAGTAGAAGAAGGAGAAGGAGAAGGTGAAGTCTGGAGGGTGAATCAGAAGAAGTAGAAGAAGGAGAAGGAGAAGGTGAAGTCTGGAGGGGGAAGCAGAAGAAGTAGAAGAAGGAGAAGGAGAAGGTGAAGTCAGGAGGGTGAATCAGAAGATGTAGAAGAAGGAGAAGGAGAAGGTGAAGTCAGGAGGGTGAATCAGAAGAAGCAGAAGAAGGAGAAGGAGAAGGTGAAGTCTGGAGGGTGAATCAGAAGAATCAGAAGAAGGAGAAGGAGAAGGTGAAGTCTGGAGGGTGAATCAGAAGAAGTAGAAGAAGGAGAAGGAGAAGGTGAAGTCTGGAGGGTGAATCAGAAGAAGCAGAAGAAGGAGAAGGAGAAGGTGAGGTCTGGAGGGTGAATCAGAAGAAGTAGACGAAGGAGAAGGAGAAGGTGAAGTCTGAAGGGTGAATCAGAAGAAGCAGAAGAAGGAGATGGAGAAGGTGAAGTCTGGAGGGTGAATCAGAAGAAGTAGAAGAAGGAGAAGGTGAAGGTGAAGTCTGGAGGGTGAATCAGAAGAAGCAGAAGAAGGAGAAGGAGAAGGTGAAGTCTGGAGGGTGAATCAGAAGAAGCAGAAGAAGGAGAAGGAGAAGGTGAAGTCTGGAGGGTGATTCAGAAGAAGCAGAATAAGGAGAAGGAGAAGGTGAAGTCTGGAGGGTGAATCAGAAGAAGTAGAAGAAGGAGAAGGAGAAGGTGAAGTCTGGAGGGTGAATCAGAAGAAGTAGAAGAAGGAGAAGGAGAAGGTGAAGTCTGGAGGGTGAATCAGAAGAAGTAGAAGAAGGAGAAGGAGAAGGTGAAGTCTGGAGGGTGAAGCAGAAGAAGTAGAAGAAGGAGAAGGAGAAGGTGAAGTCAGGAGGGTGAATCAGAAGATGTAGAAGAAGGAGAAGGAGAAGGTGAAGTCAGGAGGGTGAATCAGAAGAAGCAGAAGAAGGAGAAGGAGAAGGTGAAGTCCGGAGGGTGAATCAGAAGAAGTAGAAGAAGGAGAAGGAGAAGGTGAAGTCTGGAGGGTGAATCAGAAGAAGCAGAAGAAGGAGAAGGAGAAGGTGAAGTCTGGAGGGTGAATCAGAAGAAGCAGAAGAAGGAGAAGGAGAAGGTGAAGTCTGGAGGGTGAATCAGAAGAAGCAGAAGAAGGAGAAGGAGAAGGTGAAGTCTGGAGGGTGAATCAGAAGAAGCAGAATAAGGAGAAGGAGAAGGTGAAGTCTGGAGGGTGAATCAGAAGAAGCAGAAGAAGGAGAAGGAGAAGGTGAAGTCTGGAGGGTGAATCAGAAGAAGTAGAAGAAGGAGAAGGAGAAGGTGAAGTCTGGAGGGTGAAGCAGAAGAAGTAGAAGAAGGAGAAGGAGAAGGTGAAGTCAGGAGGGTGAATCAGAAGAAGTAGAAGAAGGAGAAGGAGAAGGTGAAGTCAGGAGGGTGAATCAGAAGAAGCAGAAGAAGGAGATAGAGAAGGTGAAGTCTGTAGGGTGAATCAGAAGAATCAGAAGAAGGAGAAGGAGAAGGTGAAGTCTGGAGAGTGAAGCAGAAGAAGCAGAAGAAAGAGAAGGAGAAGGTGAAGTCTGGAGGTTGAAGCAGAAGAAACAGAAGAAGGAGAAGGAGAAGGTGAAGACTGGAGGGTGAATCAGAAGAAGTAGAAGAAGGAGAAGGAGAAGGTGAAGTCTGGAGGGTGAATCAGAAGAAGTAGAAGAAGGAGAAGGAGAAGGTGAAGTCTGGAGGGTGAATCAGAAGAAGCAGAAGAAGGAGAAGGAGAAGGTGAAGTCTGGAGGGTGAATCAGAAGAAGCAGAAGAAGGAGAAGGAGAAGATGAAGTCTGGAGGGTGAATCAGAAGAAGTAGAAGAAGGAGAAGGAGAAGGTGAGGTCTGGAGGGTGAATCAGAAGAAGCAGAAGAAGGAGAAGGAGAAGGTGAAGTCTGGAGGGTGAATCAGAAGAAGCAGAAGAAGGAGAAGGAGAAGGTGAAGTCTGGAGGGTGAATCAGAAGAAGCAGAAGAAGGAGAAGGAGAAGGTGAAGTCTGGAGTGTGAAGCAGAAGAAGCAGAAGAAGGAGAAGGAGAAGGTGAAGTCTGGAGGGTGAATCAGAAGAAGTAGAAGAAGGAGAAGGAGAAGGTGAAGTCTGGAGGGTGAAGCAGAAGAAGTAGAAGAAGGAGAAGGAGAAGGTGAAGTCAGGAGGGTGAATCAGAAGAAGTAGAAGAAGGAGAAGGAGAAGGTGAAGTCAGGAGGGTGAATCAGAAGAAGCAGAAGAAGGAGAAGGAGAAGGTGAAGTCTGGAGGGTGAATCAGAAGAATCAGAAGAAGGAGAAGGAGAAGGTGAAGTCTGGAGGGTGAATCAGAAGAAGCAGAAGAAAGAGAAGGAGAAGGTGAAGTCTGGAGGGTGAAGCAGAAGAAACAGAAGAAGTAGAAGGAGAAGGTGAAGACTGGAGGGTGAATCAGAAGAAGTAGAAGAAGGAGAAGGAGAAGGTGGAGTCTGGAGGGTGAATCAGAAGAAGTAGAAGAAGGAGAAGGAGAAGTTGAAGTCTGGAGGGTGAATCAGAAGAAGCAGAAGAAGGAGAAGGAGAAGGTGAAGTCTGGAGGGTGAATCAGAAGAAGCAGAAGAAGGAGAAGGAGAAGATGAAGTCCGGAGGGTGAATCAGAAGAAGTAGAAGAAGGAGAAGGAGAAGGTGAAGTCTGGAGGGTGAATAAGAAGAAGTAGAAGAAGGAGAAGGAGAAGATGAAGTCTGGAGGGTGTATCAGAAGAAACAGAAGAAGGAGAAGGAGAAGGTGAAGTCTGGAGGGTGAATCAGAAGAAGTAGAAGAAGGAGAAGTAGAAGGTGTAGTCTGGAGGGTGAATCAGAAGAAGTAGACGAAGGAGAAGGAGAAGGTGAAGTCTGGAGGGTGAATCAGAAGAAGTAGAAGAAGGAGAAGGAGAAGATGAAGTCTGGAGGGTGAATCAGAAGAAACAGAAGAAGGAGAAGCAGAAGGTGAAGTCTGGAGGGTGAATCAGAAGAAGTAGAAGAAGGAGAAGGTGAAGTCTGGAGGGTGAATCAGAAGAAGCAGAAGAAGGAGAAGGAGAAGGTGAAGTCTGGAGGGTGAATCAGAAGAAGTAGAAGAAGGAGAAGGAGAAGGTGAAGTCTGGAGGGTGAATCAGAAGAAGCAGAATAAGGAGAAGGAGAAGGTGAAGTCTGGAGGGTGAATCAGAAGAAGCAGAAGAAGGAGAAGGAGAAGGTGAAGTCTGGAGGGTGAATCAGAAGAAGTAGAAGAAGGAGAAGGAGAAGATGAAGTCTGGAGGGTGAATCAGAAGAAGTAGAAGAAGGAGAAGGAGAAGGTGAAGTCTGGAGGGTGAATCAGAAGAGGTAGAAGAAGGAGAAGGAGAAGATGAAGTCTGGAGGGTGAATCAGAAGAAACAGAAGAATGAGAAGGAGAAGGTGAAGTCTGGAGGGTGAATCAGAAGAAGTAGAAGAAGGAGAAGGAGAAGGTGTAGTCTGGAGGGTGAATCAGAAGAAGTAGACGAAGGAGAAGGAGAAGGTGAAGTCTGGAGGGTGAATCAGAAGAAGCAGAAGAATTAGAAGGAGAAGGTGAAATCTGGAGGGTGAATCAGAAGAAGTAGAAGAAGGAGAAGGAGAAGGTGAAGTCTGGAGGGTGAATCAGAAGAAGCAGAAGAAGGAGAAGGAGAAGGTGAAGTCTGGAGGGTGAATCAGAAGAAGCAGAAGAAGGAGAAGGAGAAGGTGAAGTCTGGAGGGTGAATCAGAAGAAGTAGAAGAAGGAGAAGTAGAAGTAGAAGTCTGGAGGGTGAAGCAGAAGAAGTAGAAGATGGAGAAGGAGAAGGTGAAGTCAGGAGGGTGAATCAGAAGAAGTAGAAGAAGGAGAAGGAGAAGGTGAAGTCAGGAGGGTGAATCAGAAGAAGCAGAAGATGGAGAAGGAGAAGGTGACGCCTGGAGGGTGAATCAGAAGAATCAGAAGAAGGAGAAGGAGAAGGTGAAGTCTGGAGGGTGAATCAGAAGAAGCAAAGGAAGGAGAAGGAGAAGGTGAAGTCTGGAGGGTGAATCAGAAGAAGCAGAATAAGGAGAAGGAGAAGTTGAAGTCTGGAGGGTGAATCAGAAGAAGCAGAATAAGGAGAAGGAGAAGGTGATGTCTGGAGGGTGTATCAGAAGAAGCAGAAGAAGGAGAAGGAGAAGGTGAAGTCTGGAGGGTGAATCAGAAGAAGTAGAAGAAGGAGAAGGAGAAGGTGAAGTCTGGAGGGTGAAGCAGAAGAAGTAGAAGAAGGAGAAGGAGAAGGTGAAGTCAGGAGGGTGAATCAGAAGAAGTAGAAGAAGGAGAAGGAGAAGGTGAAGTCAGGAGGGTGAATCAGAAGAAGCAGAAGACGGAGAAGGAGAAGGTGAAGTCTGGAGGGTGAATCAGAAGAAACAGAAGAAGGAGAAGGAGAAGGTGAAGTCTGGAGGGTGAATCAGAAGAAGTAGAAGAAGGAGAAGGAGAAGGTGTAGTCTGGAGGGTGAATCAGAAGAAGTAGACGAAGGAGAAGGAGAAGGTGAAGTCTGGAGGGTGTATCAGAAGAAGCAGAAGAAGGAGATGGAGAAGGTGAAGTCTGGAGGGTGAATCAGAAGAAGTAGAAGAAGGAGAAGGAGAAGGTGAAGTCTGGAGGGTGAATCAGAAGAAGCAGAAGAAGGAGAAGGAGAAGGTGAAGTCTGGAGGGTGAATCAGAAGAAGCAGAAGAAGGAGAAGGAGAAGGTGAAGTCTGGAGGGTGATTCAGAAGAAGCAGAATAAGGAGAAGGAGAAGGTGATGTCTGGAGGGTGAATCAGAAGAAGCAGAAGAAGGAGAAGGAGAAGGTGAAGTCTGGAGGGTGAATCAGAAGAAGTAGAAGAAGGAGAAGGAGAAAGTGAAGTCTGGAGGGTGAATCAGAAGAAGTAGAAGAAGGAGAAGGTGAAGTCTGGAGGGTGAATCAGAAGAAGTAGAAGAAGGAGAAGGAGAAGGTGAAGTCTGGAGGGTGAAGCAGAAGAAGTAGAAGAAGGAGAAGGGAAAAGAGAGAGAAGGAGGGTGAATCAGAAGATGTAGAAGAAGGAGAAGGAGAAGGTGAAGTCAGGAGGGTGAATCAGAAGAAGCAGAAGAAGGAGAAGGAGAAGGTGAAGTCTGGAGGGTGAATCAGAAGAATCAGAAGAAGGAGAAGGAGAAGGTGAAGTCTGGAGGGTGAATCAGAAGAAGCAGAAGAAAGAGAAGGAGAAGGTGAAGTCTGGAGGGTGAATCAGAAGAGGTAGAAGAAGGAGAAGGAGAAGGTGAAGTCTGGAGGGTGAATCAGAAGAAGCAGAAGAAGGAGAAGGAGAAGGTGAAGTCTGGAGGGTGAATCAGAAGAAGCAGACGAAGGAGAAGGAGAAGGTGAAGTCTGGAGGGTGAATCAGAAGAAGCAGAAGAAGGAGATGGAGAAGGTGAAGTCTGGAGGGTGAATCAGAAGAAGTAGAAGAAGGAGAAGGTGAAGGTGAAGTCTGGAGGGTGAATCAGAAGAAGCAGAAGAAGGAGAAGGAGAAGGTGAAGTCTGGAGGGTGAATCAGAAGAAGCAAAGGAAGGAGAAGGAGAAGGTGAAGTCTGGAGGGTGAATCAGAAGAAGCAGAAGAAGGAGAAGGAGAAGGTGAAGTCTGGAGGGTGAATCAGAAGAAGTAGAAAAAGGAGAAGGAGAAGGTGAAGTCTGTAGGGTGAATCAGAAGAAGTAGAAGAAGGAGAAGGAGAAGGTGAAGTCTGGAGGGTGAATCAGAAGAAGTAGAAGAAGGAGAAGGAGAAGGTGAAGTCTGGAGGGTGAATCAGAAGAAGTAGAAGAAGGAGAAGGAGAAGGTGAAGTCTGGAGGGTGAAGCAGAAGAAGTAGAAGAAGGAGAAGGAGAAGGTGAAGTCAGGAGGGTGAATCAGAAGATGTAGAAGAAGGAGAAGGAGAAGGTGAAGTCAGGAGGGTGAATCAGAAGAAGCAGAAGAAGGAGAAGGAGAAGGTGAAGTCTGGAGGGTGAATCAGAAGAAGTAGAAGAAGGAGAAGGAGAAGGTGAAGTCTGGAGGGTGAATCAGAAGAAGCAGAAGAAGGAGAAGGAGAAGGTGAAGTCTGGAGGGTGAATCAGAAGAAGCAGAAGAAGGAGAAGGAGAAGGTGAAGTCTGGAGGGTGAATCAGAAGAAGCAGAAGAAGGAGAAGGAGAAGGTGAAGTCTGGAGGGTGAATCAGAAGAAGCAGAATAAGGAGAAGGAGAAGGTGAAGTCTGGAGGGTGAATCAGAAGAAGCAGAAGAAGGAGAAGGAGAAGGTGAAGTCTGGAGGGTGAATCAGAAGAAGTAGAAGAAGGAGAAGGAGAAGGTGAAGTCTGGAGGGTGAAGCAGAAGAAGTAGAAGAAGGAGAAGGAGAAGGTGAAGTCAGGAGGGTGAATCAGAAGAAGTAGAAGAAGGAGAAGGAGAAGGTGAAGTCAGGAGGGTGAATCAGAAGAAGCAGAAGAATTAGAAGGAGAAGGTGAAATCTGGAGGGTGAATCAGAAGAAGTAGAAGAAGGAGAAGGAGAAGGTGAAGTCTGGAGGGTGAATCAGAAGAAGCAGAAGAAGGAGAAGGAGAAGGTGAAGTCTGGAGGGTGAATCAGAAGAAGCAGAAGAAGGAGAAGGAGAAGGTGAAGTCTGGAGGGTGAATCAGAAGAAGTAGAAGAAGGAGAAGTAGAAGTAGAAGAGTCTGGAGGGTGAAGCAAAAGAAACAGAAGAAGGAGAAGGAGAAGGTGAAGACTGGAGGTGAATCAGAAGAAGTAGAAGAAGGAGAAGGAGAGGTGAAGTCTGGAGGGTGAATCAGAAGAAGCAGAAGAAGGAGAAGGAGAAGGTGAAGTCAGGACGGTGAAGCAGAAGAAGCAGAAGAAGGAGAAGGAGAAGGGTGAGGTCTGGAGGGTGAATCAGAAGAAGCAGAAGAAGGAGAAGGAGAAGGTGAAGTCTGGAGGGAGAATCAGAAGAAGCAGAAGAAGGAGAAGGAGAAGGTGAAGTCTGGAGGGTGAATCAGAAGAAGCAGAAGAAGGAGAAGGAGAAGGTGAAGTCAGGAGGGTGAATCAGAAGAAGCAGAAGAAGGAGAAGGAGAAGGTGAATTTAGGAGGGTGAATCAGAAGAAGCAGAAGAAGGAGAAGGAGCAGGTGAAAGTCAGGGGGGTGTAGCAGAAGAAGTAGAAGAAGGAGAAGGAGAAGGTGAAGGTCAGGACGGTGAAGCAGAAGAAGCAGAAGGAAGAGAAGGAGAAGGTGAAGCCTGGAGGGCGCAGCAGAAGAAGCAGAAGAAGGAGAAGGAGAAGGTGAAGTCTGGAGTGTGAAGCAAAAGAAGCAGAAGAAGGAGAAGCAAAGGTGAAGTCTGGAGGGCGCAGCAGAAGAAGCAGAAGAAGGAGAATGAGAAGGTGAAGTCTGGAGGGTGAATCAGAAGAAGCAGAAGAAGAGAAGGAGAAGGTGAAGTCTGGAGGGTGAATCAGAAGAAGTAGAAGAAGGAGAAGGAGAAGGTGAAGTCAGGAGGGTGAATCAGAAGAAGTAGAAGAAGGAGAAGGAGAAGGTGAGTCTGGAGGTGAATCAGAAGAAGCAGAAGAAGGAGAAGGAGAATGTGAAGTCTGGAGGGTGAATCAGAAGAAGCAGAAGAAGGAGAAGGAGAAGGTGAAGTCTGGAGTGTGATGCAGAAGAAGCAGAAGAAGGAGAAGGAGAAGGTGATGTCTGGAGGGTGAATCAGAAGAAGCTAGAAGAAGGAGAGGAGAAGGTGAAGTCTGGAGGGTGAATCAGAAGAAGTAGAAGAAGGAGAAGGAGAAAGGTGAAGTCAGGAGGGTGAATCAGAAGAAGTAGAAGAAGAGAAGGTGAAGTCTGGAGGGTGAATCAGAAGAAGTAGAAGAAGGAGAAGGAGAAGGTGAAGTCTGGAGGGTGAAGCAGAAGAAGTAGAAGAAGGAGAAGGAGAAGGTGAAGTCAGGAGGGTGAATCAGAAGATGTAGAAGAAGGAGAAGGAGAAGGTGAAGTCAGGAGGGTGAATCAGAAGAAGCAGAAGAAGGAGAAGGAGAAGGTGAAGTCTGGAGGGTGAATCAGAAGAATCAGAAGAAGGAGAAGGAGAAGGTGAAGTCCTGGAGGGTGAATCAGAAGAAGCAGAAGAAAGAGAAGGAGAAGGTGAAGTCTGGAGGGTGAATCAGAAGAAGTAGAAGAAGGAGAAGGAGAAGGTGAAGTCTGGAGGGTGAATCAGAAGAAGCAGAAGAAGGAGAAGGAGAAGGTGAAGTCTGGAGGGTGAATCAGAAGAAGCAGACGAAGGAGAAGGAGAAGGTGAAGTCTGGAGGGTGAATCAGAAGAAGCAGAAGAAGGAGATGGAGAAGGTGAAGTCTGGAGGGTGAATCAGAAGAAGTAGAAGAAGGAGAAGGTGAAGGTGAAGTCTGGAGGGTGAATCAGAAGAAGCAGAAGAAGGAGAAGGAGAAGGTGAAGTCTGGAGGGTGAATCAGAAGAAGCAAAGGAAGGAGAAGGAGAAGGTGAAGTCTGGAGGGTGAATCAGAAGAAGCAGAAGAAGGAGAAGGAGAAGGTGAAGTCTGGAGGGTGAATCAGAAGAAGTAGAAAAAGGAGAAGGAGAAGGTGAAGTCTGTAGGGTGAATCAGAAGAAGTAGAAGAAGGAGAAGGAGAAGGTGAAGTCTGGAGGGTGAATCAGAAGAAGTAGAAGAAGGAGAAGGAGAAGGTGAAGTCTGGAGGGTGAATCAGAAGAAGTAGAAGAAGGAGAAGGAGAAGGTGAAGTCTGGAGGGTGAAGCAGAAGAAGTAGAAGAAGGAGAAGGAGAAGGTGAAGTCAGGAGGGTGAATCAGAAGATGTAGAAGAAGGAGAAGGAGAAGGTGAAGTCAGGAGGGTGAATCAGAAGAAGCAGAAGAAGGAGAAGGAGAAGGTGAAGTCTGGAGGGTGAATCAGAAGAAGTAGAAGAAGGAGAAGGAGAAGGTGAAGTCTGGAGGGTGAATCAGAAGAAGCAGAAGAAGGAGAAGGAGAAGGTGAAGTCTGGAGGGTGAATCAGAAGAAGCAGAAGAAGGAGAAGGAGAAGGTGAAGTCTGGAGGGTGAATCAGAAGAAGCAGAAGAAGGAGAAGGAGAAGGTGAAGTCTGGAGGGTGAATCAGAAGAAGCAGAATAAGGAGAAGGAGAAGGTGAAGTCTGGAGGGTGAATCAGAAGAAGCAGAAGAAGGAGAAGGAGAAGGTGAAGTCTGGAGGGTGAATCAGAAGAAGTAGAAGAAGGAGAAGGAGAAGGTGAAGTCTGGAGGGTGAAGCAGAAGAAGTAGAAGAAGGAGAAGGAGAAGGTGAAGTCAGGAGGGTGAATCAGAAGAAGTAGAAGAAGGAGAAGGAGAAGGTGAAGTCAGGAGGGTGAATCAGAAGAAGCAGAAGAAGGAGATAGAGAAGGCGAAGTCTGGAGGGTGAATCAGAAGAATCAGAAGAAGGAGAAGGAGAAGGTGAAGTCTGGAGGGTGAAGCAGAAGAAGCAGAAGAAAGAGAAGGAGAAGGTGAAGTCTGGAGGGTGAAGCAGAAGAAACAGAAGAAGGAGAAGGAGAAGGTGAAGACTGGAGGGTGAATCAGAAGAAGTAGAAGAAGGAGAAGGAGAAGGTGAAGTCTGGAGGGTGAATCAGAAGAAGTAGAAGAAGGAGAAGGAGAAGGTGAAGTCTGGAGGGTGAATCAGAAGAAGCAGAAGAAGGAGAAGGTAAAGTCTGGAGGGTGAATCAGAAGAAGCAGAAGAAGGAGAAGGAGAAGATGAAGTCTGGAGGGTGAATCAGAAGAAGTAGAAGAAGGAGAAGGAGGAGGTGAGGTCTGGAGGGTGAATCAGAAGAAGCAGAAGAAGGAGAAGGAGAAGGTGAAGTCTGGAGGGTGAATCAGAAGAAGCAGAAGAAGGAGAAGGAGAAGGTGAAGTCTGGAGGGTGAATCAGAAGAAGCAGAAGAAGGAGAAGGAGAAGGTGAAGTCAGGAGGGTGAATCAGAAGAAGCAGAAGAAGGAGAAGGAGAAGGTGAAGTTACGAGGGTGAATCAGAAGAAGCAGAAGAAGGAGAAGGAGCAGGTGAAGTCAGGGGGGTGTAGCAGAAGAAGTAGAAGAAGGAGAAGGAGAAGGTGAAGTCAGGACGGTGAAGCAGAAGAAGCAGAAGAAGGAGAAGGAGAAGGTGAAGCCTGGAGGGCGCAGCAGAAGAAGCAGAAGAAGGAGAAGGAGAAGGTGAAGTCTGGAGTGTGAAGCAGAAGAAGCAGAAGAAGGAGAAGGAGAAGGTGAAGTCTGGAGGGCGCAGCAGAAGAAGCAGAAGAAGGAGAATGAGAAGGTGAAGTCTGGAGGGTGAATCAGAAGAAGCAGAAGAAGGAGAAGGAGAAGGTGAAGTCTGGAGGGTGAATCAGAAGAAGTAGAAGAAGGAGAAGGAGAAGGTGAAGTCTGGAGGGTGAAGCAGAAGAAGTAGAAGAAGGAGAAGGAGAAGGTGAAGTCAGGAGGGTGAATCAGAAGAAGTAGAAGAAGGAGAAGGAGAAGGTGAAGTCAGGAGGTTGAATCAGAAGAAGCAGAAGAAGGAGAAGGAGAATGTGAAGTCTGGAGGGTGAATCAGAAGAAGTAGAAGAAGGAGAAGGAGAAGGTGAAGTCTGGAGGGTGAATCAGAAGAAGCAGAAGAAGGAGAAGGAGAAGGTGAAGTCTGGAGGGTGAATCAGAAGAAGCAGAAGAAGGAGAAGGAGAAGGTGAAGTCTGGAGGGTGAATCAGAAGAAGCAGAAGAAGGAGAAGGAGAAGGTGAAGTCTGGAGGGTGAATCAGAAGAAGCAGAATAAGGAGAAGGAGAAGGTGAAGTCTGGAGGGTGAATCAGAAGAAGCAGAAGAAGGTGAAGGAGAAGGTGAAGTCTGGAGGGTGAATCAGAAGAAGTAGAAGAAGGAGAAGGAGAAGGTGAAGTCTGGAGGGTGAAGCAGAAGAAGTAGAAGAAGGAGAAGGAGAAGGTGAAGTCAGGAGGTTGAATCAGAAGAAGTAGAAGAAGGAGAAGGAGAAGGTGAAGTCAGGAGGGTGAATCAGAAGAAGCAGAAGAAGGAGATAGAGAAGGTGAAGTCTGGAGGGTGAATCAGAAGAATCAGAAGAAGGAGAAGGAGAAGGTGAAGTCTGGAGGGTGAAGCAGTAGAAGCAGAAGAAAGAGAAGGAGAAGGTGAAGTCTGGAGGGTGAAGCAGAAGAAACAGAAGAAGGAGAAGGAGAAGGTGAGGACTGGAGGGTGAATCAGAAGAAGTCGAAGAAGGAGAAGAAGAAGGTGAAGTCTGGAGGGTGAATCAGAAGAAGTAGAAGAAGGAGAAGGAGAAGGTGAAGTCTGGAGGGTGAATCAGAAGAAGCAGAAGAAGGAGAAGGAGAAGGTGAAGTCTGGAGGGTGTATCAGAAGAAGCAGAAGAAGGAGAAGGAGAAGATGAAGTCTGGAGGGTGAATCAGAAGAAGTAGAAGAAGGAGAAGGAGAAGGTGAGGTCTGGAGGGTGAATCAGAAGAAGCAGAAGAAGGAGAAGGAGAAGGTGAAGTCTGGAGGGTGAATCAGAAGAAGCAGAAGAAGGAGAAGGAGAAGGTGAAGTCTGGAGGGTGAATCAGAAGAAGCAGAAGAAGGAGAAGGAGAAGGTGAAGTCAGGAGGGTGAATCAGAAGAAGCAGAAGAAGGAGAAGGAGAAGGTGAATTTAGGAGGGTGAATCAGAAGAAGCAGAAAAAGGAGAAGGAGCAGGTGAAGTCAAGGGGGTGTAGCAGAAGAAGTAGAAGAAGGAGAAGGAGAAGGTGAAGTCAGGACGGTGAAGCAGAAGAAGCAGAAGAAGGAGAAGGAGAAGGTGAAGCCTGGAGGGCGCAGCAGAAGAAGCAGAAGAAGGAGAAGGAGAAGGTGAAGTCTGGAGTGTGAAGCAGAAGAAGCAGAAGAAGGAGAAGGAGAAGGTGAAGTCTGGAGGGCGCAGCATAAGAAGCAGAAGAAGGAGAATGAGAAGGTGAAGTCTGGAGGGTGAATCAGAAGAAGCAGAAGAAGGAGAAGGAGAAGGTGAAGTCTGGAGGGTGAATCAGAAGAAGTAGAAGAAGGAGAAGGAGCAGGGGAAGTCTGGAGGGTGAAGCAGAAGAAGTAGAAGAAGGAGAAGGAGAAGGTGAAGTCAGGAGGGTGAATCAGAAGAAGTAGAAGAAGGAGAAGGAGAAGGTGAAGTCAGGAGGGTGAATCAGAAGAAGCAGAAGATGGAGAAGGAGAAGGTGAAGTCTGGAGGTTGAATCAGAAGAATCAGAAGAAGGAGAAGGAGAAGGTGAAGTCTGGAGGGTGAATCAGAAGAAGCAGAAGAAAGAGAAGGAGAAGGTGAAGTCTGGAGGGTGAAGCAGAAGAAACAGAAAAAGGAGAAGGAGAAGGTGAAGACTGGAGGGTGAATCAGAAGAAGTAGAAGAAGGAGAAGGAGAAGGTGAAGTCTGGAGGGTGAATCAGAAGAAGTGGAAGAAGGAGAAGGAGAAGTTGAAGTCTGGAGGGTGAATCAGAAGAAGCAGAAGAAGGAGAAGGAGAAGGTGAAGTCTGGAGGGTGAATCAGAAGAAGCAGAAGAAGGAGAAGGAGAAGATGAAGTCTGGAGGGTGAATCAGAAGAAGTAGAAGAAGGAGAAGGAGAAGGTGAAGTCTGGAGGGTGAATCAGAAGAAGTAGAAGAAGGAGAAGGAGAAGGTGATATCTGGAGGGTGAATCAGAAGAAGTAGAAGAAGGAGAAGGAGAAGGTGAAGTCTGGAGGGTGAATCAGAAGAAACAGAAGAAGGAGAAGGAGAAGGTGAAGTCTGGAGGGTGAATCAGAAGAAGTAGAAGAAGGAGAAGGAGAAGGTGTAGTCTGGAGGGTGAATCAGAAGAAGTAGACGAAGGAGAAGGAGAAGGTGAAGTCTGGAGGGTGAATCAGAAGAAGCAGAAGAAGGAGAAGGAGAAGGTGAAGTCTGGAGGGTGAATCAGAAGAAGTAGAAGAAGGAGAAGGAGAAGGTGAAGTCTGGAGGGTGAATCAGAAGAAGCAGAAGAAGGAGAAGGAGAAGGTGAAGTCTGGAGGGTGAATCAGAAGAAGCAGAAGAAGGAGAAGGAGAAGGTGAAGTCTGGAGGGTGAATCAGAAGACCAGAATAAGGAGAAGGAGAAGGTGAAGTCTGGAGGGTGAATCAGAAGAAGCAGAAGAAGGAGAAGGAGAAGGTGAAGTCTGGAGGGTGAATCAGAAGAAGTAGAAGAAGGAGAAGGAGAAGGTGAAGTCTGGAGGGTGAATCAGAAGAAGTATAAAAGGAGAAGGAGAAGGTGAAGTCTGGAGGGTGAATCAGAAGAAGTAGAAGAAGGAGAAGGAGAAGGTGAAGTCTGGAGGGTGAAGCAGAAGAAGTAGATGAAGGAGAAGGAGAAGGTGAAGTCAGCAGGGTGAATCAGAAGAAGTAGAAGAATGAGAAGGAGAAGGTGAGTTCTGGAGGGTGAATCAGAAGAAGCAGAAGAAGGAGAAGGAGAAGGTGAAGTCTGGAGGGTGAATCAGAAGAATCAGAAGAAGGAGAAGGAGAAGGTGAAGTCTGGAGGGTGAATCAGAAGAAGCAGAAGAAAGAGAAGGAGAAGGTGAAGTCTGGAGGGTGAAGCAGAAGAAACAGAAGAAGGAGAAGGAGAAGGTGTAGACTGGAGGGTGAATCAGAAGAAGTAGAAGAAGGAGAAGGAGAAGGTGAAGTCTGGATGGTGAATCAGAAGAAGTAGAAGAAGGAGAAGGAGAAGGTGAAGTCTGGAGGGTGAATCAGAAGAAGCAGAAGAAGGAGAAGGAGAAGGTGAAGTCTGGAGGGTGAATCAGAAGAAGGAGAAGAAGGAGAAGGAGAAGATGAAGTCTGGAGGGTGAATCAGAAGAAGTAGAAGAAGGAGAAGGAGAAGGTGAAGTCTGGAGGCTGAATCAGAAGAAGTAGAAGAAGGAGAAGGAGAAGGTGAGGTCTGGAGGGTGAATCAGAAGAAGCAGAAGAAGGAGAAGGAGAAGGTGAAGTCTGGAGGGTGAATCAGAAGAAGCAGAAGAAGGAGAAGGAGAAGGTGAAGTCTGGAGGGTGAATCAGAAGAAGCAGAAGAAGGAGAAGGAGAAGGTGAAGTCAGGAGGGTGAATCAGAAGAAGCAGAAGAAGGAGAAGGAGAAGGTGAATTTAGGAGGGTGAATCAGAAGAAGCAGAAGAAGGAGAAGGAGCAGGTGAAGTCAGGGGGGTGTAGCAGAAGAAGTAGAAGAAGGAGAAGGAGAAGGTGAAGTCAGGACGGTGAAGCAGAAGAAGCAGAAGAAGGAGAAGGAGAAGGTGAAGCCTGGAGGGCGCAGCAGAAGAAGCAGAAGAAGGAGAAGGAGAAGGTGAAGTCTGGAGTGTGAAGCAGAAGAAGCAGAAGAAGGAGAAGGAGAAGGTGAAGTCTGGAGGGCGCAGCAGAAGAAGCAGAAGAAGGAGAATGAGAAGGTGAAGTCTGGAGGGTGAATCAGAAGAAGCAGAAGAAGGAGAAGGAGAAGGTGAAGTCTGGAGGGTGAATCAGAAGAAGTAGAAGAAGGAGAAGGAGAAGGTGAAGTCTGGAGGGTGAAGCAGAAGAAGTAGAAGAAGGAGAAGGAGAAGGTGAAGTCAGGAGGGTGAATCAGAAGAAGTAGAAGAAGGAGAAGGAGAAGGTGAAGTCAGGAGGGTGAATCAGAAGAAGCAGAAGAAGGAGAAGGAGAAGGTGAAGTCTGGAGGGTGAATCAGAAGAATCAGAAGAAGGAGAAGGAGAAGGTGAAGTCTGGAGGGTGAATCAGAAGAAGCAGAAGAAAGAGAAGGAGAAGGTGAAGTCTGGAGGGTGAAGCAGAAGAAACAAAAAAAAGGAGAAGGAGAAGGTGAAGACTGGAGGGTGAATCAGAAGAAGTAGAAGAAGGAGAAGGAGAAGGTGAAGTCTGGAGGGTGAATCAGAAGAAGTGGAAGAAGGAGAAGGAGAAGTTGAAGTCTGGAGGGTGAATCAGAAGAAGCAGAAGAAGGAGAAGGAGAAGGTGAAGTCTGGATGGTGAATCAGAAGAAGCAGAAGAAGGAGAAGGAGAAGATGAAGTCTGGAGGGTGAATCAGAAGAAGTAGAAGAAGGAGAAGGAGAAGGTGAAGTCTGGAGGGTGAATCAGAAGAAGTAGAAGAAGGAGAAGGAGAAGATGAAGTCTGGAGGGTGAATCAGAAGAAACAGAAGAAGGAGAAGGAGAAGGTGAAGTCTGGAGGGTGAATCAGAAGAAGTAGAAGAAGGAGAAGGAGAAGGTGTAGTCTGGAGGGTGAATCAGAAGAAGTAGACGAAGGAGAAGGAGAAGGTGAAGTCTGGAGGGTGAATCAGAAGAAGCAGGAGAAGGAGAAGGTGAAGTCTGGAGGGTGAATCAGAAGAAGTAGAAGAAGGAGAAGGAGAAGGTGAAGTCTGGAGGGTGAATCAGAAGAAGCAGAAGAAGGAGAAGGAGAAGGTGAAGTCTGGAGGGTGAATCAGAAGAAGCAGAAGAAGGAGAAGGAGAAGGTGAAGTCTGGAGGGTGAATCAGAAGAAGCAGAATAAGGAGAAGGAGAAGGTGAAGTCTGGAGGGTGAATCAGAAGAAGCAGAAGAAGGAGAAGGAGAAGGTGAAGTCTGGAGGGTGAATCAGAAGAAGTAGAAGAAGGAGAAGGAGAAGGTGAAGTCTGGAGGGTGAATCAGAAGAAGTATAAGAAGGAGAAGGAGAAGGTGAAGTCTGGAGGGTGAATCAGAAGAAGTAGAAGAAGGAGAAGGAGAAGGTGAAGTCTGGAGGGTGAAGCAGAAGAAGAAGATGAAGGAGAAGGAGAAGGTGAATTCAGGAGGGTGAATCAGAAGAAGTAGAAGAAGGAGAAGGAGAAGGTGAGTTCTGGAGGGTGAATCAGAAGAAGCAAAAGAAGGAGAAGGAGAAGGTGAAGTCTGGAGGGTGAATCAGAAGAATCAGAAGAAGGAGAAGGAGAAGGTGAAGTCTGGAGGGTGAATCAGAAGAAGCAGAAGAAAGAGAAGGAGAAGGTGAAGTCTGGAGGGTGAAGCAGAAGAAACAGAAGAAGTAGAAGGAGAAGGTGAAGACTGGAGGGTGAATCAGAAGAAGGAGAAGAAGGAGAAGGAGAAGGTGAAGTCTGGAGGGTGAATCAGAAGAAGCAGAAGAAGGAGAAGGAGAAGGTGAAGTCAGGACGGTGAAGCAGAAGAAGCAGAAGAAGGAGAAGGAGAAGGTGAGGTCTGGAGGGTGAAGCAGAAGAAGCAGAAGAAGGAGAAGGAAAGGTGAAGTCTGGAGGGTGAATCAGAAGAAGCAGAATAAGGAGAAGGAGAAGGTGAAGTCTGGAGGGTGAATCAGAAGAAGCAGAAGAAGGAGAAGGAGAAGGTGAAGTCTGGAGGGTGAATCAGAAGAAGTAGAAGAAGGAGAAGGAGAAGGTGAAGTCTGGAGGGTGAATCAGAAGAAGTATAAGAAGGAGAAGGAGAAGGTGAAGTCTGGAGGGTGAATCAGAAGAAGTAGAAGAAGGAGAAGGAGAAGGTGAAGTCTGGAGGGTGAAGCAGAAGAAGAAGATGAAGGAGAAGGAGAAGGTGAATTCAGGAGGGTGAATCAGAAGAAGTAGAAGAAGGAGAAGGAGAAGGTGAGTTCTGGAGGGTGAATCAGAAGAAGCAGAAGAAGGAGAAGGAGAAGGTGAAGTCTGGAGGGTGAATCAGAAGAAGTAGAAGAAGGAGAAGGAGAAGGTGAAGTCTGGAGGGTGAATCAGAAGAAGTAGAAGAAGGAGAAGGAGAAGGTGAAGTCTGGAGGGTGAATCAGAAGAAGTAGAAGAAGGAGAAGGAGAAGGTGTAGTCTGGAGGGTGAATCAGAAGAAGTAGACGAAGGAGAAGGAGAAGGTGAAGTCTGGAGGGTGAATCAGAAGAAGCAGAAGAAGGAGAAGGAGAAGGTGAAGTCTGGAGGGTGAATCAGAAGAAGCAGAAGAAGGAGAAGGAGAAGGTGAAGTCTGGAGGGTGAATCAGAAGAAGTAGAAGAAGGAGAAGGAGAAGGTGAAGTCTGGAGGGTGAATCAGAAGAAGTATAAGAAGGAGAAGGAGAAGGTGAAGTCTGGAGGGTGAATCAGAAGAAGTAGAAGAAGGAGAAGGAGAAGGTGAAGTCTGGAGGGTGAAGCAGAAGAAGAAGATGAAGGAGAAGGAGAAGGTGAATTCAGGAGGGTGAATCAGAAGAAGTAGAAGAAGGAGAAGGAGAAGGTGAGTTCTGGAGGGTGAATCAGAAGAAGCAGAAGAAGGAGAAGGAGAAGGTGAAGTCTGGAGGGTGAATTTGAAGAATCAGAAGAAGGAGAAGGAGAAGGTGAAGTCTGGAGGGTGAATCAGAAGAAGCAGAAGAAAGAGAAGGAGAAGGTGAAGTCTGGAGGGTGAAGCAGAAGAAAGAGAAGAAGGAGAAGGAGAAGGTGAAGACTGGAGGGTGAATCAGAAGAAGGAGAAGAAGGAGAAGGAGAAGGTGAAGTCTGGAGGGTGAATCAGAAGAAGCAGAAGAAGGAGAAGGAGAAGGTGAAGTCAGGACGGTGAAGCAGAAGAAGCAGAAGAAGGAGAAGGAGAAGGTGAGGTCTGGAGGGTGAAGCAGAAGAAGCAGAAGAAGGAGAAGGAGAAGGTGAAGTCTGGAGGGTGAATCAGAAGAAGCAGAATAAGGAGAAGGAGAAGGTGAAGTCTGGAGGGTGAATCAGAAGAAGCAGAAGAAGGAGAAGGAGAAGGTGAAGTCTGGAGGGTGAATCAGAAGAAGTAGAAGAAGGAGAAGGAGAAGGTGAAGTCTGGAGGGTGAATCAGAAGAAGTATAAGAAGGAGAAGGAGAAGGTGAAGTCTGGAGGGTGAATCAGAAGAAGTGGAAGAAGGAGAAGGAGACGGTGAAGTCTGGAGGGTGAAGCAGAAGAAGAAGATGAAGGAGAAGGAGAAGGTGAATTCAGGAGGGTGAATCAGAAGAAGTAGAAGAAGGAGAAGGAGAAGGTGAGTTCTGGAGGGTGAATCAGAAGAAGCAGAAGAAGGAGAAGGAGAAGGTGAAGTCTGGAGGGTGAATCAGAAGAAGTAGAAGAAGGAGAAGGAGAAGGTGAAGTCTGGAGGGTGAATCAGAAGAAGTAGAAGAAGGAGAAGGAGAAGGTGAAGTCTGGAGGGTGAATCAGAAGAAGTAGAAGAAGGAGAAGGAGAAGGTGTAGTCTGGAGGGTGAATCAGAAGAAGTAGACGAAGGAGAAGGAGAAGGTGAAGTCTGGAGGGTGAATCAGAAGAAGCAGAAGAAGGAGAAGGAGAAGGTGAAGTCTGGAGGGTGAATCAGAAGAAGTAGAAGAAGGAGAAGGAGAAGGTGAAGTCTGGAGGGTGAATCAGAAGAAGCAGAAGAAGGAGAAGGAGAAGGTGAAGTCTGGAGGGTGAATCAGAAGAAGCAGAAGAAGGAGAAGGAGAAGGTGAAGTCTGGAGGGTGAATCAGAAGAAGCAGAATAAGGAGAAGGAGAAGGTGAAGTCTGGAGGGTGAATCAGAAGAAGCAGAAGAAGGAGAAGGAGAAGGTGAAGTCTGGAGGGTGAATCAGAAGAAGTAGAAGAAGGAGAAGGAGAAGGTGAAGTCTGGAGGGTGAATCAGAAGAAGTATAAGAAGGAGAAGGAGAAGGTGAAGTCTGGAGGGTGAATCAGAAGAAGTAGAAGAAGGAGAAGGAGAAGGTGAAGTCTGGAGGGTGAAGCAGAAGAAGAAGATGAAGGAGAAGGAGAAGGTGAATTCAGGAGGGTGAATCAGAAGAAGTAGAAGAAGGAGAAGGAGAAGGTGAGTTCTGGAGGGTGAATCAGAAGAAGCAGAAGAAGGAGAAGGAGAAGGTGAAGTCTGGAGGGTGAATCAGAAGAATCAGAAGAAGGAGAAGGAGAAGGTGACGTCTGGAGGGTGAATCAGAAGAAGCAGAAGAAAGAGAAGGAGAAGGTGAAGTCTGGAGGGTGAAGCAGAAGAAACAGAAGAAGGAGAAGGAGAAGGTGAAGACTGGAGGGTGAATCAGAAGAAGTAGAAGAAGGAGAAGGAGAAGGTGAAGTCTGGAGGGTGAATCAGAAGAAGCAGAAGAAGGAGAAGGAGAAGGTGAAGTCAGGACGGTGAAGCAGAAGAAGCAGAAGAAGGAGAAGGAGAAGGTGAAGTCTGGAGGGTGAATCAGAAGAAGCAGAATAAGGAGAAGGAGAAGGTGAAGTCTGGAGGGTGAATCAGAAGAAGCAGAAGAAGGAGAAGGAGAAGGTGAAGTCTGGAGGGTGAATCAGAAGAAGTAGAAGAAGGAGAAGGAGAAGGTGAAGTCTGGAGGGTGAATCAGAAGAAGTATAAGAAGGAGAAGGAGAAGGTGAAGTCTGGAGGGTGAATCAGAAGAAGTAGAAGAAGGAGAAGGAGAAGGTGAAGTCTGGAGGGTGAAGCAGAAGAAGAAGATGAAGGAGAAGGAGAAGGTGAATTCAGGAGGGTGAATCAGAAGAAGTAGAAGAAGGAGAAGGAGAAGGTGAGTTCTGGAGGGTGAATCAGAAGAAGCAGAAGAAGGAGAAGGAGAAGGTGAAGTCTGGAGGGTGAATCAGAAGAATCAGAAGAAGGAGAAGGAGAAGGTGAAGTCTGGAGGGTGAATCAGAAGAAGCAGAAGAAAGAGAAGGAGAAGGTGAAGTCTGGAGGGTGAAGCAAAAGAAACAGAAGAAGGAGAAGGAGAAGGTGAAGACTGGAGGGTGAATCAGAAGAAGTAGAAGAAGGAGAAGGAGAAGGTGAAGTCTGGAGGGTGAATCAGAAGAAGCAGAAGAAGGAGAAGGAGAAGGTGAAGTCAGGACGGTGAAGCAGAAGAAGCAGAAGAAGGAGAAGGAGAAGGTGAGGTCTGGAGGGTGAATCAGAAGAAGCAGAAGAAGGAGAAGGAGAAGGTGAAGTCTGGAGGGAGAATCAGAAGAAGCAGAAGAAGGAGAAGGAGAAGGTGAAGTCTGGAGGGTGAATCAGAAGAAGCAGAAGAAGGAGAAGGAGAAGGTGAAGTCAGGAGGGTGAATCAGAAGAAGCAGAAGAAGGAGAAGGAGAAGGTGAATTTAGGAGGGTGAATCAGAAGAAGCAGAAGAAGGAGAAGGAGCAGGTGAAGTCAGGGGGGTGTAGCAGAAGAAGTAGAAGAAGGAGAAGGAGAAGGTGAAGTCAGGACGGTGAAGCAGAAGAAGCAGAAGAAGGAGAAGGAGAAGGTGAAGCCTGGAGGGCGCAGCAGAAGAAGCAGAAGAAGGAGAAGGAGAAGGTGAAGTCTGGAGTGTGAAGCAAAAGAAGCAGAAGAAGGAGAAGCAAAGGTGAAGTCTGGAGGGCGCAGCAGAAGAAGCAGAAGAAGGAGAATGAGAAGGTGAAGTCTGGAGGGTGAATCAGAAGAAGCAGAAGAAGGAGAAGGAGAAGGTGAAGTCTGGAGGGTGAATCAGAAGAAGTAGAAGAAGGAGAAGGAGAAGGTGAAGTCAGGAGGGTGAATCAGAAGAAGTAGAAGAAGGAGAAGGAGAAGGTGAAGTCAGGAGGTTGAATCAGAAGAAGCAGAAGAAGGAGAAGGAGAATGTGAAGTCTGGAGGGTGAATCAGAAGAAGCAGAAGAAGGAGAAGGAGAAGGTGAAGTCTGGAGTGTGAAGCAGAAGAAGCAGAAGAAGGAGAAGGAGAAGGTGAAGTCTGGAGGGTGAATCAGAAGAAGTAGAAGAAGGAGAAGGAGAAGGTGAAGTCTGGAGGGTGAAGCAGAAGAAGTAGAAGAAGGAGAAGGAGAAGGTGAAGTCAGGAGGGTGAATCAGAAGAAGTAGAAGAAGGAGAAGGAGAAGGTGAAGTCAGGAGGGTGAATCAGAAGAAGCAGAAGAAGGAGAAGGAGAAGGTGAAGTCTGGAGGGTGAATCAGAAGAATCAGAAGAAGGAGAAGGAGAAGGTGAAGTCTGGAGGGTGAATCAGAAGAAGCAGAAGAAAGAGAAGGAGAAGGTGAAGTCTGGAGGGTGAAGCAGAAGAAACAGAAGAAGTAGAAGGAGAAGGTGAAGACTGGAGGGTGAATCAGAAGAAGTAGAAGAAGGAGAAGGAGAAGGTGGAGTCTGGAGGGTGAATCAGAAGAAGTAGAAGAAGGAGAAGGAGATGTTGAAGTCTGGAGGGTGAATCAGAAGAAGCAGAAGAAGGAGAAGGAGAAGGTGAAGTCTGGAGGGTGAATCAGAAGAAGCAGAAGAAGGAGAAGGAGAAGATGAAGTCCGGAGGGTGAATCAGAAGAAGTAGAAGAAGGAGAAGGAGAAGGTGAAGTCTGGAGGGTGAATAAGAAGAAGTAGAAGAAGGAGAAGGAGAAGATGAAGTCTGGAGGGTGAATCAGAAGAAACAGAAGAAGGAGAAGGAGAAGGTGAAGTCTGGAGGGTGAATCAGAAGAAGTAGAAGAAGGAGAAGGAGAAGGTGTAGTCTGGAGGGTGAATCAGAAGAAGTAGACGAAGGAGAAGGAGAAGGTGAAGTCTGGAGGGTGAATCAGAAGAAGCAGAAGAAGGAGAAGGAGAAGGTTAAGTCTGGAGGGTGAATCAGAAGAAGTAGAAGAAGGAGAAGGAGAAGGTGAAGTCTGGAGGGTGAATCAGAAGAAGCAGAAGAAGGAGAAGGAGAAGGTGAAGTCTGGAGGGTGAATCAGAAGAAGCAGAAGAAGGAGAAGGAGAAGGTGAAGTCTGGAGGGTGAATCAGAAGAAGCAGAATAAGGAGAAGGAGAAGGTGAAGTCTGGAGGGTGAATCAGAAGAAGCAGAAGAAGGAGAAGGAGAAGGTGAAGTCTGGAGGGTGAATCAGAAGAAGTAGAAGAAGGAGAAGGAGAAGATGAAGTCTGGAGGGTGAATCAGAAGAAGTAGAAGAAGGAGAAGGAGAAGGTGAAGTCTGGAGGGTGAATCAGAAGAAGTAGAAGAAGGAGAAGGAGAAGATGAAGTCTGGAGGGTGAATCAGAAGAAACAGAAGAAGGAGAAGCAGAAGGTGAAGTCTGGAGGGTGAATCAGAAGAAGTAGAAGAAGGAGAAGGAGAAGGTGAAGTCTGGAGGGTGAATCAGAAGAAGCAGAAGAAGGAGAAGGAGAAGGTGAAGTCTGGAGGGTGAATCAGAAGAAGTAGAAGAAGGAGAAGGAGAAGGTGAAGTCTGGAGGGTGAATCAGAAGAAGCAGAATAAGGAGAAGGAGAAGGTGAAGTCTGGAGGGTGAATCAGAAGAAGCAGAAGAAGGAGAAGGAGAAGGTGAAGTCTGGAGGGTGAATCAGAAGAAGTAGAAGAAGGAGAAGGAGAAGATGAAGTCTGGAGGGTGAATCAGAAGAAGTAGAAGAAGGAGAAGGAGAAGGTGAAGTCTGGAGGGTGAATCAGAAGAGGTAGAAGAAGGAGAAGGAGAAGATGAAGTCTGGAGGGTGAATCAGAAGAAACAGAAGAATGAGAAGGAGAAGGTGAAGTCTGGAGGGTGAATCAGAAGAAGTAGAAGAAGGAGAAGGAGAAGGTGTAGTCTGGAGGGTGAATCAGAAGAAGTAGACGAAGGAGAAGGAGAAGGTGAAGTCTGGAGGGTGAATCAGAAGAAGCAGAAGAAGGAGAAGGAGAAGGTGAAGTCTGGAGGGTGAATCAGAAGAAGTAGAAGAAGGAGAAGGAGAAGGTGAAGTCTGGAGGGTGAATCAGAAGAAGCAGAAGAAGGAGAAGGAGAAGGTGAAGTCTGGAGGGTGAATCAGAAGAAGCAGAAGAAGGAGAAGGAGAAGGTGAAGTCTGGAGGGTGAATCAGAAGAAGTAGAAGAAGGAGAAGTAGAAGTTGAAGTCTGGAGGGTGAAGCAGAAGAAGTAGAAGATGGAGAAGGAGAAGGTGAAGTCAGGAGTGTGAATCAGAAGAAGTAGAAGAAGGAGAAGGAGAAGGTGAAGTCAGGAGGGTGAATCAGAAGAAGCAGAAGATGGAGAAGGAGAAGGTGAAGTCTGGAGGGTGAATCAGAAGAATCAGAAGAAGGAGAAGGAGAAGGTGAAGTCTGGAGGGTGAATCAGAAGAAGCAAAGGAAGGAGAAGGAGAAGGTGAAGTCTGGAGGGTGAATTAGAAGAAGCAGAATAAGGAGAAGGAGAAGTTGAAGTCTGGAGGGTGAATCAGAAGAAGCAGAATAAGGAGAAGGAGAAGGTGAAGTCTGGAGGGTGTATCAGAAGAAGCAGAAGAAGGAGAAGGAGAAGGTGAAGTCTGGAGGGTGAATCAGAAGAAGTAGAAGAAGGAGAAGGAGAAGGTGAAGTCTGGAGGGTGAAGCAGAAGAAGTAGAAGAAGGAGAAGGAGAAGGTGAAGTCAGGAGGGTGAATCAGAAGAAGTAGAAGAAGGAGAAGGAGAAGGTGAAGTCAGGAGGGTGAATCAGAAGAAGCAGAAGACGGAGAAGGCGAAGGTGAAGTCTGGAGGGTGAATCAGAAGAAACAGAAGAAGGAGAAGGAGAAGGTGAAGTCTGGAGGGTGAATCAGAAGAAGTAGAAGAAGGAGAAGGAGAAGGTGTAGTCTGGAGGGTGAATCAGAAGAAGTAGACGAAGGAGAAGGAGAAGGTGAAGTCTGGAGGGTGAATCAGAAGAAGCAGAAGAAGGAGATGGAGAAGGTGAAGTCTGGAGGGTGAATCAGAAGAAGTAGAAGAAGGAGAAGGAGAAGGTGAAGTCTGGAGGGTGAATCAGAAGAAGTAGAAGAAGGAGAAGGAGAAGTTGAAGTCTGGAGGGTGAATCAGAAGAAGCAGAAGAAGGAGAAGGAGAAGGTGAAGTCTGGAGGGTGAATCAGAAGAAGCAGAAGAAGGAGAAGGAGAAGATGAAGTCCGGAGGGTGAATCAGAAGAAGTAGAAGAAGGAGAAGGAGAAGGTGAAGTCTGGAGGGTGAATAAGAAGAAGTAGAAGAAGGAGAAGGAGAAGATGAAGTCTGGAGGGTGAATCAGAAGAAACAGAAGAAGGAGAAGGAGAAGGTGAAGTCTGGAGGGTGAATCAGAAGAAGTAGAAGAAGGAGAAGGAGAAGGTGTAGTCTGGAGGGTGAATCAGAAGAAGTAGACGAAGGAGAAGGAGAAGGTGAAGTCTGGAGGGTGAATCAGAAGAAGCAGAAGAAGGAGAAGGAGAAGGTTAAGTCTGGAGGGTGAATCAGAAGAAGTAGAAGAAGGAGTAGGAGAAGGTGAAGTCTGGAGGGTGAATCAGAAGAAGCAGAAGAAGGAGAAGGAGAAGGTGAAGTCTGGAGGGTGAATCAGAAGAAGCAGAAGAAGGAGAAGGAGAAGGTGAAGTCTGGAGGGTGAATCAGAAGAAGCAGAATAAGGAGAAGGAGAAGGTGAAGTCTGGAGGGTGAATCAGAAGAAGCAGAAGAAGGAGAAGGAGAAGGTGAAGTCTGGAGGGTGAATCAGAAGAAGTAGAAGAAGGAGAAGGAGAAGATGAAGCCTGGAGGGTGAATCAGAAGAAGTAGAAGAAGGAGAAGGAGAAGGTGAAGTCTGGAGGGTGAATCAGAAGAAGTAGAAGAAGGAGAAGGAGAAGATGAAGTCTGGAGGGTGAATCAGAAGAAACAGAAGAAGGAGAAGCAGAAGGTGAAGTCTGGAGGGTGAATCAGAAGAAGTAGAAGAAGGAGAAGGAGAAGGTGAAGTCTGGAGGGTGAATCAGAAGAAGCAGAAGAAGGAGAAGGAGAAGGTGAAGTCTGGAGGGTGAATCAGAAGAAGTAGAAGAAGGAGAAGGAGAAGGTGAAGTCTGGAGGGTGAATCAGAAGAAGCAGAATAAGGAGAAGGAGAAGGTGAAGTCTGGAGGGTGAATCAGAAGAAGCAGAAGAAGGAGAAGGAGAAGGTGAAGTCTGGAGGGTGAATCAGAAGAAGTAGAAGAAGGAGAAGGAGAAGATGAAGTCTGGAGGGTGAATCAGAAGAAGTAGAAGAAGGAGAAGGAGAAGGTGAAGTCTGGAGGGTGAATCAGAAGAGGTAGAAGAAGGAGAAGGAGAAGATGAAGTCTGGAGGGTGAATCAGAAGAAACAGAAGAATGAGAAGGAGAAGGTGAAGTCTGGAGGGTGAATCAGAAGAAGTAGAAGAAGGAGAAGGAGAAGGTGTAGTCTGGAGGGTGAATCAGAAGAAGTAGACGAAGGAGAAGGAGAAGGTGAAGTCTGGAGGGTGAATCAGAAGAAGCAGAAGAAGGAGAAGGAGAAGGTGAAGTCTGGAGGGTGAATCAGAAGAAGTAGAAGAAGGAGAAGGAGAAGGTGAAGTCTGGAGGGTGAATCAGAAGAAGCAGAAGAAGGAGAAGGAGAAGGTGAAGTCTGGAGGGTGAATCAGAAGAAGCAGAAGAAGGAGAAGGAGAAGGTGAAGTCTGGAGGGTGAATCAGAAGAAGTAGAAGAAGGAGAAGTAGAAGTAGAAGTCTGGAGGGTGAATCAGAAGAAGTAGAAGAAGGAGAAGGAGAAGGTGAAGTCAGGAGGGTGAATCAGAAGAAGTAGAAGAAGGAGAAGGAGAAGGTGAAGTCAGGAGGGTGAATCAGAAGAAGCAGAAGACGGAGAAGGAGAAGGTGAAGTCAGGAGGGTGAATCAGAAGAAGCAGAAGATGGAGAAGGAGAAGGTGAAGTCTGGAGGGTGAATCAGAAGAATCAGAAGAAGGAGAAGGAGAAGGTGAAGTCTGGAGGGTGAATCAGAAGAAGCAAAGGAAGGAGAAGGAGAAGGTGAAGTCTGGAGGGTGAATCAGAAGCAGCAGAATAAGGAGAAGGAGAAGTTGAAGTCTGGAGGGTGAATCAGAAGAAGCAGAATAAGGAGAAGGAGAAGGTGAAGTCTGGAGGGTGTATCAGAAGAAGCAGAAGAAGGAGAAGGAGAAGGTGAAGTCTGGAGGGTGAATCAGAAGAAGTAGAAGAAGGAGAAGGAGAAGGTGAAGTCTGGAGGGTGAAGCAGAAGAAGTAGAAGAAGGAGAAGGAGAAGGTGAAGTCAGGAGGGTGAATCAGAAGAAGTAGAAGAAGGAGAAGGAGAAGGTGAAGTCAGGAGGGTGAATCAGAAGAAGCAGAAGACGGAGAAGGAGAAGGTGAAGTCTGGAGGGTGAATCAGAAGAAACAGAAGAAGGAGAAGGAGAAGGTGAAGTCTGGAGGGTGAATCAGAAGAAGTAGAAGAAGGAGAAGGAGAAGGTGTAGTCTGGAGGGTGAATCAGAAGAAGTAGACGAAGGAGAAGGAGAAGGTGAAGTCTGGAGGGTGAATCAGAAGAAGCAGAAGAAGGAGATGGAGAAGGTGAAGTCTGGAGGGTGAATCAGAAGAAGTAGAAGAAGGAGAAGGAGAAGGTGAAGTCTGGAGGGTGAATCAGAAGAAGCAGAAGAAGGAGAAGGAGAAGGTGAAGTCTGGAGGGTGAATCAGAAGAAGCAGAAGAAGGAGAAGGAGAAGGTGAAGTCTGGAGGGTGATTCAGAAGAAGCAGAATAAGGAGAAGGAGAAGGTGATGTCTGGAGGGTGAATCAGAAGAAGCAGAAGAAGGAGAAGGAGAAGGTGAAGTCTGGAGGGTGAATCAGAAGAAGTAGAAGAAGGAGAAGGAGAAAGTGAAGTCTGGAGGGTGAATCAGAAGAAGTAGAAGAAGGAGAAGGTGAAGTCTGGAGGGTGAATCAGAAGAAGTAGAAGAAGGAGAAGGAGAAGGTGAAGTCTGGAGGGTGAAGCAGAAGAAGTAGAAGAAGGAGAAGGAGAAGGTGAAGTCAGGAGGGTGAATCAGAAGATGTAGAAGAAGGAGAAGGAGAAGGTGAAGTCAGGAGGGTGAATCAGAAGAAGCAGAAGAAGGAGAAGGAGAAGGTGAAGTCTGGAGGGTGAATCAGAAGAATCAGAAGAAGGAGAAGGAGAAGGTGAAGTCTGGAGGGTGAATCAGAAGAAGCAGAAGAAAGAGAAGGAGAAGGTGAAGTCTGGAGGGTGAATCAGAAGAAGTAGAAGAAGGAGAAGGAGAAGGTGAAGTCTGGAGGGTGAATCAGAAGAAGCAGAAGAAGGAGAAGGAGAAGGTGAAGTCTGGAGGGTGAATCAGAAGAAGCAGACGAAGGAGAAGGAGAAGGTGAAGTCTGGAGGGTGAATCAGAAGAAGCAGAAGAAGGAGATGGAGAAGGTGAAGTCTGGAGGGTGAATCAGAAGAAGTAGAAGAAGGAGAAGGTGAAGGTGAAGTCTGGAGGGTGAATCAGAAGAAGCAGAAGAAGGAGAAGGAGAAGGTGAAGTCTGGAGGGTGAATCAGAAGAAGCAGAAGAAGGAGAAGGAGAAGGTGAAGTCTGGAGGGTGATTCAGAAGAAGCAGAATAAGGAGAAGGAGAAGGTGAAGTCTGGAGGGTGAATCAGAAGAAGCAGAAGAAGGAGAAGGAGAAGGTGAAGTCTGGAGGGTGAATCAGAAGAAGTAGAAGAAGGAGAAGGAGAAGGTGAAGTCTGGAGGGTGAATCAGAAGAAGTAGAAGAAGGAGAAGGAGAAGGTGAAGTCTGGAGGGTGAATCAGAAGAAGTAGAAGAAGGAGAAGGAGAAGGTGAAGTCTGGAGGGTGAAGCAGAAGAAGTAGAAGAAGGAGAAGGAGAAGGTGAAGTCAGGAGGGTGAATCAGAAGATGTAGAAGAAGGAGAAGGAGAAGGTGAAGTCAGGAGGGTGAATCAGAAGAAGCAGAAGAAGGAGAAGGAGAAGGTGAAGTCTGGAGGGTGAATCAGAAGAAGTAGAAGAAGGAGAAGGAGAAGGTGAAGTCTGGAGGGTGAATCAGAAGAAGCAGAAGAAGGAGAAGGAGAAGGTGAAGTCTGGAGGGTGAATCAGAAGAAGCAGAAGAAGGAGAAGGAGAAGGTGAAGTCTGGAGGGTGAATCAGAAGAAGCAGAAGAAGGAGAAGGAGAAGGTGAAGTCTGGAGGGTGAATCAGAAGAAGCAGAATAAGGAGAAGGAGAATGTGAAGTCTGGAGGGTGAATCAGAAGAAGCAGAAGAAGGAGAAGGAGAAGGTGAAGTCTGGAGGGTGAATCAGAAGAAGTAGAAGAAGGAGAAGGAGAAGGTGAAGTCTGGAGGGTGAAGCAGAAGAAGTAGAAGAAGGAGAAGGAAAAGGTGAAGTCAGGAGGGTGAATCAGAAGAAGTAGAAGAAGGAGAAGGAGAAGGTGAAGTCAGGAGGGTGAATCAGAAGAAGCAGAAGAAGGAGATAGAGAAGGCGAAGTCTGGAGGGTGAATCAGAAGAATCAGAAGAAGGAGAAGGAGAAGGTGAAGTCTGGAGGGTGAAGCAGAAGAAGCAGAAGAAAGAGAAGGAGAAGGTGAAGTCTGGAGGGTGAAGCAGAAGAAACAGAAGAAGGAGAAGGAGAAGGTGAAGACTGGAGGGTGAATCAGAAGAAGTAGAAGAAGGAGAAGGAGAAGGTGAAGTCTGGAGGGTGAATCAGAAGAAGTAGAAGAAGGAGAAGGAGAAGGTGAAGTCTGGAGGGTGAATCAGAAGAAGCAGAAGAAGGAGAAGGTAAAGTCTGGAGGGTGAATCAGAAGAAGCAGAAGAAGGAGAAGGAGAAGATGAAGTCTGGAGGGTGAATCAGAAGAAGTAGAAGAAGGAGAAGGAGAAGGTGAGGTCTGGAGGGTGAATCAGAAGAAGCAGAAGAAGGAGAAGGAGAAGGTGAAGTCTGGAGGGTGAATCAGAAGAAGCAGAAGAAGGAGAAGGAGAAGGTGAAGTCAGGAGGGTGAATCAGAAGAAGCAGAAGAAGGAGAAGGAGAAGGTGAAGTTACGAGGGTGAATCAGAAGAAGCAGAAGAAGGAGAAGGAGCAGGTGAAGTCAGGGGGGTGTAGCAGAAGAAGTAGAAGAAGGAGAAGGAGAAGGTGAAGTCAAGACGGTGAAGCAGAAGAAGCAGAAGAAGGAGAAGGAGAAGGTGAAGCCTGGAGGGCGCAGCAGAAGAAGCAGAAGAAGGAGAAGGAGAAGGTGAAGTCTGGAGTGTGAAGCAGAAGAAGCAGAAGAAGGAGAATGAGAAGGTGAAGTCTGGAGGGTGAATCAGAAGAAGCAGAAGAAGGAGAAGGAGAAGGTGAAGTCTGGAGGGTGAATCAGAAGAAGTAGAAGAAGGAGAAGGAGAAGGTGAAGTCTGGAGGGTGAAGCAGAAGAAGTAGAAGAAGGAGAAGGAGAAGGTGAAGTCAGGAGGGTGAATCAGAAGAAGTAGAAGAAGGAGAAGGAGAAGGTGAAGTCAGGAGGTTGAATCAGAAGAAGCAGAAGAAGGAGAAGGAGAATGTGAAGTCTGGAGGGTGAATCAGAAGAAGTAGAAGAAGGAGAAGGAGAAGGTGAAGTCTGGAGGGTGAATCAGAAGAAGCAGAAGAAGGAGAAGGAGAAGGTGAAGTCTGGAGGGTGAATCAGAAGAAGCAGAAGAAGGAGAAGGAGAAGGTGAAGTCTGGAGGGTGAATCAGAAGAAGCAGAAGAAGGAGAAGGAGAAGGTGAAGTCTGGAGGGTGAATCAGAAGAAGCAGAATAAGGAGAAGGAGAAGGTGAAGTCTGGAGGGTGAATCAGAAGAAGCAGAAGAAGGAGAAGGAGAAGGTGAAGTCTGGAGGGTGAATCAGAAGAAGTAGAAGAAGGAGAAGGAGAAGGTGAAGTCTGGAGGGTGAAGCTGAAGAAGTAGAAGAAGGAGAAGGAGAAGGTGAAGTCAGGAGGGTGAATCAGAAGAAGTAGAAGAAGGAGAAGGAGAAGGTGAAGTCAGGAGGGTGAATCAGAAGAAGCAGAAGAAGGAGATAGAGAAGGTGAAGTCTGGAGGGTGAATCAGAAGAAGCAGAAGAAGGAGAAGGAGAAGGTGAAGTCTGGAGGGTGAAGCAGAAGAAACAGAAGAAGGAGAAGGAGAAGGTGAGGACTGGAGGGTGAATCAGAAGAAGTCGAAGAAGGAGAAGAAGAAGGTGAAGTCTGGAGGGTGAATCAGAAGAAGTAGAAGAAGGAGAAGGAGAAGGTGAAGTCTGGAGGGTGAATCAGAAGAAGCAGAAGAAGGAGAAGGAGAAGGTGAAGTCTGGAGGGTGAATCAGAAGAAGCAGAAGAAGGAGAAGGAGAAGGTGAAGTCTGGAGGGTGAATCAGAAGAAGCAGAAGAAGGAGAAGGAGAAGGTGAAGTCTGGAGGGTGAATCAGAAGAAGCAGAAGAAGGAGAAGGAGAAGGTGAAGTCAGGAGGGTGAATCAGAAGAAGCAGAAGAAGGAGAAGGAGAAGGTGAATTTAGGAGGGTGAATCAGAAGAAGCAGAAAAAGGAGAAGGAGCAGGTGAAGTCAAGGGGGTGTAGCAGAAGAAGTAGAAGAAGGAGAAGGAGAAGGTGAAGTCAGGACGGTGAAGGAGAAGAAGCAGAAGAAGGAGAAGGAGAAGGTGAAGCCTGGAGGGCGCAGCAGAAGAAGCAGAAGAAGGAGAAGGAGAAGGTGAAGTCTGGAGTGTGAAGCAGAAGAAGCAGAAGAAGGAGAAGGAGAAGGTGAAGTCTGGAGGGCGCAGCATAAGAAGCAGAAGAAGGAGAATGAGAAGGTGAAGTCTGGAGGGTGAATCAGAAGAAGCAGAAGAAGGAGAAGGAGAAGGTGAAGTCTGGAGGGTTAATCAGAAGAAGTAGAAGAAGGAGAAGGAGAAGGTGAAGTCTGGAGGGTGAAGCAGAAGAAGTAGAAGAAGGAGAAGGAGAAGGTGAAGTCAGGAGGGTGAATCAGAAGAAGTAGAAGAAGGAGAAGGAGAAGGTGAAGTCAGGAGGGTGAATCAGAAGAAGCAGAAGATGGAGAAGGAGAAGGTGAAGTCTGGAGGTTGAATCAGAAGAATCAGAAGAAGGAGAAGGAGAAGGTGAAGTCTGGAGGGTGAATCAGAAGAAGCAGAAGAAAGAGAAGGAGAAGGTGAAGTCTGGAGGGTGAAGCAGAAGAAACAGAAAAAGGAGAAGGAGAAGGTGAAGACTGGAGGGTGAATCAGAAGAAGTAGAAGAAGGAGAAGGAGAAGGTGAAGTCTGGAGGGTGAATCAGAAGAAGTGGAAGAAGGAGAAGGAGAAGTTGAAGTCTGGAGGGTGAATCAGAAGAAGCAGAAGAAGGAGAAGGAGAAGGTGAAGTCTGGAGGGTGAATCAGAAGAAGCAGAAGAAGGAGAAGGAGAAGATGAAGTCTGGAGGGTGAATCAGAAGAAGTAGAAGAAGGAGAAGGAGAAGGTGAAGTCTGGAGGGTGAATCAGAAGAAGTAGAAGAAGGAGAAGGAGAAGGTGATATCTGGAGGGTGAATCAGAAGAAGTAGAAGAAGGAGAAGGAGAAGGTGAAGTCTGGAGGGTGAATCAGAAGAAACAGAAGAAGGAGAAGGAGAAGGTGAAGTCTGGAGGGTGAATCAGAAGAAGTAGAAGAAGGAGAAGGAGAAGGTGTAGTCTGGAGGGTGAATCAGAAGAAGTAGACGAAGGAGAAGGAGAAGGTGAAGTCTGGAGGGTGAATCAGAAGAAGCAGAAGAAGGAGAAGGAGAAGGTGAAGTCTGGAGGGTGAATCAGAAGAAGTAGAAGAAGGAGAAGGAGAAGGTGAAGTCTGGAGGGTGAATCAGAAGAAGCAGAAGAAGGAGAAGGAGAAGGTGAAGTCTGGAGGGTGAATCAGAAGAAGCAGAAGAAGGAGAAGGAGAAGGTGAAGTCTGGAGGGTGAATCAGAAGACCAGAATAAGGAGAAGGAGAAGGTGAAGTCTGGAGGGTGAATCAGAAGAAGCAGAAGAAGGAGAAGGAGAAGGTGAAGTCTGGAGGGTGAATCAGAAGAAGTAGAAGAAGGAGAAGGAGAAGGTGAAGTCTGGAGGGTGAATCAGAAGAAGTATAAGAAGGAGAAGGAGAAGGTGAAGTCTGGAGGGTGAATCAGAAGAAGTAGAAGAAGGAGAAGGAGAAGGTGAAGTCTGGAGGGTGAAGCAGAAGAAGTAGATGAAGGAGAAGGAGAAGGTGAAGTCAGCAGGGTGAATCAGAAGAAGTAGAAGAATGAGAAGGAGAAGGTGAAGTCAGCAGGGTGAATCAGAAGAAGTAGAAGAATGAGAAGGAGAAGGTGAGTTCTGGAGGGTGAATCAGAAGAAGCAGAAGAAGGAGAAGGAGAAGGTGAAGTCTGGAGGGTGAATCAGAAGAATCAGAAGAAGGAGAAGGAGAAGGTGAAGTCTGGAGGGTGAATCAGAAGAAGCAGAAGAAAGAGAAGGAGAAGGTGAAGTCTGGAGGGTGAAGCAGAAGAAACAGAAGAAGGAGAAGGAGAAGGTGTAGACTGGAGGGTGAATCAGAAGAAGTAGAAGAAGGAGAAGGAGAAGGTGAAGTCTGGAGGGTGAATCAGAAGAAGTAGAAGAAGGAGAAGGAGAAGGTGAAGTCTGGAGGGTGAATCAGAAGAAGCAGAAGAAGGAGAAGGAGAAGGTGAAGTCTGGAGGGTGAATCAGAAGAAGGAGAAGGAGAAGATGAAGTCTGGAGGGTGAATCAGAAGAAGTAGAAGAAGGAGAAGGAGAAGGTGAAGTCTGGAGGCTGAATCAGAAGAAGTAGAAAAAGGAGAAGGAGAAGGTGAGGTCTGGAGGGTGAATCAGAAGAAGCAGAAGAAGGAGAAGGAGAAGGTGAAGTCTGGAGGGTGAATCAGAAGAAGCAGAAGAAGGAGAAGGAGAAGGTGAAGTCTGGAGGGTGAATCAGAAGAAGCAGAAGAAGGAGAATGAGAAGGTGAAGTCAGGAGGGTGAATCAGAAGAAGCAGAAGAAGGAGAAGGAGAAGGTGAATTTAGGAGGGTGAATCAGAAGAAGCAGAAGAAGGAGAAGGAGCAGGTGAAGTCAGGGGGGTGTAGCAGAAGAAGTAGAAGAAGGAGAAGGAGAAGGTGAAGTCTGGAGGGTGAATCAGAAGAAGTAGAAGAAGGAGAAGGAGAAGATGAAGTCTGGAGGGTGAATCAGAAGAAACAGAAGAAGGAGAAGGAGAAGGTGAAGTCTGGAGGGTGAATCAGAAGAAGTAGAAGAAGGAGAAGGAGAAGGTGTAGTCTGGAGGGTGAATCAGAAGAAGTAGACGAAGGAGAAGGAGAAGGTGAAGTCTGGAGGGTGAATCAGAAGAAGCAGAAGAAGGAGAAGGAGAAGGTGAAGTCTGGAGGGTGAATCAGAAGAAGTAGAAGAAGGAGAAGGAGAAGGTGAAGTCTGGAGGGTGAATCAGAAGAAGCAGAAGAAGGAGAAGGAGAAGGTGAAGTCTGGAGGGTGAATCAGAAGAAGCAGAAGAAGGAGAAGGAGAAGGTGAAGTCTGGAGGGTGAATCAGAAGAAGCAGAATAAGGAGAAGGAGAAGGTGAAGTCTGGAAGGTGAATCAGAAGAAGCAGAAGAAGGAGAAGGAGAAGGTGAAGTCTGGAGGGTGAATCAGAAGAAGTAGAAGAAGGAGAAGGAGAAGGTGAAGTCTGGAGGGTGAATCAGAAGAAGTATAAGAAGGAGAAGGAGAAGGTGAAGTCTGGAGGGTGAATCAGAAGAAGTAGAAGAAGGAGAAGGAGAAGGTGAAGTCTGGAGGGTGAAGCAGAAGAAGAAGATGAAGGAGAAGGAGAAGGTGAATTCAGGAGGGTGAATCAGAAGAAGTAGAAGAAGGAGAAGGAGAAGGTGAAGTCTGGAGGCTGAATCAGAAGAAGTAGAAAAAGGAGAAGGAGAAGGTGAGGTCTGGAGGGTGAATCAGAAGAAGCAGAAGAAGGAGAAGGAGAAGGTGAAGTCTGGAGGGTGAATCAGAAGAATCAGAAGAAGGAGAAGGAGAAGGTGAAGTCTGGAGGGTGAATCAGAAGAAGCAGAAGAAAGAGAAGGAGAAGGTGAAGTCTGGAGGGTGAAGCAGAAGAAACAGAAGAAGTAGAAGGAGAAGGTGAAGACTGGAGGGTGAATCAGAAGAAGGAGAAGAAGGAGAAGGAGAAGGTGAAGTCTGGAGGGTGAATCAGAAGAAGCAGAAGAAGGAGAAGGAGAAGGTGAAGTCAGGACGGTGAAGCAGAAGAAGCAGAAGAAGGAGAAGGAGAAGGTGAGGTCTGGAGGGTGAAGCAGAAGAAGCAGAAGAAGGAGAAGGAGAAGGTGAAGTCTGGAGGGTGAATCAGAAGAAGCAGAATAAGGAGAAGGAGAAGGTGAAGTCTGGAGGGTGAATCAGAAGAAGCAGAAGAAGGAGAAGGAGAAGGTGAAGTCTGGAGGGTGAATCAGAAGAAGTAGAAGAAGGAGAAGGAGAAGGTGAAGTCTGGAGGGTGAATCAGAAGAAGTATAAGAAGGAGAAGGAGAAGGTGAAGTCTGGAGGGTGAATCAGAAGAAGTAGAAGAAGGAGAAGGAGAAGGTGAAGTCTGGAGGGTGAAGCAGAAGAAGAAGATGAAGGAGAAGGAGAAGGTGAATTCAGGAGGGTGAATCAGAAGAAGTAGAAGAAGGAGAAGGAGAAGGTGAGTTCTGGAGGGTGAATCAGAAGAAGCAGAAGAAGGAGAAGGAGAAGGTGAAGTCTGGAGGGTGAATCAGAAGAAGTAGAAGAAGGAGAAGGAGAAGGTGAAGTCTGGAGGGTGAATCAGAAGAAGTAGAAGAAGGAGAAGGAGAAGGTGAAGTCTGGAGGGTGAATCAGAAGAAGTAGAAGAAGGAGAAGGAGAAGGTGTAGTCTGGAGGGTGAATCAGAAGAAGTAGACGAAGGAGAAGGAGAAGGTGAAGTCTGGAGGGTGAATCAGAAGAAGCAGAAGAAGGAGAAGGAGAAGGTGAAGTCTGGAGGGTGAATCAGAAGAAGCAGAAGAAGGAGAAGGAGAAGGTGAAGTCTGGAGGGTGAATCAGAAGAAGTAGAAGAAGGAGAAGGAGAAGGTGAAGTCTGGAGGGTGAATCAGAAGAAGTATAAGAAGGAGAAGGAGAAGGTGAAGTCTGCAGGGTGAATCAGAAGAAGTAGAAGAAGGAGAAGGAGAAGGTGATGTCTGGAGGGTGAAGCAGAAGAAGAAGATGAAGGAGAAGGAGAAGGTGAATTCAGGAGGGTGAATCAGAAGAAGTAGAAGAAGGAGAAGGAGAAGGTGAGTTCTGGAGGGTGAATCAGAAGAAGCAGAAGAAGGAGAAGGAGAAGGTGAAGTCTGGAGGGTGAATTAGAAGAATCAGAAGAAGGAGAAGGAGAAGGTGAAGTCTGGAGGGTGAATCAGAAGAAGCAGAAGAAAGAGAAGGAGAAGGTGAAGTCTGGAGGGTGAAGCAGAAGAAACAGAAGAAGGAGAAGGAGAAGGTGAAGACTGGAGGGTGAATCAGAAGAAGGAGAAGAAGGAGAAGGAGAAGGTGAAGTCTGGAGGGTGAATCAGAAGAAGCAGAAGAAGGAGAAGGAGAAGGTGAAGTCAGGACGGTGAAGCAGAAGAAGCAGAAGAAGGAGAAGGAGAAGGTGAGGTCTGGAGGGTGAAGCAGAAGAAGCAGAAGAAGGAGAAGGAGAAGGTGAAGTCTGGAGGGTGAATCAGAAGAAGCAGAATAAGGAGAAGGAGAAGGTGAAGTCTGGAGGGTGAATCAGAAGAAGCAGAAGAAGGAGAAGGAGAAGGTGAAGTCTGGAGGGTGAATCAGAAGAAGTAGAAGAAGGAGAAGGAGAAGGTGAAGTCTGGAGGGTGAATCAGAAGAAGTATAAGAAGGAGAAGGAGAAGGTGAAGTCTGGAGGGTGAATCAGAAGAAGTAGAAGAAGGAGAAGGAGAAGGTGAAGTCTGGAGGGTGAAGCAGAAGAAGAAGATGAAGGAGAAGGAGAAGGTGAATTCAGGAGGGTGAATCAGAAGAAGTAGAAGAAGGAGAAGGAGAAGGTGAGTTCTGGAGGGTGAATCAGAAGAAGCAGAAGAAGGAGAAGGAGAAGGTGAAGTCTGGAGGGTGAATCAGAAGAAGTAGAAGAAGGAGAAGGAGAAGGTGAAGTCTGGAGGGTGAATCAGAAGAAGTAGAAGAAGGAGAAGGAGAAGGTGAAGTCTGGAGGGTGAATCAGAAGAAGTAGAAGAAGGAGAAGGAGAAGGTGTAGTCTGGAGGGTGAATCAGAAGAAGTAGACGAAGGAGAAGGAGAAGGTGAAGTCTGGAGGGTGAATCAGAAGAAGCAGAAGAAGGAGAAGGAGAAGGTGAAGTCTGGAGGGTGAATCAGAAGAAGTAGAAGAAGGAGAAGGAGAAGGTGAAGTCTGGAGGGTGAATCAGAAGAAGCAGAAGAAGGAGAAGGAGAAGGTGAAGTCTGGAGGGTGAATCAGAAGAAGCAGAAGAAGGAGAAGGAGAAGGTGAAGTCTGGAGGGTGAATCAGAAGAAGCAGAATAAGGAGAAGGAGAAGGTGAAGTCTGGAGGGTGAATCAGAAGAAGCAGAAGAAGGAGAAGGAGAAGGTGAAGTCTGGAGGGTGAATCAGAAGAAGTAGAAGAAGGAGAGGGAGAAGGTGAAGTCTGGAGGGTGAATCAGAAGAAGTATAAGAAGGAGAAGGAGAAGGTGAAGTCTGGAGGGTGAATCAGAAGAAGTAGAAGAAGGAGAAGGAGAAGGTGAAGTCTGGAGGGTGAAGCAGAAGAAGAAGATGAAGGAGAAGAAGAAGGTGAATTCAGGAGGGTGAATCAGAAGAAGTAGAAGAAGGAGAAGGAGAAGGTGAGTTCTGGAGGGTGAATCAGAAGAAGCAGAAGAAGGAGAAGGAGAAGGTGAAGTCTGGAGGGTGAATCAGAAGAATCAGAAGAAGGAGAAGGAGAAGGTGAAGTCTGGAGGGTGAATCAGAAGAAGCAGAAGAAAGAGAAGGAGAAGGTGAAGTCTGGAGGGTGAAGCAGAAGAAACAGAAGAAGGAGAAGGAGAAGGTGTAGACTGGAGGGTGAATCAGAAGAAGTAGAAGAAGGAGAAGGAGAAGGTGAAGTCTGGAGGGTGAATCAGAAGAAGTAGAAGAAGGAGAAGGAGAAGGTGAAGTCTGGAGGGTGAATCAGAAGAAGCAGAAGAAGGAGAAGGAGAAGGTGAAGTCTGGAGGGTGAATCAGAAGAAGGAGAAGAAGGAGAAGGAGAAGATGAAGTCTGGAGGGTGAATCAGAAGAAGTAGAAGAAGGAGAAGGAGAAGGTGAAGTCTGGAGGCTGAATCAGAAGAAGTAGAAGAAGGAGAAGGAGAAGGTGAGGTCTGGAGGGTGAATCAGAAGAAGCAGAAGAAGGAGAAGGAGAAGGTGAAGTCTGGAGGGTGAATCAGAAGAAGCAGAAGAAGGAGAAGGAGAAGGTGAAGTCTGGAGGGTGAATCAGAAGAAGCAGAAGAAGGAGAATGAGAAGGTGAAGTCAGGAGGGTGAATCAGAAGAAGCAGAAGAAGGAGAAGGAGAAGGTGAATTTAGGAGGGTGAATCAGAAGAAGCAGAAGAAGGAGAAGGAGCAGGTGAAGTCAGGGGGGTGTAGCAGAAGAAGTAGAAGAAGGAGAAGGAGAAGGTGAAGTCTGGAGGGTGAATCAGAAGAAGTAGAAGAAGGAGAAGGAGAAGATGAAGTCTGGAGGGTGAATCAGAAGAAACAGAAGAAGGAGAAGGAGAAGGTGAAGTCTGGAGGGTGAATCAGAAGAAGTAGAAGAAGGAGAAGGAGAAGGTGTAGTCTGGAGGGTGAATCAGAAGAAGTAGACGAAGGAGAAGGAGAAGGTGAAGTCTGGAGGGTGAATCAGAAGAAGCAGAAGAAGGAGAAGGAGAAGGTGAAGTCTGGAGGGTGAATCAGAAGAAGTAGAAGAAGGAGAAGGAGAAGGTGAAGTCTGGAGGGTGAATCAGAAGAAGCAGAAGAAGGAGAAGGAGAAGGTGAAGTCTGGAGGGTGAATCAGAAGTAGCAGAAGAAGGAGAAGGAGAAGGTGAAGTCTGGAGGGTGAATCAGAAGAAGCAGAATAAGGAGAAGGAGAAGGTGAAGTCTGGAGGGTGAATCAGAAGAAGCAGAAGAAGGAGAAGGAGAAGGTGAAGTCTGGAGGGTGAATCAGAAGAAGTAGAAGAAGGAGAAGGAGAAGGTGAAGTCTGGAGGGTGAATCAGAAGAAGTATAAGAAGGAGAAGGAGAAGGTGAAGTCTGGAGGGTGAATCAGAAGAAGTAGAAGAAGGAGAAGGAGAAGGTGAAGTCTGGAGGGTGAAGCAGAAGAAGAAGATGAAGGAGAAGGAGAAGGTGAATTCAGGAGGGTGAATCAGAAGAAGTAGAAGAAGGAGAAGGAGAAGGTGAGTTCTGGAGGGTGAATCAGAAGAAGCAGAAGAAGGAGAAGGAGAAGGTGAAGTCTGGAGGGTGAATCAGAAGAATCAGAAGAAGGAGAAGGAGAAGGTGAAGTCTGGACGGTGAATCAGAAGAAGCAGAAGAAAGAGAAGGAGAAGGTGAAGTCTGGAGGGTGAAGCAGAAGAAACAGAAGAAGTAGAAGGAGAAGGTGAAGACTGGAGGGTGAATCAGAAGAAGGAGAAGAAGGAGAAGGAGAAGGTGAAGTCTGGAGGGTGAATCAGAAGAAGCAGAAGAAGGAGAAGGAGAAGGTGAAGTCAGGACGGTGAAGCAGAAGAAGCAGAAGAAGGAGAAGGAGAAGGTGAGGTCTGGAGGGTGAAGCAGAAGAAGCAGAAGAAGGAGAAGGAGAAGGTGAAGTCTGGAGGGTGAATCAGAAGAAGCAGAATAAGGAGAAGGAGAAGGTGAAGTCTGGAGGGTGAATCAGAAGAAGCAGAAGAAGGAGAAGGAGAAGGTGAAGTCTGGAGGGTGAATCAGAAGAAGTAGAAGAAGGAGAAGGAGAAGGTGAAGTCTGGAGGGTGAATCAGAAGAAGTATAAGAAGGAGAAGGAGAAGGTGAAGTCTGGAGGGTGAATCAGAAGAAGTAGAAGAAGGAGAAGGAGAAGGTGAAGTCTGGAGGGTGAAGCAGAAGAAGAAGATGAAGGAGAAGGAGAAGGTGAATTCAGGAGGGTGAATCAGAAGAAGTAGAAGAAGGAGAAGGAGAAGGTGAGTTCTGGAGGGTGAATCAGAAGAAGCAGAAGAAGGAGAAGGAGAAGGTGAAGTCTGGAGGGTGAATCAGAAGAAGTAGAAGAAGGAGAAGGAGAAGGTGAAGTCTGGAGGGTGAATCAGAAGAAGTAGAAGAAGGAGAAGGAGAAGGTGAAGTCTGGAGTGTGAATCAGAAGAAGTAGAAGAAGGAGAAGGAGAAGGTGTAGTCTGGAGGGTGAATCAGAAGAAGTAGACGAAGGAGAAGGAGAAGGTGAAGTCTGGAGGGTGAATCAGAAGAAGCAGAAGAAGGAGAAGGAGAAGGTGAAGTCTGGAGGGTGAATCATAAGAAGCAGAAGAAGGAGAAGGAGAAGGTGAAGTCTGGAGGGTGAATCAGAAGAAGTAGAAGAAGGAGAAGGAGAAGGTGAAGTCTGGAGGGTGAATCAGAAGAAGTATAAGAAGGAGAAGGAGAAGGTGAAGTCTGGAGGGTGAATCAGAAGAAGTAGAAGAAGGAGAAGGAGAAGGTGATGTCTGGAGGGTGAAGCAGAAGAAGAAGATGAAGGAGAAGGAGAAGGTGAATTCAGGAGGGTGAATCAGAAGAAGTAGAAGAAGGAGAAGGAGAAGGTGAGTTCTGGAGGGTGAA
Organism: Somniosus microcephalus; assembly: GCF_052327205.1. Lineage (NCBI taxonomy): Eukaryota > Metazoa > Chordata > Chondrichthyes > Squaliformes > Somniosidae > Somniosus > Somniosus microcephalus. Next base: position 266,203 of record NW_028225393.1, on the reverse strand, counting down.
TCAGAAGAAGCAGAAGAAGGAGAAGGAGAAGGTGAAGTCTGGAGGGTGAATCAGAAGAATCAGAACAAGGAGAAGGAGAAGGTGAAGTCTGGAGGGTGAATCAGAAGAAGCAGAAGAAAGAGAAGGAGAAGGTGAAGTCTGGAGGGTGAAGCAGAAGAAACAGAAGAAGGAGAAGGAGAAGGTGAAGACTGGAGGGTGAATCAGAAGAAGGAGAAGAAGGAGAAGGAGAAGGTGAAGTCTGGAGGGTGAATCAGAAGAAGCAGAAGAAGGAGAAGGAGAAGGTGAAGTCAGGACGGTGAAGCAGAAGAAGCAGAAGAAGGAGAAGGAGAAGGTGAGGTCTGGAGGGTGAAGCAGAAGAAGCAGAAGAAGGAGAAGAAGAAGGTGAAGTCTGGAGGGTGAATCAGAAGAAGCAGAATAAGGAGAAGGAGAAGGTGAAGTCTGGAGGGTGAATCAGAAGGAGCAGAAGAAGGAGAAGGAGAAGGTGAAGTCTGGAGGGTGAATCAGAAGAAGTAGAAGAAGGAGAAGGAGAAGGTGAAGTCTGGAGGGTGAATCAGAAGAAGTATAAGAAGGAGAAGGAGAAGGTGAAGTCTGGAGGGTGAATCAGAAGAAGTAGAAGAAGGAGAAGGAGAAGGTGAAGTCTGGAGGGTGAAGCAGAAGAAGAAGATGAAAGAGAAGGAGAAGGTGAATTCAGGAGGGTGAATCAGAAGAAGTAGAAGAAGGAGAAGGAGAAGGTGAGTTCTGGAGGGTGAATCAGAAGAAGCAGAAGAAGGAGAAGGAGAAGGTGAAGTCTGGAGGGTGAATCAGAAGAAGTAGAAGAAGGAGAAGGAGAAGGTGAAGTCTGGAGGGTGAATCAGAAGAAGTAGAAGAAGGAGAAGGAGAAGGTGAAGTCTGGAGGGTGAATCAGAAGAAGTAGAAGAAGGAGAAGGAGAAGGTGTAGTCTGGAGGGTGAATCAGAAGAAGTAGACGAAGGAGAAGGAGAAGGTGAAGTCTGGAGGGTGAATCAGAAGAAGCAGAAGAAGGAGAAGGAGAAGGTGAAGTCTGGAGGGTGAATCAGAAGAAGTAGAAGAAGGAGAAGGAGAAGGTGAAGTCTGGAGGGTGAATCAGAAGAAGCAGAAGAAGGAGAAGGAGAAGGTGAAGTCTGGAGGGTGAATCAGAAGAAGCAGAATAAGGAGAAGGAGAAGGTGAAGTCTGGAGGGTGAATCAGAAGAAGCAGAAGAAGGAGAAGGAGAAGGTGAAGTCTGGAGGGTGAATCAGAAGAAGTAGAAGAAGGAGAAGGAGAAGGTGAAGTCTGGAGGGTGAATCAGAAGAAGTATAAGAAGGAGAAGGAGAAGGTGAAGTCTGGAGGGTGAATCAGAAGAAGTAGAAGAAGGAGAAGGAGAAGGTGAAGTCTGGAGGGTGAAGCAGAAGAAGAAGATGAAGGAGAAGGAGAAGGTGAATTCAGGAGGGTGAATCAGAAGAAGTAGAAGAAGGAGAAGGAGAAGGTGAGTTCTGGAGGGTGAATCAGAAGAAGCAGAAGAAGGAGAAGGAGAAGGTGAAGTCTGGAGGGTGAATCAGAAGAAGTAGAAGAAGGAGAAGGAGAAGGTGAAGTCTGGAGGGTGAATCAGAAGAAGTAGAAGAAGGAGAAGGAGAAGGTGAAGTCTGGAGGGTGAATCAGAAGAAGTAGAAGAAGGAGAAGGAGAAGGTGTAGTCTGGAGGGTGAATCAGAAGAAGTAGACGAAGGAGAAGGAGAAGGTGAAGTCTGGAGGGTGAATCAGAAGAAGCAGAAGAAGGAGAAGGAGAAGGTGAAGTCTGGAGGGTGAATCATCAGAAGCAGAAGAAGGAGAAGGAGAAGGTGAAGTCTGGAGGGTGAATCAGAAGAAGTAGAAGAAGGAGAAGGAGAAGGTGAAGTCTGGAGGGTGAATCAGAAGAAGTATAAGAAGGAGAAGGAGAAGATGAAGTCTGGAGGGTGAATCAGAAGAAGTAGAAGAAGGAGAAGGAGAAGGTGATGTCTGGAGGGTGAAGCAGAAGAAGAAGATGAAGGAGAAGGAGAAGGTGAATTCAGGAGGGTGAATCAGAAGAAGTAGAAGAAGGAGAAGGAGAAGGTGAGTTCTGGAGGGTGAATCAGAAGAAGCAGAAGAAGGAGAAGGAGAAGGTGAAGTCTGGAGGGTGAATCAGAAGAATCAGAACAAGGAGAAGGAGAAGGTGAAGTCTGGAGGGTGAATCAGAAGAAGCAGAAGAAAGAGAAGGAGAAGGTGAAGTCTGGAGGGTGAAGCAGAAGAAACAGAAGAAGGAGAAGGAGAAGGTGAAGACTGGAGGGTGAATCAGAAGAAGGAGAAGAAGGAGAAGGAGAAGGTGAAGTCTGGAGGGTGAATCAGAAGAAGCAGAAGAAGGAGAAGGAGAAGGTGAAGTCAGGACGGTGAAGCAGAAGAAGCAGAAGAAGGAGAAGGAGAAGGTGAGGTCTGGAGGGTGAAGCAGAAGAAGCAGAAGAAGGAGAAGGAGAAGGTGAAGTCTGGAGGGTGAATCAGAAGAAGCAGAATAAGGAGAAGGAGAAGGTGAAGTCTGGAGGGTGAATCAGAAGAAGCAGAAGAAGGAGAAGGAGAAGGTGAAGTCTGGAGGGTGAATCAGAAGAAGTAGAAGAAGGAGAAGGAGAAGGTGAAGTCTGGAGGGTGAATCAGAAGAAGTATAAGAAGGAGAAGGAGAAGGTGAAGTCTGGAGGGTGAATCAGAAGAAGTAGAAGAAGGAGAAGGAGAAGGTGAAGTCTGGAGGGTGAAGCAGAAGAAGAAGATGAAAGAGAAGGAGAAGGTGAATTCAGGAGGGTGAATCAGAAGAAGTAGAAGAAGGAGAAGGAGAAGGTGAGTTCTGGAGGGTGAATCAGAAGAAGCAGAAGAAGGAGAAGGAGAAGGTGAAGTCTGGAGGGTGAATCAGAAGAAGTAGAAGAAGGAGAAGGAGAAGGTGAAGTCTGGAGGGTGAATCAGAAGAAGTAGAAGAAGGAGAAGGAGAAGGTGAAGTCTGGAGGGTGAATCAGAAGAAGTAGAAGAAGGAGAAGGAGAAGGTGTAGTCTGGAGGGTGAATCAGAAGAAGTAGACGAAGGAGAAGGAGAAGGTGAAGTCTGGAGGGTGAATCAGAAGAAGCAGAAGAAGGAGAAGGAGAAGGTGAAGTCTGGAGGGTGAATCAGAAGAAGTAGAAGAAGGAGAAGGAGAAGGTGAAGTCTGGAGGGTGAATCAGAAGAAGCAGAAGAAGGAGAAGGAGAAGGTGAAGTCTGGAGGGTGAATCAGAAGAAGCAGAAGAAGGAGAAGGAGAAGGTGAAGTCTGGAGGGTGAATCAGAAGAAGCAGAATAAGGAGAAGGAGAAGGTGAAGTCTGGAGGGTGAATCAGAAGAAGCAGAAGAAGGAGAAGGAGAAGGTGAAGTCTGGAGGGTGAATCAGAAGAAGTAGAAGAAAGAGAAGGAGAAGGTGAAGTCTGGAGGGTGAATCAGAAGAAGTATAAGAAGGAGAAGGAGAAGGTGAAGTCTGGAGGGTGAATCAGAAGAAGTAGAAGAAGGAGAAGGAGAAGGTGAAGTCTGGAGGGTGAAGCAGAAGAAGAAGATGAAGGAGAAGAAGAAGGTGAATTCAGGAGGGTGAATCAGAAGAAGTAGAAGAAGGAGAAGGAGATGGTGAGTTCTGGAGGGTGAATCAGAAGAAGCAGAAGAAGGAGAAGGAGAAGGTGAAGTCTGGAGGGTGAATCAGAAGAATCAGAAGAAGGAGAAGGAGAAGGTGACGTCTGGAGGGTGAATCAGAAGAAGCAGAAGAAAGAGAAGGAGAAGGTGAAGTCTGGAGGGTGAAGCAGAAGAAACAGAAGAAGGAGAAGGAGAAGGTGAAGACTGGAGGGTGAATCAGAAGAAGTAGAAGAAGGAGAAGGAGAAGGTGAAGTCTGGAGGGTGAATCAGAAGAAGCAGAAGAAGGAGAAGGAGAAGGTGAAGTCAGGACGGTGAAGCAGAAGGAGCAGAAGAAGGAGAAGGAGAAGGTGAGGTCTGGAGGGTGAAGCAGAAGAAGCAGAAGAAGGAGAAGGAGAAGGTGAAGTCTGGAGGGTGAATCAGAAGAAGCAGAATAAGGAGAAGGAGAAGGTGAAGTCTGGAGGGTGAATCAGAAGAAGCAGAAGAAGGAGAAGGAGAAGGTGAAGTCTGGAGGGTGAATCAGAAGAAGTAGAAGAAGGAGAAGGAGAAGGTGAAGTCTGGAGGGTGAATCAGAAGAAGTATAAGAAGGAGAAGGAGAAGGTGAAGTCTGGAGGGTGAATCAGAAGAAGTAGAAGAAGGAGAAGGAGAAGGTGAAGTCTGGAGGGTGAAGCAGAAGAAGAAGATGAAGGAGAAGGAGAAGGTGAATTCAGGAGGGTGAATCAGAAGAAGTAGAAGAAGGAGAAGGAGAAGGTGAGTTCTGGAGGGTGAATCAGAAGAAGTAGAAGAAGGAGAAGGAGAAGGTGAAGTCTGGAGGGTGAATCAGAAGAAGCAGAAGAAGGAGAAGGAGAAGGTGAAGTCAGGACGGTGAAGCAGAAGAAGCAGAAGAAGGAGAAGGAGAAGGTGAGGTCTGGAGGGTGAATCAGAAGAAGCAGAAGAAGGAGAAGGAGAAGGTGAAGTCTGGAGGGTGAATCAGAAGAAGCAGAAGAAGGAGAAGGAGAAGGTGAAGTCTGGAGGGTGAATCAGAAGAAGCAGAAGAAGGAGAAGGAGAAGGTGAAGTCAGGAGGGTGAATCAGAAGAAGCAGAAGAAGGAGAAGGAGAAGGTGAATTTAGGAGGGTGAATCAGAAGAAGCAGAAGAAGGAGAAGGAGCAGGTGAAGTCAGGGGGGTGTAGCAGAAGAACTGGAAGAAGGAGAAGGAGAAGGTGAAGTCAGGACGGTGAAGCAGAAGAAGCAGAAGAAGGAGAAGGAGAAGGTGAAGCCTGGAGGGCGCAGCAGAAGAAGCAGAAGAAGGAGAAGGAGAAGGTGAAGTCTGGAGTGTGAAGCAAAAGAAGCAGAAGAAGGAGAAGCAGAAGGTGAAGTCTGGAAGGCGCAGCAGAAGAAGCAGAAGAAGGAGAATGAGAAGGTGAAGTCTGGAGGGTGAATCAGAAGAAGCAGAAGAAGGAGAAGGAGAAGGTGAAGTCTGGAGGGTGAATCAGAAGAAGTAGAAGAAGGAGAAGGAGAAGGTGAAGTCTGGAGGGTGAAGCAGAAGAAGTAGAAGAAGGAGAAGGAGAAGGTGAAGTCAGGAGGGTGAATCAGAAGAAGTAGAAGAAGGAGAAGGAGAAGGTGAAGTCAGGAGGGTGAATCAGAAGAAGCAGAAGAAGGAGAAGGAGAAGGTGAAGTCTGGAGGGTGAATCAGAAGAATCAGAAGAAGGAGAAGGAGAAGGTGAAGTCTGGAGGGTGAATCAGAAGAAGCAGAAGAAAGAGAAGGAGAAGGTGAAGTCTGGAGGGTGAACCAGAAGAAACAAAAAAAGGAGAAGGAGAAGGTGAAGACTGGAGGGTGAATCAGAAGAAGTAGAAGAAGGAGAAGGAGAAGGTGAAGTCTGGAGGGTGAATCAGAAGAAGTGGAAGAAGGAGAAGGAGAAGTTGAAGTCTGGAGGGTGAATCAGAAGAAGCAGAAGAAGGAGAAGGAGAAGGTGAAGTCTGGATGGTGAATCAGAAGAAGCAGAAGAAGGAGAAGGAGAAGATGAAGTCTGGAGGGTGAATCAGAAGAAGTAGAAGAAGGAGAAGGAGAAGGTGAAGTCTGGAGGGTGAATCAGAAGAAGTAGAAGAAGGAGAAGGAGAAGATGAAGTCTGGAGGGTGAATCAGAAGAAACAGAAGAAGGAGAAGGAGAAGGTGAAGTCTGGAGGGTGAATCAGAAGAAGTAGAAGAAGGAGAAGGAGAAGGTGTAGTCTGGAGGGTGAATCAGAAGAAGTAGACGAAGGAGAAGGAGAAGGTGAAGTCTGGAGGGTGAATCAGAAGAAGCAGAAGAAGGAGAAGGAGAAGGTGAAGTCTGGAGGGTGAATCAGAAGAAGTAGAAGAAGGAGAAGGAGAAGGTGAAGTCTGGAGGGTGAATCAGAAGAAGCAGAAGAAGGAGAAGGAGAAGGTGAAGTCTGGAGGGTGAATCAGAAGAAGCAGAAGAAGGAGAAGGAGAAGGTGAAGTCTGGAGGGTGAATCAGAAGAAGCAGAATAAGGAGAAGGAGAAGGTGAAGTCTGGAGGGTGAATCAGAAGAAGCAGAAGAAGGAGAAGGAGAAGGTGAAGTCTGGAGGGTGAATCAGAAGAAGTAGAAGAAGGAGAAGGAGAAGGTGAAGTCTGGAGGGTGAATCAGAAGAAGTATAAGAAGGAGAAGGAGAAGGTGAAGTCTGGAGGGTGAATCAGAAGAAGTAGAAGAAGGAGAAGGAGAAGGTGAAGTCTGGAGGGTGAAGCAGAAGAAGTAGATGAAGGAGAAGGAGAAGGTGAATTCAGGAGGGTGAATCAGAAGAAGTAGAAGAAGGAGAAGGAGAAGGTGAGTTCTGGAGGGTGAATCAGAAGAAGCAGAAGAAGGAGAAGGAGAAGGTGAAGTCTGGAGGGTGAATCAGAAGAATCAGAAGAAGGAGAAGGAGAAGGTGAAGTCTGGAGGGTGAATCTGAAGAAGCAGAAGAAAGAGAAGGAGAAGGTGAAGTCTGGAGGGTGAAGCAGAAGAAACAGAAGAAGGAGAAGGAGAAGGTGAAGACTGGAGGGTGAATCAGAAGAAGTAGAAGAAGGAGAAGGAGAAGGTGAAGTCTGGAGGGTGAATCAGAAGAAGCAGAAGAAGGAGAAGGAGAAGGTGAAGTCAGGACGATGAAGCAGAAGAAGCAGAAGAAGGAGAAGGAGAAGGTGAAGCCTGGAGGGCGCAGCAGAAGAAGCAGAAGAAGGAGAAGGAGAAGGTGAAGTCTGGAGTGTGAAGCAGAAGAAGCAGAAGAAGGAGAAGGAGAAGGTGAAGTCTGGAGGGCGCAGCAGAAGAAGCAGAAGAAGGAGAATGAGAAGGTGAAGTCTGGAGGGTGAATCAGAAGAAGCAGAAGAAGGAGAAGGAGAAGGTGAAGTCTGGAGGGTGAATCAGAAGAAGTAGAAGAAGGAGAAGGAGAAGGTGAAGTCTGGAGGGTGAAGCAGAAGAAGTAGAAGAAGGAGAAGGAGAAGGTGAAGTCAGGAGGGTGAATCAGAAGAAGTAGAAGAAGGAGAAGGAGAAGGTGAAGTCAGGAGGGTGAATCAGAAGAAGCAGAAGAAGGAGAAGGAGAAGGTGAAGTCTGGAGGGTGAATCAGAAGAATCAGAAGAAGGAGAAGGAGAAGGTGAAGTCTGGAGGGTGAAGCAGAAGAAACAGAAGAAGTAGAAGGAGAAGGTGAAGACTGGAGGGTGAATCAGAAGAAGGAGAAGAAGGAGAAGGAGAAGGTGAAGTCTGGAGGGTGAATCAGAAGAAGCAGAAGAAGGAGAAGGAGAAGGTGAAGTCAGGACGGTGAAGCAGAAGAAGCAGAAGAAGGAGAAGGAGAAGGTGAGGTCTGGAGGGTGAAGCAGAAGAAGCAGAAGAAGGAGAAGGAGAAGGTGAAGTCTGGAGGGTGAATCAGAAGAAGCAGAATAAGGAGAAGGAGAAGGTGAAGTCTGGAGGGTGAATCAGAAGAAGCAGAAGAAGGAGAAGGAGAAGGTGAAGTCTGGAGGGTGAATCAGAAGAAGTAGAAGAAGGAGAAGGAGAAGGTGAAGTCTGGAGGGTGAATCAGAAGAAGTATAAGAAGGAGAAGGAGAAGGTGAAGTCTGGAGGGTGAATCAGAAGAAGTAGAAGAAGGAGAAGGAGAAGGTGAAGTCTGGAGGGTGAAGCAGAAGAAGTAGAAGAAGGAGAAGGAGAAGGTGAAGTCAGGAGGGTGAATCAGAAGAAGTAGAAGAAGGAGAAGGAGAAGGTGAAGTCAGGAGGGTGAATCAGAAGAAGCAGAAGAAGGAGAAGGAGAAGGTGAAGTCTGGAGGGTGAATCAGAAGAATCAGAAGAAGGAGAAGGAGAAGGTGAAGTCTGGAGGGTGAAGCAGAAGAAACAGAAGAAGTAGAAGGAGAAGGTGAAGACTGGAGGGTGAATCAGAAGAAGGAGAAGAAGGAGAAGGAGAAGGTGAAGTCTGGAGGGTGAATCAGAAGAAGCAGAAGAAGGAGAAGGAGAAGGTGAAGTCAGGACGGTGAAGCAGAAGAAGCAGAAGAAGGAGAAGGAGAAGGTGAGGTCTGGAGGGTGAAGCAGAAGAAGCAGAAGAAGGAGAAGGAGAAGGTGAAGTCTGGAGGGTGAATCAGAAGAAGCAGAATAAGGAGAAGGAAAAGGTGAAGTCTGGAGGGTGAATCAGAAGAAGCAGAAGAAGGAGAAGGAGAAGGTGAAGTCTGGAGGGTGAATCAGAAGAAGTAGAAGAAGGAGAAGGAGAAGGTGAAGTCTGGAGGGTGAATCAGAAGAAGTATAAGAAGGAGAAGGAGAAGGTGAAGTCTGGAGGGTGAATCAGAAGAAGTAGAAGAAGGAGAAGGAGAAGGTGAAGTCTGGAGGGTGAAGCAGAAGAAGAAGATGAAGGAGAAGGAGAAGGTGAATTCAGGAGGGTGAATCAGAAGAAGTAGAAGAAGGAGAAGGAGAAGGTGAGTTCTGGAGGGTGAATCAGAAGAAGCAGAAGAAGGAGAAGGAGAAGGTAAAGTCTGGAGGGTGAATCAGAAGAAGTAGAAGAAGGAGAAGGAGAAGGTGAAGTCTGGAGGGTGAATCAGAAGAAGTAGAAGAAGGAGAAGGAGAAGGTGAAGTCTGGAGGGTGAATCAGAAGAAGTAGAAGAAGGAGAAGGAGAAGGTGTAGTCTGGAGGGTGAATCAGAAGAAGTAGACGAAGGAGAAGGAGAAGGTGAAGTCTGGAGGGTGAATCAGAAGAAGCAGAAGAAGGAGAAGGAGAAGGTGAAGTCTGGAGGGTGAATCAGAAGAAGCAGAAGAAGGAGAAGGAGAAGGTGAAGTCTGGAGGGTGAATCAGAAGAAGTAGAAGAAGGAGAAGGAGAAGGTGAAGTCTGGAGGATGAATCAGAAGAAGTATAAGAAGGAGAAGGAGAAGGTGAAGTCTGGAGGGTGAATCAGAAGAAGTAGAAGAAGGAGAAGGAGAAGGTGAAGTCTGGAGGGTGAAGCAGAAGAAGAAGATGAAGGAGAAGGAGAAGGTGAATTCAGGAGGGTGAATCAAAAGAAGTAGAAGAAGGAGAAGGAGAAGGTGAGTTCTGGAGGGTGAATCAGAAGAAGCAGAAGAAGGAGAAGGAGAAGGTGAAGTCTGGAGGGTGAATCAGAAGAATCAGAAGAAGGAGAAGGAGAAGGTGAAGTCTGGAGGGTGAATCAGAAGAAGCAGAAGAAAGTGAAGGAGAAGGTGAAGTCTGGAGGGTGAAGCAGAAGAAACAGAAGAAGGAGAAGGAGAAGGTGAAGACTGGAGGGTGAATCAGAAGAAGGAGAAGAAGGAGAAGGAGAAGGTGAGTCTGGAGGGTGAATCAGAAGAAGCAGAAGAAGGAGAAGGAGAAGGTGAAGTCAGGACGGTGAAGCAGAAGAAGCAGAAGAAGGAGAAGGAGAAGGTGAGGTCTGGAGGGTGAAGCAGAAGAAGCAGAAGAAGGAGAAGGAGAAGGTGAAGTCTGGAGGGTGAATCAGAAGAAGCAGAATAAGGAGAAGGAGAAGGTGAAGTCTGGAGGGTGAATCAGAAGAAGCAGAAGAAGGAGAAGGAGAAGGTGATGTCTGGAGGGTGAATCAGAAGAAGTAGAAGAAGGAGAAGGAGAAGGTGAAGTCTGGAGGGTGAATCAGAAGAAGTATAAGAAGGAGAAGGAGAAGGTGAAGTCTGGAGGGTGAATCAGAAGAAGTAGAAGAAGGAGAAGGAGAAGGTGAAGTCTGGAGGGTGAAGCAGAAGAAGAAGATGAAGGAGAAGGAGAAGGTGAATACAGGAGGGTGAATCAGAAGAAGTAGAAGAAGGAGAAGGAGAAGGTGAGTTCTGGAGGGTGAACCAGAAGAAGCAGAAGAAGGAGAAGGAGAAGGTGAAGTCTGGAGGGTGAATCAGAAGAAGTAGAAGAAGGAGAAGGAGAAGGTGAAGTCTGGAGGGTGAATCAGAAGAAGTAGAAGAAGGAGAAGGAGAAGGTGAAGTCTGGAGGGTGAATCAGAAGAAGTAGAAGAAGGAGAAGGAGAAGGTGTAGTCTGGAGGGTGAATCAGAAGAAGTAGACGAAGGAGAAGGAGAAGGTGAAGTCTGGAGGGTGAATCAGAAGAAGCAGAAGAAGGAGAAGGAGAAGGTGAAGTCTGGAGGGTGAATCAGAAGAAGTAGAAGAAGGAGAAGGAGAAGGTGAAGTCTGGAGGGTGAATCAGAAGAAGCAGAAGAAGGAGAAGGAGAAGGTGAAGTCTGGAGGGTGAATCAGAAGAAGCAGAAGAAGGAGAAGGAGAAGGTGAAGTCTGGAGGGTGAATCAGAAGAAGCAGAATAAGGAGAAGGAGAAGGTGAAGTCTGGAGGGTGAATCAGAAGAAGCAGAAGAAGGAGAAGGAGAAGGTGAAGTCTGGAGGGTGAATCAGAAGAAGTAGAAGAAGGAGAAGGAGAAGGTGAAGTCTGGAGGGTGAATCAGAAGAAGTAGAAGAAGGAGAAGGAGAAGGTGAAGTCTGGAGGGTGAAGCAGAAGAAGAAGATGAAGGAGAAGGAGAAGGTGAATTCAGGAGGGTGAATCAGAAGAAGTAGAAGAAGGAGAAGGAGAAGGTGAGTTCTGGAGGGTGAATCAGAAGAAGCAGAAGAAGGAGAAGGAGAAGGTGAAGTCTGGAGGGTGAATCAGAAGAATCAGAAGAAGGAGAAGGAGAAGGTGACGTCTGGAGGGTGAATCAGAAGAAGCAGAAGAAAGAGAAGGAGAAGGTGAAGTCTGGAGGGTGAAGCAGAAGAAACAGAAGAAGGAGAAGGAGAAGGTGAAGACTGGAGGGTGAATCAGAAGAAGTAGAAGAAGGAGAAGGAGAAGGTGAAGTCTGGAGGGTGAATCAGAAGAAGCAGAAGAAGGAGAAGGAGAAGGTGAAGTCAGGACGGTGAAGCAGAAGAAGCAGAAGAAGGAGAAGGAGAAGGTGAGGTCTGGAGGGTGAAGCAGAAGAAGCAGAAGAAGGAGAAGGAGAAGGTGAAGTCTGGAGGGTGAATCAGAAGAAGCAGAATAAGGAGAAGGAGAAGGTGAAGTCTGGAGGGTGAATCAGAAGAAGCAGAAGAAGGAGAAGGAGAAGGTGAAGTCTGGAGGGTGAATCAGAAGAAGTAGAAGAAGGAGAAGGAGAAGGTGAAGTCTGGAGGGTGAATCAGAAGAAGTATAAGAAGGAGAAGGAGAAGGTGAAGTCTGGAGGGTGAATCAGAAGAAGTAGAAGAAGGAGAAGGAGAAGGTGAAGTCTGGAGGGTGAAGCAGAAGAAGAAGATGAAGGAGAAGGAGAAGGTGAATTCAGGAGGGTGAATCAGAAGAAGTAGAAGAAGGAGAAGGAGAAGGTGAGTTCTGGAGGGTGAAGCAGAAGAAGCAGAAGAAGGAGAAGGAGAAGGTGAAGTCTGGAGGGTGAATCAGAAGAATCAGAAGAAGGAGAAGGAGAAGGTGAAGTCTGGAGGGTGAATCAGAAGAAGCAGAAGAAAGAGAAGGAGAAGGTGAAGTCTGGAGGGTGAAGCAAAAGAAACAGAAGAAGGAGAAGGAGAAGGTGAAGACTGGAGGGTGAATCAGAAGAAGTAGAAGAAGGAGAAGGAGAAGGTGAAGTCTGGATGGTGAATCAGAAGAAGCAGAAGAAGGAGAAGGAGAAGGTGAAGTCAGGACGGTGAAGCAGAAGAAGCAGAAGAAGGAGAAGGAGAAGGTGAGGTCTGGAGGGTGAATCAGAAGAAGCAGAAGAAGGAGAAGGAGAAGGTGAAGTCTGGAGGGTGAATCAGAAGAAGCAGAAGAAGGAGAAGGAGAAGGTGAAGTCTGGAGGGTGAATCAGAAGAAGCAGAAGAAGGAGAAGGAGAAGGTGAAGTCAGGAGGGTGAATCAGAAGAAGCAGAAGAAGGAGAAGGAGAAGGTGAATTTAGGAGGGTGAATCAGAAGAAGCAGAAGAAGGAGAAGGAGCAGGTGAAGTCAGGGGGGTGTAGCAGAAGAAGTAGAAGAAGGAGAAGGAGAAGGTGAAGTCAGGACGGTGAAGCAGAAGAAGCAGAAGAAGGAGAAGCAGAAGGTGAAGTCTGGAGGGCGCAGCAGAAGAAGCAGAAGAAGGAGAATGAGAAGGTGAAGTCTGGAGGGTGAATCAGAAGAAGCAGAAGAAGGAGAAGGAGAAGGTGAAGTCTGGAGGGTGAATCAGAAGAAGTAGAAGAAGGAGAAGGAGAAGGTGAAGTCTGGAGGGTGAAGCAGAAGAAGTAGAAGAAGGAGAAGGAGAAGGTGAAGTCAGGAGGGTGAATCAGAAGAAGTAGAAGAAGGAGAAGGAGAAGGTGAAGTCAGGAGGGTGAATCAGAAGAAGCAGAAGAAGGAGAAGGAGAAGGTGAAGTCTGGAGGGTGAATCAGAAGAATCAGAAGAAGGAGAAGGAGAAGGTGAAGTCTGGAGGGTGAATCAGAAGAAGCAGAAGAAAGAGAAGGAGAAGGTGAAGTCTGGAGGGTGAAGCAGAAGAAACAAAAAAAGGAGAAGGAGAAGGTGAAGACTGGAGGGTGAATCAGAAGAAGTAGAAGAAGGAGAAGGAGAAGGTGAAGTCTGGAGGGTGAATCAGAAGAAGTGGAAGAAGGAGAAGGAGAAGTTGAAGTCTGGAGGGTGAATCAGAAGAAGCAGAAGAAGGAGAAGGAGAAGGTGAAGTCTGGATGGTGAATCAGAAGAAGCAGAAGAAGGAGAAGGAGAAGATGAAGTCTGGAGGGTGAATCAGAAGAAGTAGAAGAAGGAGAAGGAGAAGGTGAAGTCTGGAGGGTGAATCAGAAGAAGTAGAAGAAGGAGAAGGAGAAGATGAAGTCTGGAGGGTGAATCAGAAGAAACAGAAGAAGGAGAAGGAGAAGGTGAAGTCTGGAGGGTGAATCAGAAGAAGTAGAAGAAGGAGAAGGAGAAGGTGTAGTCTGGAGGGTGAATCAGAAGAAGTAGACGAAGGAGAAGGAGAAGGTGAAGTCTGGAGGGTGAATCAGAAGAAGCAGAAGAAGGAGAAGGAGAAGGTGAAGTCTGGAGGGTGAATCAGAAGAAGTAGAAGAAGGAGAAGGAGAAGGTGAAGTCTGGAGGGTGAATCAGAAGAAGCAGAAGAAGGAGAAGGAGAAGGTGAAGTCTAGAGGGTGAATCAGAAGAAGCAGAAGAAGGAGAAGGAGAAGGTGAAGTCTGGAGGGTGAATCAGAAGAAGCAGAATAAGGAGAAGGAGAAGGTGAAGTCTGGAGGGTGAATCAGAAGAAGCAGAAGAAGGAGAAGGAGAAGGTGAAGTCTGGAGGGTGAATCAGAAGAAGTAGAAGAAGGAGAAGGAGAAGGTGAAGTCTGGAGGGTGAATCAGAAGAAGTATAAGAAGGAGAAGGAGAAGGTGAAGTCTGGAGGGTGAATCAGAAGAAGTAGAAGAAGGAGAAGGAGAAGGTGAAGTCTGGAGGGTGAAGCAGAAGAAGTAGATGAAGGAGAAGGAGAAGGTGAATTCAGGAGGGTGAATCAGAAGAAGTAGAAGAAGGAGAAGGAGAAGGTGAGTTCTGGAGGGTGAATCAGAAGAAGCAGAAGAAGGAGAAGGAGAAGGTGAAGTCTGGAGGGTGAATCAGAAGAATCAGAAGAAGGAGAAGGAGAAGGTGAAGTCTGGAGGGTGAATCAGAAGAAGCAGAAGAAAGAGAAGGAGAAGGTGAAGTCTGGAGGGTGAAGCAGAAGAAACAGAAGAAGGAGAAGGAGAAGGTGAAGACTGGAGGGTGAATCAGAAGAAGTAGAAGAAGGAGAAGGAGAAGGTGAAGTCTGGAGGGTGAATCAGAAGAAGCAGAAGAAGGAGAAGGAGAAGGTGAAGTCAGGACGGTGAAGCAGAAGAAGCAGAAGAAGGAGAAGGAGAAGGTGAAGCCTGGAGGGCGCAGCAGAAGAAGCAGAAGAAGGAGAAGGAGAAGGTGAAGTCTGGAGTGTGAAGCAGAAGAAGCAGAAGAAGGAGAAGGAGAAGGTGAAGTCTGGAGGGCGCAGCAGAAGAAGCAGAAGAAGGAGAATGAGAAGGTGAAGTCTGGAGGGTGAATCAGAAGAAGCAGAAGAAGGAGAAGGAGAAGGTGAAGTCTGGAGGGTGAATCAGAAGAAGTAGAAGAAGGAGAAGGAGAAGGTGAAGTCTGGAGGGTGAAGCAGAAGAAGTAGAAGAAGGAGAAGGAGAAGGTGAAGTCAGGAGGGTGAATCAGAAGAAGTAGAAGAAGGAGAAGGAGAAGGTGAAGTCAGGAGGGTGAATCAGAAGAAGCAGAAGAAGGAGAAGGAGAAGGTGAAGTCTGGAGGGTGAATCAGAAGAATCAGAAGAAGGAGAAGGAGAAGGTGAAGTCTGGAGGGTGAATCAGAAGAAGCAGAAGAAAGAGAAGGAGAAGGTGAAGTCTGGAGGGTGAAGCAGAAGAAACAAAAAAAGGAGAAGGAGAAGGTGAAGACTGGAGGGTGAATCAGAAGACGTAGAAGAAGGAGAAGGAGAAGGTGAAGTCTGGAGGGTGAATCAGAAGAAGTGGAAGAAGGAGAAGGAGAAGTTGAAGTCTGGAGGGTGAATCAGAAGAAGCAGAAGAAGGAGAAGGAGAAGGTGAAGTCTGGAGGGTGAATCAGAAGAAGCAGAAGAAGGAGAAGGAGAAGATGAAGTCTGGAGGGTGAATCAGAAGAAGTAGAAGAAGGAGAAGGAGAAGGTGAAGTCTGGAGGGTGAATCAGAAGAAGTAGAAGAAGGAGAAGGAGAAGGTGAAGTCTGGAGGGTGAAGCAGAAGAAATAGAAGAAGGAGAAGGAGAAGGTGAAGTCAGGAGGGTGAATCAGAAGAAGTAGAAGAAGGAGAAGGAGAAGCTGAAGTCAGGAGGGTGAATCAGAAGAAGCAGAAGAAGGAGAAGGAGAAGGTGAAGTCTGGAGGGTGAATCAGAAGAATCAGAAGAAGGAGAAGGAGAAGGTGAAGTCTGGAGGGTGAATCAGAAGAAGCAGAAGAAAGAGAAGGAGAAGGTGAAGTCTGGAGGGTGAAGCAGAAGAAAAAAAAAAGGAGAAGGAGAAGGTGAAGACTGGAGGGTGAATCAGAAGAAGTAGAAGAAGGAGAAGGAGAAGGTGAAGTCTGGAGGGTGAATCAGAAGAAGTGGAAGAAGGAGAAGGAGAAGTTGAAGTCTGGAGGGTGAATCAGAAGAAGCAGAAGAAGGAGAAGGAGAAGGTGAAGTCTGGAGGGTGAATCAGAAGAAGCAGAAGAAGGAGAAGGAGAAGATGAAGTCTGGAGGGTGAATCAGAAGAAGTAGAAGAAGGAGAAGGAGAAGGTGAAGTCTGGAGGGTGAATCAGAAGAAGTAGAAGAAGGAGAAGGAGAAGATGAAGTCTGGAGGGTGAATCAGAAGAAACAGAAGAAGGAGAAGGAGAAGGTGAAGTCTGGAGGGTGAATCAGAAGAAGTAGAAGAAGGAGAAGGAGAAGGTGTAGTCTGGAGGGTGAATCAGAAGAAGTAGACGAAGGAGAAGGAGAAGGTGAAGTCTGGAGGGTGAATCAGAAGAAGCAGAAGAAGGAGAAGGAGAAGGTGAAGTCTGGAGGGTGAATCAGAAGAAGTAGAAGAAGGAGAAGGAGAAGGTGAAGTCTGGAGGGTGAATCAGAAGAAGCAGAAGAAGGAGAAGGAGAAGGTGAAGTCTGGAGGGTGAATCAGAAGAAGCAGAAGAAGGAGAAGGAGAAGGTGAAGTCTGGAGGGTGAATCAGAAGAAGCAGAATAAGGAGAAGGAGAAGGTGAAGTCTGGAGGGTGAATCAGAAGAAGCAGAAGAAGGAGAAGGAGAAGGTGAAGTCTGGAGGGTGAATCAGAAGAAGTAGAAGAAGGAGAAGGAGAAGGTGAAGTCTGGAGGGTGAATCAGAAGAAGTATAAGAAGGAGAAGGAGAAGGTGAAGTCTGGAGGGTGAATCAGAAGAAGTAGAAGAAGGAGAAGGAGAAGGTGAAGTCTGGAGGGTGAAGCAGAAGAAGTAGATGAAGGAGAAGGAGAAGGTGAAGTCAGGAGGGTGAATCAGAAGAAGTAGAAGAAGGAGAAGGAGAAGGTGAGGTCTGGAGGGTGAATCAGAAGAAGCAGAAGAAGGAGAGGGAGAAGGTGAAGTCTGGAGGGTGAATCAGAAGAATCAGAAGAAGGAGAAGGAGAAGGTGAAGTCTGGAGGGTGAATCAGAAGAAGCAGAAGAAAGAGAAGGAGAAGGTGAAGTCTGGAGGGTGAAGCAGAAGAAACAGAAGAAGGAGAAGGAGAAGGTGAAGACTGGAGGGTGAATCAGAAGAAGTAGAAGAAGGAGAAGAAGAAGGTGAAGTCTGGAGGGTGAATCAGAAGAAGTAGAAGAAGGAGAAGGAGAAGGTGAAGTCTGGAGGGTGAATCAGAAGAAGCAGAAGAAGGAGAAGGAGAAGGTGAAGTCTGGAGGGTGAATCAGAAGAAGGAGAAGAAGGAGAAGGAGAAGATGAAGTCTGGAGGGTGAATCAGAAGAAGTAGAAGAAGGAGAAGGAGAAGGTGAAGGTGAAGTCTGGAGGCTGAATAAGAAGAAGTAGAAGAAGGAGAAGGAGAAGGTGAAGTCTGGAGGGTGAATCAGAAGAAACAGAAGAAGGAGAAGGAGAAGGTGAAGTCTGGAGGGTGTATCAGAAGAAGTAGAAGAAGGAGAAGGAGAAGGTGTAGTCTGGAGGGTGAATCAGAAGAAGTAGACGAAGGAGAAGGAGAAGGTGAAGTCTGGAGGGTGAATCAGAAGAAGCAGAAGAAGGAGAAGGAGAAGGTGAAGTCTGGAGGGTGAATCAGAAGAAGTAGAAGAAGGAGAAGGAGAAGGTGAAGTCTGGAGGGTGAATCAGAAGAAGCAGAAGAAGGAGAAGGAGAAGGTGAAGTCTGGAGGGTGAATCAGAAGAAGCAGAAAAAGGAGAAGGAGAAGGTGAAGTCTGGAGGGTGAATCAGAAGAAACAGAAAAAGGAGAAGGAGAAGGTGAAGTCTGGAGGGTGAATCAGAAGAAGTAGAAGAAGGAGAAGGAGAAGGTGTAGTCTGGAGGGTGAATCAGAAGAAGTAGACGAAGGAGAAGGAGAAGGTGAAGTCTGGAGGGTGAATCAGAAGAAGTAGAAGAAGGAGAAGGAGAAGGTGAAGTCTGGAGGGTGAATCAGAAGAAACCGAAGAAGGAGAAGGAGAAGGTGAAGTCTGGAGGGTGAATCAGAAGAAGTAGAAGAAGGAGAAAGAGAAGGTGTAGTCTGGAGGGTGAATCAGAAGAAGTAGACGAAGGAGAAGGAGAAGGTGAAGTCTGGAGGGTGAATCAGAAGAAGCAGAAGAAGGAGAAGGAGAAGATGAAGTCTGGAGGGTGAATCAGAAGAAGTAGAAGAAGGAGAAGGAGAAGGTGAAGTCTGGAGGGTGAAGCAGAAGAAGGAGAAGGAGAAGGTGAAGTCTGGAGGGTGAATCAGAAGAAGCAGAAGAAGGAGAAGGAGAAGGTGAAGTCTGGAGGGTGAATCAGAAGAAGCAGAATAAGGAGAAGGAGAAGGTGAAGTCTGGAGGGTGAATCAGAAGAAGCAGAAGAAGGAGAAGGAGAAGGTGAAGTCTGGAGGATGAATCAGAAGAAGTAGAAGAAGGAGAAGGAGAAGGTGAAGTCTGGAGGGTGAATCAGAAGAAGTAGAAGAAGGAGAAGGAGAAGGTGAAGTCTGGAGGGTGAATCAGAAGAAGCAGAAGAAGGAGAAGGAGAAGGTGAAGTCTGGAGGGTGAAGCAGAAGAAGTAGAAGAAGGAGAAGGAGAAGGTGAAGTCAGGAGGGTGAATCAGAAGAAGTAGAAGAAGGAGAAGGAGAAGGTGAAGTCAGGAGGGTGAAGCAGAAGAAGCAGAAGAAGGAGAAGGAGAAGGTGAAGTCTGGAGGGTGAAGCAGAAGAAGCAGAAGAATGAGAAGGAGAAGGTGAAGTCTGGAGGGTGAATCAGAAGAAGCAGAAGAAGGAGAAGGAGAAGGTGAAGTCTGGAGGGTGAATCAGAAGAAGCAGAAGAAGGAGAAGGAGAAGGTGAAGTCTGGAGGGTGAAGCAGAAGAAGTAGAAGAAGGAGAAGGAGAAGGTGAAGTCAGGAGGGTGAATCAGAAGAAGTAGAAGAAGGAGAAGGAGAAGGTGAAGTCAGGAGGGTGAAGCAGAAGAAGCAGAAGAAGGAGAAGGAGAAGGTGAAGTCTGGAGGGTGAAGCAGAAGAAGCAGAAGAAGGAGAAGGAGAAGGTGAAGTCTGGAGGGTGAATCAGAAGAAGCAGAAGAAGGAGAAGGAGAAGGTGAAGTCTGGAGGGTGAATCAGAAGAAGCAGAAGAAGGAGAAGGAGCAGGTGAAGTCAGGGGGGTGTCGCAGAAGAAGTAGAAGAAGGAGAAGGAGAAGGTGAAGTCAGGACTGTGAAGCAGAAGAAGCAGAAGAAGGAGAAGGAGAAGGTGAAGCCTGGAGGGCGCAGCAGAATAAGCAGAAGAAGGAGAAGGAGAAGGTGAAGTCTGGAGTGTGAAGCAGAAGAAGCAGAAGAAGGAGAAGGAGAAGGTGAAGTCTGGAGGGCGCAGCAGAAGAAGCAGAAGAAGGAGAATGAGAAGGTGAAGTCTGGAGGGTGAATCAGAAGAAGCAGAAGAAGGAGAAGGATAAGGTGAAGTCTGGAGGGTGAATCTGAAGAAGTAGAAGAAGGAGAAGGAGAAGGTGAAGTCAGGAGGGTGAATCAGAAGAAGTAGAAGAAGGAGAAGGAGAAGGTGAAGTCAGGAGGGTGAATCAGAAGAAGCAGAAGAAGGAGAAGGAGAAGGTGAAGTCTGGAGGGCGAATCAGAAGAAACAGAAGAAGGAGAAGGAGAAGGTGAAGTCTGGAAGGATAATCAGAAGAAGCAGAAGAAGGAGAAGGAGAAGGTGAAGTCTGGAGGTTGAATCAGAAGAAGCAGAATAACGAGAAGGAGAAGGTGAAGTCTGGAGGGTGAATCAGAAGAAGCAGAATAAGGAGAAGGAGAAGGTGAAGTCTGGAGGGTGAATCAGAAGAAGCAGAAGAAGGAGAAGGAGAAGGTGAAGTCTGGAGGGTGAATCAGAAGAGGTAGAAGAAGGAGAAGGAGAAGGTGAAGTCTGGAGGGTGAAGCAGAAGAAGGAGAAGAAGGAGAAGGAGAAGGTGAAGTCAGGAGGGTGAATCAGAAGAAGTAGAAGAAGGAGAAGGAGAAGGTGAAGCCAGGAGGGTGAATCAGAAGAAGCAGAAGAAGGAGAAGGAGAAGGTGAAGTCTGGAGGGTGAATCAGAAGAATCAGAAGAAGGAGAAGGAGAAGGTGAAGTCTGGAGGGTGAATCAGAAGAATCAGAAGAAAGAGAAGGAGAAGGTGAAGTCTGGAGGCTGAAGCAGAAGAAACAGAAGATGGAGAAGGAGAATGTGAAGACTGGAGGGTGAATCAGAAGAAGTAGAAGAAGGAGAAGGAGAAGGTGAAGTCTGGAGGGTGAATCAGAAGAAGTAGAAGAAGGAGAAGGAGAAGGTGAAGTCTGGAGGGTGAATCAGAAGAAGCAGAAGAAGGAGAAGGAGAAGGTGAAGTCTGGAGGGTGAATCAGAAGATGCAGAAGAAGGAGAAGGAGAAGATGAAGTCTGGAGGGTGAATCAGAAGAAGTAGAAGAAGGAGAAGGAGAAGGTGAAGTCTGGAGGGTGAATCAGAAGAAGTAGAAGAAGGAGAAGGAGAAGGTGAAGTCTGGAGGGTGAATCAGAAGAGGTAGAAGAAGGAGAAGGAGAAGGTGAAGTCTGGAGGGTGAAGCAGAAGAAGGAGAAGAAGGAGAAGGAGAAGGTGAAGTCAGGAGGGTGAATCAGAAGAAGCAGAAGAAGGAGAAGGAGAAGGTGAAGTCTGGAGGTTGAATCAGAAGAAGCAGAATAACGAGAAGGAGAAGGTGAAGTCTGGAGGGTGAATCAGAAGAAGCAGAATAAGGAGAAGGAGAAGGTGAAGTCTGGAGGGTGAATCAGAAGAAGCAGAAGAAGGAGAAGGAGAAGGTGAAGTCTGAAGGGTGAATCAGAAGAGGTAGAAGAAGGAGAAGGAGAAGGTGAAGTCAGGAGGGTGAAGCAGAAGAAGCAGAAGAAGGAGAAGGAGAAGGTGAAGTCTTGTGGGTGAAGCAGAAGAAGCAGAAGAAGGAGAAGGAGAAGGTGAAGTCTGGAGGGTGAAGCAGAAGAAGCAGAAGAAGGAGAAGGAGAAGGTGAAGTCAGGAGGGTGGATCAGAAGAAGTAGAAGAAGGAGAAGGAGAAGGTGAAGTCTGGAGGGTGAATCAGAAGAAGCAGAAGAAGGAGAAGGAGAAGGTGAAGTCTGGAGGGCGCAGCAGAAGAAGCAGAAGAAGGAGAAAGAGAAGGTGAAGTCTGGAGGGTGAAGCAGAAGAAGCAGAAGAAGGAGAAGGAGAGGGTGAAGTCTGGAGGGTGAATCAGAAGAAGTAGAAGAAGGAGAAGGAGAAGGTGAAGTCAGGAGAGTAAAGCAGAAGAAGCAGAAGAAGGAGAAGGAGAAGGTGAAGTCTGGAGGGCGAAGCAGAAGAAGCAGAAGAAGGAGAAGGAGAAGGTGAAGTCTGGAGGGTGAAGCAGAAGAAGCAGAAGAAGGAGAAGGAGTAAGTGAAGTCTGGAGGGTGAATCAGAAGAAGTAGAAGAAGGAGAAGGAGAAGGTGAAGTCAGGAGGGTGAAGCAGAAGAAGCAGAAGAAGGAGAAGGAGAAGGTGAAGTCTGGAGGGTGAATTAGAAGAAGCAGAAGAAGGAGAAGGAGAAGGTGAAGTCTGGAGGGTGAATCAGAAGAAGCAGAAGAAGGAGAAGGAGAAGGTGAAGTCTGGAGGGTGAATCAGAAGAAGCAGAAGAAGGAGAAGGAGAAGGTGAAGTCAGGAGGGTGAATCAGAAGAAGCAGAAGAAGGAGAAGGAGAAGGTGAATTTAGGAGGGTCAATAAGAAGAAGCAGAAGAAGGAGAAGGAGCAGGTGAAGTCAGGGGGGTGTAGCAGAAGAAGTAGAAGAAGGAGAAGGAGAAGGTGAAGTCAGGACGGTGAAGCAGAAGAAGCAGAAGAAGGAGAAGGAGAAGGTGGAGCCTGGAGGGCGCAGCAGAAGAAGCAGAAGAAGGAGAAGGAGAAGGTGAAGTCTGGAGTGTGAAGCAGAAGAAGCAGAAGAAGGAGAAGGAGAAGGTGAAGTCTGGAGGGCGCAGCAGAAGAAGCAGAAGAAGGAGAATGAGAAGGTGAAGTCTGGAGGGTGAATCAGAAGAAGAAGAAGAAGGAGAAGGAGAAGGTGAAGTCTGGAGGGTGAATCAGAAGAAGTAGAAGAAGGAGAAGGAGAAGGTGAAGTCTGGAGGGTGAATCAGAAGAAGTAGAAGAAGGAGAAGGAGAAGGTGAAGTCAGGAGAGTGAAGCAGAAGAAGCAGAAGAAGGAGAAGGAGAAGGTGAAGTCTGGAGGGTGAATCAGAAGAAGCAGAAGAAGGAGAAGGAGAAGGTGAAGTCTGGAGGGTGAATCAGAAGAAGCAGAAGAAGGAGAAGGAGAAGGTGAAGTCAGGAGGGTGAATCAGAAGAAGCAGAAGAAGGAGAAGGAGAAGGTGAATTTAGGAGGGTGAATCAGAAGAAGCAGAAGAAGGAGAAGGAGCAGGTGAAGTCAGGGGGGTGTAGCAGAAGAAGTAGAAGAAGGAGAAGGAGAAGGTGAAGTCAGGATGGTGAAGCAGAAGAAGCAGAAGAAGGAGAAGGAGAAGGTGAAGCCTGGAGGGCACAGCAGAAGAAGCAGAAGAAGGAGAAGGAGAAGGTGAAGTCTGGAGTGTGAAGCAGAAGAAGCAGAAGAAGGAGAAGGAGAAGGTGAAGTCTGGAGGGCGCAGCAGAAGAAGCAGAAGAAGGAGAATGAGAAGGTGAAGTCTGGAGGGTGAATCAGAAGAAGAAGAAGAAGGAGAAGGAGAAGGTGAAGTCTGGAGGGTGAATCAGAAGAAGTAGAAGAAGGAGAAGGAGAAGGTGAAGTCAGGAGGGTGAATCAGAAGAAGTAGAAGAAGGAGAAGGAGAAGGTGAAGTCAGGAGGGTGAATCAGAAGAAGCAGAAGAAGGAGAAGGAGAAGTTGAAGTCTGGAGGTCGAATCAGAAGAAACAGAAGAAGGAGAAGGAGAATTTGAAGTCTGGAGGGTGAATCAGAAGAAGCAGAAGAAGGAGAAGGAGAAGGTGAAGTCTGGAGGTTGAATCAGAAGAAGCAGAATAACGAGAAGGAGAAGGTGAAGTCTGGAGGGTGAATCAGAAGAAGCAGAATAAGGAGAAGGAGAAGGTGAAGTCTGGAGGGTGAATCAGAAGAAGCAGAAGAAGGAGAAGGAGAAGGTGAAGTCTGGAGGGTGAATCAAAAGAGGTAGGAGAAGGAGAAGGAGAAGGTGAAGTCTGGAGGGTGAAGCAGAAGAAGGAGAAGAAGGAGAAGGAGAAGGTGAAGTCAGGAGGGTGAATCAGAAGAAGTAGAAGAAGGAGAAGGAGAAGGTGAAGCCAGGAGGGTGAATCAGAAGAAGCAGAAGAAGGAGAAGGAGAAGGTGAAGTCAGGAGGGTGGATCAGAAGAAGTAGAAGAAGGAGAAGGAGAAGGTGCAGTCTGGAGGGTGAATCAGAAGAAGCAGAAGAAGGAGAAGGAGAAGGTGAAGTCTGGAGGTTGAATCAGAAGAAGCAGAATAACGAGAAGGAGAAGGTGAAGTCTGGAGGGTGAATCAGAAGAAGCAGAATAAGGAGAAGGTGAAGGTGAAGTCTGGAGGGTGAATCAGAAGAAGCAGAAGAAGGAGAAGGAGAAGGTGAAGTCTGGAGGGTGAATCAGAAGAGGTAGAAGAAGGAGAAGGAGAAGGTGAAGTCAGAAGGGTGAAGCAGAAGAAGCAGAAGAAGGAGAAGGAGAAGGTGAAGTCTGGTGGGTGAAGCAGAAGAAGCAGAAGAAGGAGAAGGAGAAGGTGAAGTCTGGAGGGTGAAGCAGAAGAAGCAGAAGAAGGAGAAGGAGAAGGTGAAGTCAGGAGGGTGGATCAGAAGAAGTAGAAGAAGGAGAAGGAGAAGGTGAAGTCTGGAGGGTGAATCAGAAGAAGCAGAAGAAGGAGAAGGAGAAGGTGAAGTCTGGAGGGCGCAGCAGAAGAAGCAGAAGAAGGAGAAAGAGAAGGTGAAGTCTGGAGGGTGAAGCAGAAGAAGCAGAAGAAGGAGAAGGAGAGGGTGAAGTCTGGAGGGTGAATCAGAAGAAGTAGAAGAAGGAGAAGGAGAAGGTGAAGTCAGGAGAGTGAAGCAGAAGAAGCAGAAGAAGGAGAAGGAGAAGGTGAAGTCTGGAGGGCGAAGCAGAAGAAGCAGAAGAAGGAGAAGGGGTAGGTGAAGTCTGGAGGGTGAAGCAGAAGAAGCAGAAGAAGGAGAAGGAGTAGGTGAAGTCTGGAGGGTGAATCAGAAGAAGTAGAAGAAGGAGAAGGAGAAGATGAAGTCAGGAGGGTGAAGCAGAGGAAGCAGAAGAAGGAGAAGGAGAAGGTGAAGTCTGGAGGGTGAAGCAGAAGAAGCAGAAGAAGGAGAAGGAGAAGGTGAAGTCTGGAGGGTGAATCAGAAGAAGCAGAAGAAGGAGAAGGAGAAGGTGAAGTCTGGAGGGTGAATCAGAAGAAGCAGAAGAAGGAGAAGGAGAAGGTGAAGTCAGGAGGGTGAATCAGAAGAAGCAGAAGAAGGAGAAGGAGAAGGTGAATTTAGGAGGGTGAATCAGAAGAAGCAGAAGAAGGAGAAGGAGCAGGTGAAGTCAGGGGGGTGTAGCAGAAGAAGTAGAAGAAGGAGAAGGAGAAGGTGAAGTCAGGACGGTGAAGCAGAAGAAGCAGAAGAAGGAGAAGGAGAAGGTGAAGCCTGGAGGGCGCAGCAGAAGAAGCAGAAGAAGGAGAAGGAGAAGGTGAAGTCTGGAGTGTGAAGCAGAAGAAGCAGAAGAAGGAGAAGTAGAAGGTGAAGTCTGGAGGGCGCAGCAGAAGAAGCAGAAGAAGGAGAATGAGAAGGTGAAGTCTGGAGGTTGAATCAGAAGAAGCAGAAGAAGGAGAAGGAGAAGGTGAAGTCTGGAGGGTGAATCATAAGAAGGAGAAGAAGGAGAAGGAGAAGGTGAAGTCAGGAGGGTGAATCAGAAGAAGTAGAAGAAGGAGAAGGAGAAGGTGAAGTCAGGAGGGTGAATCAGAAGAAGCAGAAGAAGGAGAAGGAGAAGGTGAAGTCGGGAGGGCGAATCAGAAGAAACAGAAGAAGGAGAAGGAGAAGGTGAAGTCTGGAGGGTGAATAAGAAGAAGCAGAAGAAGGAGAAGGAGAAGGTGAAGTCTGGAGGTTGAATCAGAAGAAGCAGAATAACGAGAAGGAGAAGGTGAAGTCTGGAGGGTGAATCAGAAGAAGCAGAATAAGGAGAAGGAGAAGGTGAAGTCTGGAGGGTGAATCAGAAGAAGCAGAAGAAGGAGAAGGAGAAGGTGAAGTCTGGAGGGTGAATCAGAAGAGGTAGAAGAAGGAGAAGGAGAAGGTGAAGTTTGGAGGGTGAAGCAGAAGAAGGAGAAGAAGGAGAAGGAGAAGGTGAAGTCAGGAGGGTGAATCAGAAGAAGTAGAAGAAGGAGAAGGAGAAGGTGAAGCCAGGAGGGTGAATCAGAAGAAGCAGAAGAAGGAGAAGGAGAAGGTGAAGTCTGGAGGGTGAATCAGAAGAATCAGAAGAAGGAGAAGGAGAAGGTGAAGTCTGGAGGGTGAATCAGAAGAATCAGAAGAAAGAGAAGGAGAAGGTGAAGTCTGGAGGCTGAAGCAGAAGAAACAGAAGAAGGAGAAGGAGAATGTGAAGACTGGAGGGTGAATCAGAAGAAGTAGAAGAAGGAGAAGGAGAAGGTGAAGTCTGGAGGGTGAATCAGAAGAAGTAGAAGAAGGAGAAGGAGAAGGTGAAGTCTGGAGGGTGAATCAGAAGAAGCAGAAGAAGGAGAAGGAGAAGGTGAAGTCTGGAGGGTGAATCAGAAGATGCAGAAGAAGGAGAAGGAGAAGATGAAGTCTGGAGGGTGAATCAGAAGAAGTAGAAGAAGGAGAAGGAGAAGGTGAAGTCTGGAGGGTGAATCAGAAGAAGTAGAAGAAGGAGAAGGAGAAGGTGAAGTCTGGAGGGTGAATCAGAAGAAACAGAAGAAGGAGAAGGAGAAGGTGAAGTCTGGAGGGTGAATCAGAAGAAGTAGAAGAAGGAGAAGGAGAAGGTGTAGTCTGGAGGGTGAATCAGAAGAAGTAGACGAAGGAGAAGGAGAAGGTGAAGTCTGGAGGGTGAATCAGAAGAAGCAGAAGAAGGAGAAGGAGAAGATGAAGTCTGGAGGGTGAATCAGAAGAAGTAGAAGACGGAGAAGGAGAAGGTGAAGTCTGGAGGGTGAATCAGAAGAAGCAGAAGAAGGAGAAGGAGAAGGTGAAGTCTGGAGGGTGAATCAGAAGAAGCAGAATAAGGAGAAGGAGAAGGTGAAGTCTGGAGGGTGAATCAGAAGAAGCAGAAGAAGGAGAAGGAGAAGGTGAAGTCTGCAGGATGAATCAGAAGAAGTAGAAGAAGGAGAAGGAGAAGGTGAAGTCTGGAGGGTGAATCAGAAGAAGTAGAAGAAGGAGAAGGAGAAGGTGAAGTCAGGAGGGTGAATCAGAAGAAGTAGAAGAAGGAGAAGGAGAAGGTGAAGTCAGGAGGGTGAAGCAGAAGAAGCAGAAGAAGGAGAAGGAGAAGGTGAAGTCTGGAGGGTGAAGCAGAAGAAGCAGAAGAAGGAGAAGGAGAAGGTGAAGTCTGGAGGGTGAATCAGAAGAAACAGAAGAAAGAGAAGGAGAAGGTGAAGTCTGGAGGGTGAATCAGAAGAAGTAGAAGAAGGAGAAGGAGAAGGTGAAGTCTGGAGGGTGAATCAGAAGAAGCAGAAGAAGGAGAAGGAGAAGGTGAAGTCTGGAGGGTGAATCAGAAGAAGCAGAAGAAGGAGAAGGAAAAGGTGAAGTCTGGAGGGTGAATCAGAAGAAGCAGAAGAAGGAGAAGGAGAAGGTGAAGTCTGGAGGGTGAATCAGAAGAAGCAGAATAAGGAGAAGGAGAAGGTGAAGTCTGGAGGGTGAATCAGAAGAAGCAGAAGAAGGAGAAGGAGAACGTGAAGTCTGGAGGGTGAATCAGAAGAAGTAGAAGAAGGAGAAGGAGAAGGTGAAGTCTGGAGGGTGAAGCAGAAGAAGTAGAAGAAGGAGAAGGAGAAGGTGAAGTCAGGAGGGTGAATCAGAAGAAGCAGAAGAAGGAGAAGGAGAAGGTGAAGTCTGGAGGGTGAATTAGAAGAATCAGAAGAAGGAGAAGGAGAAGATGAAGTCTGGAGGGTGAATCAGAAGAAGCAGAAGAAAGAGAAGGAGAAGGTGAAGTCTGGAGGGTGAAGCAGAAGAAACAGAAGAAGGAGAAGGAGTAGGTGAAGACTGGAGGGTGAATCAGAAGAAGTAGAAGAAGGAGAAGGAGAAGGTGAAGTCTGGAGGGTGAATCAGACGAAGTAGAAGATGGAGAAGGAGAAGGTGAAGTCTGGAGGGTGAATCAGAAGAAGCAGAAGAAGGAGAAAAGAGGGTGAAGTTAGGAGGGTGAATCAGAAGAAGCAGAAGAAGGAGAAGGAGAAGGTGAAGTCTGGAGGGTGAAGCAGAAGAAGCAGAAGAAGGAGAAGGAGAAGGTGAAGTCTGGAGGGTGAATCAGAAGAAGCAGAAGGAGAAGGAGAAGGTGAAGTCTGGAGGGTGAATCAGAAGAAGCAGAAGAAGGAGAAGGAGAAGGTGAAGTCAGGAGGGTGAATCAGAAGAAGCAGAAGAAGGAGAAGGAGAAGGTGAATTTAGGAGGGTGAATCAGAAGAAGCAGAAGAAGGAGAAGGAGCAGGTGAAGTCAGGGGGGTGTAGCAGAAGAAGTAGAAGAAGGAGAAGGAGAAGGTGAAGTCAGGACGGTGAAGCAGAAGAAGCAGAAGAAGGAGAAGGAGAAGGTGAAGCCTGGAGGGCGCAGCAGAAGAAGCAGAAGAAGGAGAAGGAGAAGGTGAAGTCTGGAGTGTGAAGCAGAAGAAGCAGAAGAAGGAGAAGGAGAAGGTGAAGTCTGGAGGGCGCAGCAGAAGAAGCAGAAGAAGGAGAAAGAGAAGGTGAAGTCTGGAGGGTGAATCAGAAGAAGCAGAAGAAGGAGAAGGAGAAGGTGAAGTCTGGAGGGTGAATCAGAAGAAGGAGAAGAAGGAGAAGGAGAAGGTGAAGTCAGGAGGGTGAATCAGAAGAAGTAGAAGAAGGAGAAGGAGAAGGTGAAGTCAGGAGGGTGAATCAGAAGAAGCAGAAGAAGGAGAAGGAGAAGGTGAAGTCCGGAGGGCGAATCAGAAGAAACAGAAGAAGGAGAAGGAGAAGGTGAAGTCTGGAGGGTGAATAAGAAGAAGCAGAAGAAGGAGAAGGAGAAGGTGATGTCTGGAGGTTGAATCAGAAGAAGCAGAATAACGAGAAGGAGAAGGTGAAGTCTGGAGGGTGAATCAGAAGAAGCAGAATAAGGAGAAGGAGAAGGTGAAGTCTGGAGGGTGAATCAGAAGAAGCAGAAGAAGGAGAAGGAGAAGGTGAAGTCTGGAGGGTGAATCAGAAGAGGTAGAAGAAGGAGAAGGAGAAGGTGAAGTCTGGAGGGTGAAGCAGAAGAAGGAGAAGAAGGAGAAGGAGAAGGTGAAGTCAGGAGGGTGAATCAGAAGAAGTAGAAGAAGGAGAAGGAGAAGGTGAAGCCAGGAGGGTGAATCAGAAGAAGCAGAAGAAGGAGAAGGAGAAGGTGAAGTCTGGAGGGTGAATCAG
Source organism: Somniosus microcephalus (assembly GCF_052327205.1). Classification (NCBI taxonomy): domain Eukaryota; kingdom Metazoa; phylum Chordata; class Chondrichthyes; order Squaliformes; family Somniosidae; genus Somniosus; species Somniosus microcephalus. Next base: position 238,558 of record NW_028225393.1, on the reverse strand, counting down.
AAGAATCAGAAGAAGGAGAAGGAGAAGGTGAAGTCTGGAGGGTGAATCAGAAGAATCAGAAGAAAGAGAAGGAGAAGGTGAAGTCTGGAGGCTGAAGCAGAAGAAACAGAAGAAGGAGAAGGAGAATGTGAAGACTGGAGGGTGAATCAGAAGAAGTAGAAGAAGGAGAAGGAGAAGGTGAAGTCTGGAGGGTGAATCAGAAGAAGTAGAAGAAGGAGAAGGAGAAGGTGAAGTCTGGAGGGTGAATCAGAAGAAGGAGAAGAAGGAGAAGGAGAAGGTGAAGTCTGGAGGGTGAATCAGAAGAAGTAGAAGAAGGAGAAGGAGAAGGTGAAGTCTGGAGGGTGAATCAGAAGAAGCAGAAGAAGGAGAAGGAGAAGGTGAAGTCTGGAGGGTGAATCAGAAGATGCAGAAGAAGGAGAAGGAGAAGATGAAGTCTGGAGGGTGAATCAGAAGAAGCAGAAGAAGGAGAAGGAGAAGGTGAAGCCTGGAGGGCGCAGCAGAAGAAGCAGAAGAAGGAGAAGGAGAAGGTGAAGTCTGGAGTGTGAAGCAGAAGAAGCAGAAGAAGGAGAAGGAGAAGGTGAAGTCTGGAGGGCGCAGCAGAAGAAGCAGAAGAAGGAGAAAGAGAAGGTGAAGTCTGGAGGGTGAATCAGAAGAAGCAGAAGAAGGAGAAGGAGAAGGTGAAGTCTGGAGGGTGAATCAGAAGAAGGAGAAGAAGGAGAAGGAGAAGGTGAAGTCTGGAGGGTGAATCAGAAGAAGTAGAAGAAGGAGAAGGAGAAGGTGAAGTCTGGAGGCTGAAGCAGAAGAAACAGAAGAAGGAGAAGGAGAATGTGAAGACTGGAGGGTGAATCAGAAGAAGTAGAAGAAGGAGAAGGAGAAGGTGAAGTCTGGAGGGTGAATCAGAAGAATCAGAAGAAAGAGAAGGAGAAGGTGAAGTCTGGAGGCTGAAGCAGAAGAAACAGAAGAAGGAGAAGGAGAATGTGAAGACTGGAGGGTGAATCAGAAGAAGTAGAAGAAGGAGAAGGAGAAGGTGAAGTCTGGAGGGTGAATCAGAAGAAGTAGAAGAAGGAGAAGGAGAAGGTGAAGTCTGGAGGGTGAATCAGAAGAAGGAGAAGAAGGAGAAGGAGAAGGTGAAGTCTGGAGGGTGAATCAGAAGAAGTAGAAGAAGGAGAAGGAGAAGGTGAAGTCTGGAGGGTGAATCAGAAGAAGCAGAAGAAGGAGAAGGAGAAGGTGAAGTCTGGAGGGTGAATCAGAAGATGCAGAAGAAGGAGAAGGAGAAGATGAAGTCTGGAGGGTGAATCAGAAGAAGCAGAAGAAGGAGAAGGAGAAGGTGAAGCCTGGAGGGCGCAGCAGAAGAAGCAGAAGAAGGAGAAGGAGAAGGTGAAGTCTGGAGTGTGAAGCAGAAGAAGCAGAAGAAGGAGAAGGAGAAGGTGAAGTCTGGAGGGCGCAGCAGAAGAAGCAGAAGAAGGAGAAAGAGAAGGTGAAGTCTGGAGGGTGAATCAGAAGAAGCAGAAGAAGGAGAAGGAGAAGGTGAAGTCTGGAGGGTGAATCAGAAGAAGGAGAAGAAGGAGAAGGAGAAGGTGAAGTCAGGAGGGTGAATCAGAAGAAGTAGAAGAAGGAGAAGGAGAAGGTGAAGTCAGGAGGGTGAATCAGAAGAAGCAGAAGAAGGAGAAGGAGAAGGTGAAGTCTGGAGGGCGAATCAGAAGAAACAGAAGAAGGAGAAGGAGAAGGTGAAGTCTGGAGGGTGAATAAGAAGAAGCAGAAGAAGGAGAGGAGAAGGTGATGTCTGGAGGTTGAATCAGAAGAAGCAGAATAACGAGAAGGAGAAGGTGAAGTCTGGAGGGTGAATCAGAAGAAGCAGAATAAGGAGAAGGAGAAGGTGAAGTCTGGAGGGTGAATCAGAAGAAGCAGAAGAAGGAGAAGGAGAAGGTGAAGTCTGGAGGGTGAATCAGAAGAGGTAGAAGAAGGAGAAGGAGAAGGTGAAGTCTGGAGGGTGAAGCAGAAGAAGGAGAAGAAGGAGAAGGAGAAGGTGAAGTCAGGAGGGTGAATCAGAAGAAGTAGAAGAAGGAGAAGGAGAAGGTGAAGCCAGGAGGGTGAATCAGAAGAAGCAGAAGAAGGAGAAGGAGAAGGTGAAGTCTGGAGGGTGAATCAGAAGAATCAGAAGAAGGAGAAGGAGAAGGTGAAGTCTGGAGGGTGAATCACAAGAATCAGAAGAAAGAGAAGGAGAAGGTGAAGTCTGGAGGCTGAAGCAGAAGAAACAGAAGAAGGAGAAGGAGAATGTGAAGACTGGAGGGTGAATCAGAAGAAGTAGAAGAAGGAGAAGGAGAAGGTGAAGTCTGGAGGGTGAATCAGAAGAAGTAGAAGAAGGAGAAGGAGAAGGTGAAGTCTGGAGGGTGAATCAGAAGAAGCAGAAGAAGGAGAAGGAGAAGGTGAAGTCTGGAGGGTGAATCAGAAGATGCAGGAGAAGGAGAAGGAGAAGATGAAGTCTGGAGGGTGAATCAGAAGAAGTAGAAGAAGGAGAAGGAGAAGGTGAAGTCTGGAGGGTGAATCAGAAGAAGTAGAAGAAGGAGAAGGAGAAGGTGAAGTCTGGAGGGTGAATCAGAAGAAACAGAAGAAGGAGAAGGAGAAGGTGAAGTCTGGAGGGTGAATCAGAAGAAGTAGAAGAAGGAGAAGGAGAAGGTGTAGTCTGGAGGGTGAATCAGAAGAAGTAGACGAAGGAGAAGGAGAAGGTGAAGTCTGGAGGGTGAATCAGAAGAAGCAGAAGAAGGAGAAGGAGAAGATGAAGTCTGGAGGGTGAATCAGAAGAAGTAGAAGACGGAGAAGGAGAAGGTGAAGTCTGGAGGGTGAATCAGAAGAAGCAGAAGAAGGAGAAGGAGAAGGTGAAGTCTGGAGGGTGAATCAGAAGAAGCAGAAGAAGGAGAAGGAGAAGGTGAAGTCTGGAGGGTGAATCAGAAGAAGCAGAATAAGGAGAAGGAGAAGGTGAAGTCTGGAGGGTGAATCAGAAGAAGCAGAAGAAGGAGAAGGAGAAGGTGAAGTCTGGAGGATGAATCAGAAGAAGTAGAAGAAGGAGAAGGAGAAGGTGAAGTCTGGAGGGTGAATCAGAAGAAGTAGAAGAAGGAGAAGGAGAAGGTGAAGTCTGGAGGGTGAATCAGAAGAAGTAGAAGAAGGAGAAGGAGAAGGTGAAGTCTGGAGGGTGAAGCAGAAGAAGTAGAAGAAGGAGAAGGAGAAGGTGAAGTCAGGAGGGTGAATCAGAAGAAGTAGAAGAAGGAGAAGGAGAAGGTGAAGTCAGGAGGGTGAAGCAGAAGAAGCAGAAGAAGGAGAAGGAGAAGGTGAAGTCTGGAGGGTGAAGCAGAAGAAGCAGAAGAAGGAGAAGGAGAAGGTGAAGTCTGGAGGGTGAATCAGAAGAAACAGAAGAAAGAGAAGGAGAAGGTGAAGTCTGGAGGGTGAATCAGAAGAAGTAGAAGAAGGAGAAGGAGAAGGTGAAGTCTGGAGGGTGAATCAGAAGAAGCAGAAGAAGGAGAAGGAGAAGGTGAAGTCTGGAGGGTGAATCAGAAGAAGCAGAAGAAGGAGAAGGAAAAGGTGAAGTCTGGAGGGTGAATCAGAAGAAGCAGAAGAAGGAGAAGGAGAAGGTGAAGTCTGGAGGGTGAATCAGAAGAAGCAGAATAAGGAGAAGGAGAAGGTGAAGTCTGGAGGGTGAATCAGAAGAAGCAGAAGAAGGAGAAGGAGAAGGTGAAGTCTGGAGGGTGAATCAGAAGAAGTAGAAGAAGGAGAAGGAGAAGGTGAAGTCTGGAGGGTGAAGCAGAAGAAGTAGAAGAAGGAGAAGGAGAAGGTGAAGTCAGGAGGGTGAATCAGAAGAAGCAGAAGAAGGAGAAGGAGAAGGTGAAGTCTGGAGGGTGAATCAGAAGAATCAGAAGAAGGAGAAGGAGAAGATGAAGTCTGGAGGGTGAATCAGAAGAAGCAGAAGAAAGAGAAGGAGAAGGTGAAGTCTGGAGGGTGAAGCAGAAGAAACAGAAGAAGGAGAAGGAGTAGGTGAAGACTGGAGGGTGAATCAGAAGAAGTAGAAGAAGGAGAAGGAGAAGGTGAAGTCTGGAGGGTGAATCAGACGAAGTAGAAGAAGGAGAAGGAGAAGGTGAAGTCTGGAGGGTAAATCAGAAGAAGCAGAAGAAGGAGAAAAGAGGGTGAAGTTAGGAGGGTGAATCAGAAGAAGCAGAAGAAGGAGAAGGAGCAGGTGAAGTCAGGGGGGTGAAGCAGAAGAAGTAGAAGAAGGAGAAGGAGAAGGTGAAGTCAGGACGGTGAAGCAGAAGAAGCAGAAGAAGGAGAAGGAGAAGGTGAAGTCTGGAGGGTGAAGCAGAAGAAGCAGAAGAAGGAGAAGGAGAGGGTGAAGTCTGGAGGGTGAATCAGAAGAAGTAGAAGAAGGAGAAGGAGAAGGTGAAGTCAGGAGAGTGAAGCAGAAGAAGCAGAAGAAGGAGAAGGAGAAGGTGAAGTCTGGAGGGCGAAGCAGAAGAAGCAGAAGAAGGAGAAGGAGAAGGTGAAGTCTGGAGGGTGAAGCAGTAGAAGCAGAAGAAGGAGAAGGAGTAGGTGAAGTCAGGAGGGTGAAGCAGAAGAAGCAGAAGAAGGAGAAGGAGAAGGTGAAGTCAGGAGGGTGAATCAGAAGAAGTAGAAGAAGGAGAAGGAGAAGGTGAAGTCAGGAGGGTGAAGCAGAAGAAGCAGAAGAAGGAGAAGGAGAAGGTGAAGTCTGGAGGGTGAAGCAGAAGAAGCAGAAGAAGGAGAAGGAGAAGGTGAAGTCTGGAGGGTGAATCAGAAGAAACAGAAGAAAGAGAAGGAGAAGGTGAAGTCTGGAGGGTGAATCAGAAGAAGTAGAAGAAGGAGAAGGAGAAGGTGAAGTCTGGAGGGTGAATCAGAAGAAGCAGAAGAAGGAGAAGGAGAAGGTGAAGTCTGGAGGGTGAATCAGAAGAAGCAGAAGAAGGAGAAGGAAAAGGTGAAGTCTGGAGGGTGAATCAGAAGAAGCAGAAGAAGGAGAAGGAGAAGGTGAAGTCTGGAGGGTGAATCAGAAGAAGCAGAATAAGGAGAAGGAGAAGGTGAAGTCTGGAGGGTGAATCAGAAGAAGCAGAAGAAGGAGAAGGAGAAGGTGAAGTCTGGAGGGTGAATCAGAAGAAGTAGAAGAAGGAGAAGGAGAAGGTGAAGTCTGGAGGGTGAAGCAGAAGAAGTAGAAGAAGGAGAAGGAGAAGGTGAAGTCAGGAGGGTGAATCAGATGAAGCAGAAGAAGGAGAAGGAGAAGGTGAAGTCTGGAGGGTGAATCAGAAGAATCAGAAGAAGGAGAAGGAGAAGATGAAGTCTGGATAGTGAATCAGAAGAAGCAGAAGAAAGAGAAGGAGAAGGTGAAGTCTGGAGGGTGAAGCAGAAGAAACAGAAGAAGGAGAAGGAGTAGGTGAAGACTGGAGGGTGAATCAGAAGAAGTAGAAGAAGGAGAAGGAGAAGGTGAAGTCTGGAGGGTGAATCAGACGAAGTAGAAGATGGAGAAGGAGAAGGTGAAGTCTGGAGGGTGAATCAGAAGAAGCAGAAGAAGGAGAAAAGAGGGTGAAGTTAGGAGGGTGAATCAGAAGAAGCAGACGAAGGAGAAGGAGAAGGTGAAGTCTGGAGGGTGAAGCAGAAGAAGCAGAAGAAGGAGAAGGAGAAGGTGAAGTCTGGAGGGTGAATCAGAAGAAGCAGAAGAAGGAGAAGGAGAAGGTGAAGTCTGGAGGGTGAATCAGAAGAAGCAGAAGAAGGAGAAGGAGAAGGTGAAGTCAGGAGGGTGAATCAGAAGAAGCAGAAGAAGGAGAAGGAGAAGGTGAATTTAGGAGGGTGAATCAGAAGAAGCAGAAGAAGGAGAAGGAGCAGGTGAAGTCAGGGGGGTGTAGCAGAAGAAGTAGAAGAAGGAGAAGGAGAAGGTGAAGTCAGGAGGGTGAAGCAGAAGAAGCAGAAGGAGAAGGAGAAGGTGAAGTCAGGAGGGTGAATCAGAAGAAGCAGAAGAAGGAGAAGGAGAAGGTGAAGTCTGGAGGGCGAATCAGAAGAAACAGAAGAAGGAGAAGGAGAAGGTGAAGTCCGGAGGTTGAATAAGAAGAAGCAGAAGAAGGAGAAGGAGAAGGTGATGTCTGGAGGTTGAATCAGAAGAAGCAGAACAACGAGAAGGAGAAGGTGAAGTCTGGAGGGTGAATCAGAAGAAGCAGAATAAGGAGAAGGAGAAGGTGAAGTCTGGAGGGTGAATCAGAAGAAGCAGAAGAAGGAGAAGGAGAAGGTGAAGTCTGGAGGGTGAATCAGAAGAGGTAGAAGAAGGAGAAGGAGAAGGTGAAGTCTGGAGGGTGAAGCAGAAGAAGGAGAAGAAGGAGAAGGAGAAGGTGAAGTCAGGAGGGTGAATCAGAAGAAGTAGAAGAAGGAGAAGGAGAAGGTGAAGCCAGGAGGGTGAATCAGAAGAAGCAGAAGAAGGAGAAGGAGAAGGTGAAGTCTGGAGGGTGAATCAGAAGAATCAGAAGAAGGAGAAGGAGAAGGTGAAGTCTGGAGGGTGAATCAGAAGAATCAGAAGAAAGAGAAGGAGAAGGTGAAGTCTGGAGGCTGAAGCAGAAGAAACAGAAGAAGGAGAAGGAGAATGTGAAGACTGGAGGGTGAATCAGAAGAAGTAGAAGAAGGAGAAGGAGAAGGTGAAGTCTGGAGGGTGAATCAGAAGAAGTAGAAGAAGGAGAAGGAGAAGGTGAAGTCTGGAGGGTGAGTCAGAAGAAGCAGAAGAAGGAGAAGGAGAAGGTGAAGTCTGGAGGGTGAATCAGAAGATGCAGAAGAAGGAGAAGGAGAAGATGAAGTCTGGAGGGTGAATCAGAAGAAGTAGAAGAAGGAGAAGGAGAAGGTGAAGTCTGGAGGGTGAATCAGAAGAAGTAGAAGAAGGAGAAGGAGAAGGTGAAGTCTGGAGGGTGAATCAGAAGAAACAGAAGAAGGAGAAGGAGAAGGTGAAGTCTGGAGGGTGAATCAGAAGAAGTAGAAGAAGGAGAAGGAGAAGGTGTAGTCTGGAGGGTGAATCAGAAGAAGTAGACGAAGGAGAAGAAGAAGGTGAAGTCTGGAGGGTGAATCAGAAGAAGCAGAAGAAGGAGAAGGAGAAGATGAAGTCTGGAGGGTGAATCAGAAGAAGTAGAAGACGGAGAAGGAGAAGGTGAAGTCTGGAGGGTGAATCAGAAGAAGCAGAAGAAGGAGAAGGAGAAGGTGAAGTCTGGAGGGTGAATCAGAAGAAGCAGAAGAAGGAGAAGGAGAAGGTGAAGTCTGGAGGGTGAATCAGAAGAAGCAGAATAAGGAGAAGGAGAAGGTGAAGTCTGGAGGGTGAATCAGAAGAAGCAGAAGAAGGAGAAGGAGAAGGTGAAGTCTGGAGGATGAATCAGAAGAAGTAGAAGAAGGAGAAGGAGAAGGTGAAGTCTGGAGGGTGAATCAGAAGAAGTAGAAGAAGGAGAAGGAGAAGGTGAAGTCTGGAGGGTGAATCAGAAGAAGTAGAAGAAGGAGAAGGAGAAGGTGAAGTCTGGAGGGTGAAGCAGAAGAAGTAGAAGAAGGAGAAGGAGAAGGTGAAGTCAGGAGGGTGAATCAGAAGAAGTAGAAGAAGGAGAAGGAGAAGGTGAAGTCAGGAGGGTGAAGCAGAAGAAGCAGAAGAAGGAGAAGGGGAAGGTGAAGTCTGGAGGGTGAAGCAGAAGAAGCAGAAGAAGGAGAAGGAGAAGGTGAAGTCTGGAGGGTGAATCAGAAGAAACAGAAGAAAGAGAAGGAGAAGGTGAAGTCTGGAGGGTGAATCAGAAGAAGTAGAAGAAGGAGAAGGAGAAGGTGAAGTCTGGAGGGTGAATCAGAAGAAGCAGAAGAAGGAGAAGGAGAAGGTGAAGTCTGGAGGGTGAATCAGAAGAAGCAGAAGAAGGAGAAGGAAAAGGTGAAGTCTGGAGGGTGAATCAGAAGAAGCAGAAGAAGGAGAAGGAGAAGGTGAAGTCTGGAGGGTGAATCAGAAGAAGCAGAATAAGGAGAAGGAGAAGGTGAAGTCTGGAGGGTGAATCAGAAGAAGCAGAAGAAGGAGAAGGAGAAGGTGAAGTCTGGAGGGTGAATCAGAAGAAGTAGAAGAAGGAGAAGGAGAAGGTGAAGTCTGGAGGGTGAAGCAGAAGAAACAGAAGAAGGAGAAGGAGTAGGTGAAGACTGGAGGGTGAATCAGAAGAAGTAGAAGAAGGAGAAGGAGAAGGTGAAGTCTGGAGGGTGAATCAGACGAAGTAGAAGAAGGAGAAGGAGAAGGTGAAGTCTGGAGGGTGAATCAGAAGAAGCAGAAGAAGGAGAAAAGAGGGTGAAGTTAGGAGGGTGAATCAGAAGAAGCAGAAGAAGGAGAAGGAGCAGGTGATGTCAGGGGGGTGAAGCAGAAGAAGTAGAAGAAGGAGAAGGAGAAGGTGAAGTCAGGACGGTGAAGCAGAAGAAGCAGAAGAAGGAGAAGGAGAAGGTGAAGTCTGGAGGGTGAAGCAGAAGAAGCAGCAGAAGGAGAAGGAGAGGGTGAAGTCTGGAGGGTGAATCAGAAGAAGTAGAAGAAGGAGAAGGAGAAGGTGAAGTCAGGAGAGTGAAGCAGAAGAAGCAGAAGAAGGAGAAGGAGAAGGTGAAGTCTGGAGGGCGAAGCAGAAGAAGCAGAAGAAGGAGAAGGAGAAGGTGAAGTCTGGAGGGTGAAGCAGAAGAAGCAGAAGAAGGAGAAGGAGTAGGTGAAGTCTGGAGGGTGAATCAGAAGAAGTAGAAGAAGGAGAAGGATAAGGTGAAGTCAGGAGGGTGAAGCAGAAGAAGCAGAAGAAGGAGAAGGTGAAGTCTGGTGGGTGAAGCAGAAGAAGCAGAAGAAGGAGAAGGAGAAGGTGAAGTCTGGAGGGAGAAGCAGAAGAAGCAGAAGAAGGAGAAGGAGAAGGTGAAGTCAGGAGGGTGGATCAGAAGAAGTAGAAGAAGGAGAAGGAGAAGGTGAAGTCTGGAGGGTGAATCAGAAGAAGCAGAAGAAGGAGAAGGAGAAGGTGAAGTCTGGAGGGCGCAGCAGAAGAAGCAGAAGAAGGAGAAAGTGAAGGTGAAGTCTGGAGGGTGAAGCAGAAGAAGCAGAAGAAGGAGAAGGAGAGGGTGAAGTCTGGAGGGTGAATCAGAAGAAGTAGAAGAAGGAGAAGGAGAAGGTGAAGTCTGGAGGGTGAAGCAGAAGAAGTAGAAGAAGGAGAAGGAGAAGGTGAAGTCAGGAGGGTGAATCAGAAGAAGCAGAAGAAGGAGAAGGAGAAGGTGAAGTCTGGAGGGTGAATCAGAAGAATCAGAAGAAGGAGAAGGAGAAGATGAAGTCTGGAGGGTGAATCAGAAGAAGCAGAAGAAAGAGAAGGAGAAGGTGAAGTCTGGAGGGTGAAGCAGAAGAAACAGAAGAAGGAGAAGGAGTAGGTGAAGACTGGAGGGTGAATCAGAAGAAGTAGAAGAAGGAGAAGGAGAAGGTGAAGTCTGGAGGGTGAATCAGACGAAGTAGAAGAAGGAGAAGGAGAAGGTGAAGTCTGGAGGGTGAATCAGAAGAAGCAGAAGAAGGAGAAGGAGAAGGTGAAGTTAGGAGGGTGAATCAGAAGAAGCAGAAGAAGGAGAAGGAGCAGGTGAAGTCAGGGGGTGAAGCAGAAGAAGTAGAAGAAGGAGAAGGAGATGGTGAAGTCAGACCGGTGAAGCAGAAGAAGCAGAAGAAGGAGAAGGAGAAGGTGAAGTCTGGAGGGTGAAGCAGAAGAAGCAGAAGAAGGAGAAGGAGAGGGTGAAGTCTGGAGGGTGAATCAGAAGAAGTAGAAGAAGGAGAAGGAGAAGGTGAAGTCAGGAGAGTGAAGCAGAAGAAGCAGAAGAAGGAGAAGGAGAAGGTGAAGTCTGGAGGGCGAAGCAGAAGAAGCAGATGAAGGAGAAGGAGAAGGTGAAGTCTGGAGGGTGAAGCAGAAGAAGCAGAAGAAGGAGAAGGAGTAGGTGAAGTCTGGAGGGTGAATCAGAAGAAGTAGAAGAAGGAGAAGGATAAGGTGAAGTCAGGAGGGTGAAGCAGAAGAAGCAGAAGAAGGAGAAGGAGAAGGTGAAGTCTGGTGGGTGAAGCAGAAGAAGCAGAAGAAGGAGAAGGAGAAGGTGAAGTCTGGAGGGTGAAGCAGAAGAAGCAGAAGAAGGAGAAGGAGAAGGTGAAGTCAGGAGGGTTGATCAGAAGAAGTAGAAGAAGGAGAAGGAGAAGGTGAAGTCTGGAGGGTGAATCAGAAGAAGCAGAAGAAGGAGAAGGAGAAGGTGAAGTCTGGAGGGCGCAGCAGAAGAAGCAGAAGAAGGAGAAAGAGAAGGTGAAGTCTGGAGGGTGAAGCAGAAGAAGCAGAAGAAGGAGAAGGAGCGGGTGAAGTCTGGAGGGTGAATCAGAAGAAGTAGAAGAAGGAGAAGGAGAAGGTGAAGTCAGGAGAGTGAAGCAGAAGAAGCAGAAGAAGGAGAAGGAGAAGGTGAAGTCTGGAGGGCGAAGCAGAAGAAGCAGAAGAAGGAGAAGGAGTAGGTGAAGTCTGGAGGGTGAAGCAGAAGAAGCAGAAGAAGGAGAAGGAGTAGGTGAAGTCAGGAGGGTGAAGCAGAAGAAGCAGAAGAAGGAGAAGGAGAAGGTGAAGTCTGGTGGGTGAAGCAGAAGAAGCAGAAGAAGGAGAAGGAGAAGGTGAAGTCAGAAGGGTGGATCAGAAGAAGTAGAAGAAGGAGAAGGAGAAGGTGAAGTCTGGAGGGTGAATCAGAAGAAGCAGAAGAAGGAGAAGGAGAAGGTGAAGTCTGGAGGGCGCAGCAGAAGAAGCAGAAGAAGGAGAAAGAGAAGGTGAAGTCTGGAGGGTGAAGCAGAAGAAGCAGAAGAAGGAGAAGGAGAGGGTGAAGTCTGGAGGGTGAATCAGAAGAAGTAGAAGAAGGAGAAGGAGAAGATGAAGTCAGGAGAGTGAAGCAGAAGAAGCAGAAGAAGGAGAAGAGAAGGTGAAGTCTGGAGGGCGAAGCAGAAGAAGCAGAAGAAGGAGAAGGAGAAGGTGAAGTCTGGAGGGTGAAGCAGAAGAAGCAGAAGAAGGAGAAGGAGTAGGTGAAGTCTGGAGGGTGAATCAGAAGAAGTAGAAGAAGGAGAAGGAGAAGGTGAAGTCAGGAGGGTGAAGCAGAAGAAGCAGAAGAAGGAGAAGGAGAAGGTGAAGTCTGGAGGGTGAAGCAGAAGAAGCAGAAGAAGGAGAAGGAGAAGGTGAAGTCTGGAGGGTGAATCAGAAGAAGCAGAAGAAGGAGAAGGAGAAGGTGAAGTCTGGAGGGTGAATCAGAAGAAGCAGAAGAAGGAGAAGGAGAAGGTGAAGTCAGGAGGGTGAATCAGAAGAAGCAGAAGAAGGAGAAGGAGAAGGTGAATTTAGGAGGGTGAATCAGAAGAAGCAGAAGAAGGAGAAGGAGCAGGTGAAGTCAGGGGGTGTAGCAGAAGAAGTAGAAGAAGGAGAAGGAGAAGGTGAAGTCAGGACGGTGAAGCAGAAGAAGCAGAAGAAGGAGAAGGAGAAGGTGAAGCCTGGAGGGCGCAGCAGAAGAAGCAGAAGAAGGAGAAGGAGAAGGTGAAGTCTGGAGTGTGAAGCAGAAGAAGCAGAAGAAGGAGAAGGAGAAGGTGAAGTCTGGAGGGTGAAGCAGAAGAAACAGAAGAAGGAGAAGGAGAAGGTGAAGACTGGAGGGTGAATCAGAAGAAGTAGAAGAAGGAGAAGGAGAAGGTGAAGTCTGGAGGGTGAATCAGAAGAAGTAGAAGAAGGAGAAGGAGAAGTTGAAGTCTGGAGGGTGAATCAGAAGAAGCAGAAGAAGGAGAAGGAGAAGGTGAAGTCTGGAGGGTGAATCAGAAGAAGCAGAAGAAGGAGAAGGAGAAGATGAAGTCTGGAGGGTGAATCAGAAGAAGTAGAAGAAGGAGAAGGAGAAGGTGAAGTCTGGAGGGTGAATCAGAACAAGTAGAAGAAGGAGAAGGAGAAGATGTAGTCTGGAGGGTGAATCAGAAGAAAGAGAAGAAGGAGAAGGAGAAGGTGAAGTCTGGAGGGTGAATGAGTAGAAGTAGAAGAAGGAGAAGGAGAAGGTGTAGTCTGGAGGGTGAATCAGAAGAAGTAGACGAAGGAGAAGGAGAAGGTGAAGTCTGGAGGGTGAATCAGAAGAAGCAGAAGAAGGAGAAGGAGAAGGTGAAGTCTGGAGGGTGAATCAGAAGAAGTAGAAGAAGGAGAAGGAGAAGGTGAAGTCTGGAGGGTGAATCAGAAGAAGCAGAAGAAAGAGAAGGAGAAGGTGAAGTCTGGAGGGTGAATCAGAAGAAGTAGAAGAAGGAGAAGGAGAAGGTGAAGTCTGGAGGGTGAATCAGAAGAAGCAGAAGAAGGAGAAGGAGAAGGTGAAGTCTGGAGGGTGAATCAGAAGAAGCAGAAGAAGGAGAAGGAGAAGATGAAGTCTGGAGGGTGAATCAGAAGAAGTAGAAGAAGGAGAAGGAGAAGGTGAAGTCTGGAGGGTGAATCAGAACAAGTAGAAGAAGGAGAAGGAGAAGGTGAAGTCTGGAGGGTGAATCAGAAGAAGCAGAAGAAGGAGAAGGAGAAGGTGAAGTCTGGAGGGTGAATCAGAAGAAGCAGAAGAAGGAGAAGGAGAAGGTGAAGTCTGGAGGGTGAATCAGAAGAAGCAGAAGAAGGAGAAGGAGAAGGTGAAGTCAGGGGGGTGTAGCAGAAGAAGTAGAAGAAGGAGAAGGAGAAGGTGAAGTCAGGACGGTGAAGCAGAAGAAGCAGAAGAAGGAGAAGGAGAAGGTGAAGCCTGGAGGGCGCAGCAGAAGAAGCAGAAGAAGGAGAATGAGAAGGTGAAGTCTGGAGTGTGAAGCAGAAGAAGCAGAAGAAGGAGAAGGAGAAGGTGAAGTCTGGAGGGTGAAGCAGAAGAAGCAGAAGAAGGAGATAGAGAAGGTGAAGTCTGGAGGGTGAATCAGAAGAAGCAGAAGAAGGAGAAGGAGAAGATGAAGTCTGGAGGGTGAATCAGAAGAAGTAGAAGAAGGAGAAGGAGAAGGTGAAGTCTGGAGGGTGAATCAGAACAAGTAGAAGAAGGAGAAGGAGAAGGTGAAGTCTGGAGGGTGAATCAGAACAAGTAGAAGAAGGAGAAGGAGAAGATGAAGTCTGGAGGGTGAATCAGAAGAAGCAGAAGAAGGAGAAGGAGAAGGTGAAGTCTGGAGGGTGAATCAGAAGAAGCAGAAGAAGGAGAAGGAGAAGATGAAGTCTGGAGGGTGAATCAGAAGAAGTAGAAGAAGGAGAAGGAGAAGGTGAAGTCTGGAGGGTGAATCAGAACAAGTAGAAGAAGGAGAAGGAGAAGATGAAGTCTGGAGGGTGAATCAGAAGAAAGAGAAGAAGGAGAAGGAGAAGGTGAAGTCTGGAGGGTGAATGAGTAGAAGTAGAAGAAGGAGAAGGAGAAGGTGTAGTCTGGAGGGTGAATCAGAAGAAGTAGACGAAGGAGAAGGAGAAGGTGAAGTCTGGAGGGTGAATCAGAAGAAGCAGAAGAAGGAGAAGGAGAAGGTGAAGTCTGGAGGGTGAATCAGAACAAGTAGAAGAAGGAGAAGGAGAAGGTGAAGTCTGGAGGGTGAATCAGAACAAGTAGAAGAAGGAGAAGGAGAAGATGAAGTCTGGAGGGTGAATCAGAAGAAGCAGAAGAAGGAGAAGGAGAAGGTGAAGTCTGGAGGGTGAATCAGAAGAAGCAGAAGAAGGAGAAGGAGAAGATGAAGTCTGGAGGGTGAATCAGTAGAAGTAGAAGAAGGAGAAGGAGAAGGTGAAGTCTGGAGGGTGAATCAGAACAAGTAGAAGAAGGAGAAGGAGAAGATGAAGTCTGGAGGGTGAATCAGAAGAAAGAGAAGAAGGAGAAGGAGAAGGTGAAGTCTGGAGGGTGAATGAGTAGAAGTAGAAGAAGGAGAAGGAGAAGGTGTAGTCTGGAGGGTGAATCAGAAGAAGTAGACGAAGGAGAAGGAGAAGGTGAAGTCTGGAGGGTGAATCAGAAGAAGCAGAAGAAGGAGAAGGAGAAGGTGAAGTCTGGAGGGTGAATCAGAAGAAGTAGAAGAAGGAGAAGGAGAAGGTGAAGTCTGGAGGGTGAATCAGAAGAAGCAGAAGAAAGAGAAGGAGAAGGTGAAGTCTGGAGGGTGAATCAGAAGAAGTAGAAGAAGGAGAAGGAGAAGGTGAAGTCTGGAGGGTGAATCAGAAGAAGCAGAAGAAGGAGAAGGAGAAGGTGAAGTCTGGAGGGTGAATCAGAAGAAGCAGAAGAAGGAGAAGGAGAAGATGAAGTCTGGAGGGTGAATCAGAAGAAGTAGAAGAAGGAGAAGGAGAAGGTGAAGTCTGGAGGGTGAATCAGAACAAGTAGAAGAAGGAGAAGGAGAAGGTGAAGTCTGGAGGGTGAATCAGAAGAAGCAGAAGAAGGAGAAGGAGAAGGTGAAGTCTGGAGGGTGAATCAGAAGAAGCAGAAGAAGGAGAAGGAGAAGGTGAAGTCTGGAGGGTGAATCAGAAGAAGCAGAAGAAGGAGAAGGAGAAGGTGAAGTCAGGGGGGTGTAGCAGAAGAAGTAGAAGAAGGAGAAGGAGAAGGTGAAGTCAGGACGGTGAAGCAGAAGAAGCAGAAGAAGGAGAAGGAGAAGGTGAAGCCTGGAGGGCGCAGCAGAAGAAGCAGAAGAAGGAGAATGAGAAGGTGAAGTCTGGAGTGTGAAGCAGAAGAAGCAGAAGAAGGAGAAGGAGAAGGTGAAGTCTGGAGGGTGAAGCAGAAGAAACAGAAGAAGGAGAAGGAGAAGGTGAAGACTGGAGGGTGAATCAGAAGAAGTAGAAGAAGGAGAAGGAGAAGGTGAAGTCTGGAGGGTGAATCAGAAGAAGTAGAAGAAGGAGAAGGAGAAGTTGAAGTCTGGAGGGTGAATCAGAAGAAGCAGAAGAAGGAGAAGGAGAAGGTGAAGTCTGGAGGGTGAATCAGAAGAAGCAGAAGAAGGAGAAGGAGAAGATGAAGTCTGGAGGGTGAATCAGAAGAAGTAGAAGAAGGAGAAGGAGAAGGTGAAGTCTGGAGGGTGAATCAGAACAAGTAGAAGAAGGAGAAGGAGAAGATGAAGTCTGGAGGGTGAATCAGAAGAAAGAGAAGAAGGAGAAGGAGAAGGTGAAGGTCTGGAGGGGTGAATGAGAAGAAGTAGAAGAAGGAGAAGGAGAAGGTGTAGTCTGGAGGGTGAATCAGAAGAAGTAGACGAAGGAGAAGGAGAAGGTGAAGTCTGGAGGGTGAATCAGAAGAAGCAGAAGAAGGAGAAGGAGAAGGTGAAGTCTGGAGGGTGAATCAGAAAGAAGTAGAAGAAGGAGAAGGAGAAGGTGAAGTCTGGAGGGTGAATCAGAAGAAGCAGAAGAAAGAGAAGGAGAAGGTGAAGTCTGGAGGGTGAATCAGAAGAAGTAGAAGAAGGAGAAGGAGAAGGTGAAGTCTGGAGGGTGAATCAGAAGAATCAGAAGAAGGAGAAGGAGAGATGAAGAGAGTCTGGAGGGTGAATCAGAAGAAGCAGAAGAAAGAGAAGGAGAAGGTGAAGTCAGGAGGGTGAATCAGAAGAAGCAGAAGAAGGAGAAGGAGAAGGTGAAGTCAAGGAGGGTGAAGCAGAAGAAGCAGAAGAAGAAGAAGGAGAAGGTGAAGTTTGGAGGGTGAAGCAGAAGAAGCAGAAGAAGGAGAAGGAGAAGGTGAAGTCTGGAGGGTGAATCAGAAGAAGCAGAAGAAGGAGAAGGAGAAGGTGAAGTCTGGAGGGTGAATCAGAAGAAGCAGAAGAAGGAGAAGGAGAAGGTGAAGTCAGGAGGGTGAATCAGAAGAAGCAGAAGAAGGAGAAGGAGAAGGTGAATTTAGGAGGGTGAATCAGAAGAAGCAGAAGAAGGAGAAGGAGCAGGTGAAGTCAGGGGGGTGTAGCAGAAGAAGTAGAAGAAGGAGAAGGAGAAGGTGAAGTCAGGACGGTGAAGCAGAAGAAGCAGAAGAAGGAGAAGGAGAAGAAGGTGAAGCCTGGAGGGCGCAGCAGAAGAAGCAGAAGAAGAGAAAGGAGAAGGTGAAGTCTGGAGTGTGAAGCAGAAGAAGCAGAAGAAGGTAGAAGGAGAAGGTGAAGTCTGGAGGTGAAGCAGAAGAAACAGAAGAAGGAGGAAGGAGAAGGTGAAGACTGGAGGGTGAATCAGAAGAAGTAGAGAAGGAGAAGTAGAAGGTGAAGTCTGGAGGGTGAATCAGAAGAAGTAGAAGAAGGAGAAGAGAAGGTGAAGTCAGGAGGGTGAAGCAGAAGAAGCAGAAGAAGGAGAAGGAGAAGGTGAAGTCTGGAGGTTGAATCAGAAGAAGCAGAAGAAAGAGAAGGAGAAGGTGAAGTCAGGAGGGTGAATCAGAAGAAGCAGAAGAGAGGAGAAGGAGTAGGTGAAGTCAGGAGGTGAAGGCAGAAGAAGCAGAAGAAGAGAAGGGAGAAGGTGAAGTCTGGAGGGTGAAGCAGAAGAAGCAGAAGATGGAGAAGGACGAGGTGAAGTCTGGAGGGTGAATCAGAAGAAGCAGAAGAAGTGAGAAGGAGAAGGTGAAGTCAGGAGGGTGAATCAGAAGAAGCAGAAGAAGGAGAAGGAGAAGTGAATTTAGGAGGGTGAATCAGAAGAAGCAGAAGAAGGAGAAGGAGCAGGTGAAGTCAGGGGGGTGTAGCAGAAGAAGTAGAAGAAGGAGAAGGAGAAGGTGAAGTCAGGACGGTGAAGCAGAAGAAGCAGAAGAAGGAGAAGGAGAAGGTGAAGCCTGGAGGGCGCAGCAGAAGAAGCAGAAGAAGGAGAAGGAGAATGTGAAGTCTGGAGTGTGAAGCAGAAGAAGCAGAAGAAGGAGAAGGAGAAGGTGAAGTCTGGAGGGTGAAGCAGAAGAAACAGAAAGAAGGAGAAGGAGAAGGTGAAGACTGGAGGGTGAATCAGAAGAAGTAGAAGAAGGAGAAGTAGAAGGTGAAGTCTGGAGGGTGAATCAGAAGAAGTAGAAGAAGGAGAAGGAGAAGTTGAAGTCTGGAGGGTGAATCAGAAGAAGCAGAAGAAGGAGAAGGAGAAGGTGAAGTCTGGAGGGTGAATCAGAAGAAGCAGAAGAAGGAGAAGGAGAAGATGAAGTCTGGCGGGTGAATCAGAAGAAGTAGAAGAAGGAGAAGGAGGAAGGTTGAATAGTCTGGAGGGTGAATCAGAACAAGTAGAAGAAGGAGAAGGAGAAGATGAAGTCTGGAGGGTGAATCAGAAGAAAGAGAAGAAGGAGAAGGAGAAGGTGAAGTCTGGAGGGTGAATGAGAAGAAGTAGAAGAAGGAGAAGGAGAAGGTGTAGTCTGGAGGGTGAATCAGAAGAAGTAGACGAAGGAGAAGGAGAAGGTGAAGTCTGGAGGGTGAATCAGAAGAAGCAGAAGAAGGAGAAGGAGAAGGTGAAGTCTGGAGGGTGAATCAGAAGAAGTAGAAGAAGGAGAAGGAGAAGGTGAAGTCTGGAGGGTGAATCAGAAGAAGCAGAAGAAAGAGAAGGAGAAGGTGAAGTCTGGAGGGTGAATCAGAAGAAGTAGAAGAAGGAGAAGGAGAAGGTGAAGTCTGGAGGGTGAATCAGAAGAAGCAGAAGAAGGAGAAGGAGAAGGTGAAGTCTGGAGGGTGAATCAGAAGAAGCAGAAGAAGGAGAAGGAAAAGGTGAAGTCTGGAGGGTGAATCAGAATAAGCAGAAGAAGGAGAAGGAGAAGGTGAAGTCTGGAGGGTGAATCAGAAGAAGCAGAATAAGGAGAAGGAGAAGGTGAAGTCTGGAGGGTGAATCAGAAGAAGCAGAAGAAGGAGAAGGAGAAGGTGAAGTCTGGAGGGTGAATCAGAAGAAGTAGAAGAAGGAGAAGGAGAAGGTGAAGTCTGGAGGGTGAAGCAGAAGAAGTAGAAGAAGGAGAAGGAGAAGGTGAAGTCAGGAGGGTAAATCAGAAGAAGCAGAAGAAGGAGAAGGAGAAGGTGAAGTCTGGAGGGTGAATCAGAAGAATCAGAAGAAGGAGAAGGAGAAGATGAAGTCTGGAGGGTGAATCAGAAGAAGCAGAAGAAAGAGAAGGAGAAGGTGAAGTCTGGAGGGTGAAGCAGAAGAAGCAGAAGAAGGAGAAGGAGTAGGTGAATACTGGAGGGTGAATCAGAAGAAGTAGAAGAAGGAGAAGGAGAAGGTGAAGTCTGGAGGGTGAATCAGACGAAGTAGAATAAGGAGAAGGAGAAGGTGAAGTCTGGAGGGTGAATCAGAAGAAGCAGAAGAAGGAGAAGGAGAAGGTGAAGTTAGGAGGGTGAATCAGAAGAAGCAGAAGAAGGAGAAGGAGCAGGTGAAGTCAGGGGGGTGAAGCAGTAGAAGTAGAAGAAGGAGAAGGAGAAGGTGAAGTCAGGACGGTGAAGCAGAAGAAGCAGAAGAAGGAGAAGGAGAAGGTGAAGTCTGGAGGGTGAAGCAGAAGAAGCAGAAGAAGGAGAAGGAGAGGGTGAAGTCTGGAGGGTGAATCAGAAGAAGTAGAAGAAGGAGAAGGAGAAGGTGAAGTCAGGAGAGTGAAGCAGAAGAAGCAGAAGAAGGAGAAGGAGAAGGTGAAGTCTGGAGGGCGAAGCAGAAGAAGCAGAAGAAGGAGAAGGAGAAGGTGAAGTCTGGAGGGTGAAGCAGAAGAAGCAGAAGAAGGAGAAGGAGTAGGTGAAGTCTGGAGGGTGAATCAGAAGAAGTAGAAGAAGGAGAAGGATAAGGTGAAGTCAGGAGGGTGAAGCAGAAGAAGCAGAAGAAGGAGAAGGAGAAGGTGAAGTCTGGTGGGTGAAGCAGAAGAAGCAGAAGAAGGAGAAGGAGAAGGTGAAGTCTGGAGGGTGAAGCAGAAGAAGCAGAAGAAGGAGAAGGAGAAGGTGAAGTCAGGAGGGTGGATCAGAAGAAGTAGAAGAAGGAGAAGGAGAAGGTGAAGTCTGGAGGGTGAATCAGAAGAAGCAGAAGAAGGAGAAGGAGAAGGTGAAGTCTGGAGGGCGCTGCAGAAGAAGCAGAAGAAGGAGAAAGAGAAGGTGAAGTCTGGAGGGTGAAGCAGAAGAAGCAGAAGAAGGAGAAGGAGAAGGTGAAGTCTGGAGGGCGAAGCAGAAGAAGCAGAAGAAGGAGAAGGAGAAGGTGAAGTCTGGAGGGTGAAGCAGAAGAAGCAGAAGAAGGAGAAGGAGTAGGTGAAGTCTGGAGGGTGAATCAGAAGAAGTAGAAGAAGGAGAAGGAGAAGGTGAAGTCAGGAGGGTGAAGCAGAAGAAGCAGAAGAAGGAGAAGGAGAAGGTGAAGTCTGGAGGGTGAAGCAGAAGAAGCAGAAGAAGGAGAAGGAGAAGGTGAAGTCTGGAGGGTGAATCAGAAGAAGCAGAAGAAGGAGAAGGAGAAGGTGAAGTCTGGAGGGTGAATCAGAAGAAGCAGAAGAAGGAGAAGGAGAAGGAGAAGTCAGGAGGGTGAATCAGAAGAAGCAGAAGAAGGAGAAGGAGAAGGTGAATTTAGGAGGGTGAATCAGAAGAAGCAGAAGAAGGAGAAGGAGCAGGTGAAGTCAGGGGGGTGTAGCAGAAGAAGTAGAAGAAGGAGAAGGAGAAGGTGAAGTCAGGACGGTGAAGCAGAAGAAGCAGAAGAAGGAGAAGGAGAAGGTGAAGCCTGGAGGGCGCAGCAGAAGAAGCAGAAGAAGGAGAAGGAGAAGGTGAAGTCTGGAGTGTGAAGCAGAAGAAGCAGAAGAAGGAGAAGGAGAAGGTGAAGACTGGAGGGTGAAGCAGAAGAAACAGAAGAAGGAGAAGGAGAAGGTGAAGACTGGAGGGTGAATCAGAAGAAGTAGAAGAAGGAGAAGGAGAAGGTGATGTCTGGAGGGTGAATCAGAAGAAGTAGAAGAAGGAGAAGGAGATGTTGAAGTCTGGAGGGTGAATCAGAAGAAGCAGAAGAAGGAGAAGGAGAAGGTGAAGTCTGGAGGGTGAATCAGAAGAAGCAGAAGAAGGAGAAGGAGAAGATGAAGTCTGGAGGGTGAATCAGAAGAAGTAGAAGAAGGAGAAGGAGAAGGTGATGTCTGGAGGGTGAATCAGAAGAAGTAGAAGAAGGAGAAGGAGAAGATGAAGTCTGGAGGGTGAATCAGAAGAAAGAGAAGAAGTAGAAGGAGAAGGTGAAGTCTGGAGGGTGAATCAGAAGAAGTAGAAGAAGGAGAAGGAGAAGGTGTAGTCTGGAGGGTGAATCAGAAGAAGTAGACGAAGGAGAAGGAGAAGGTGAAGTCTGGAGGGTGAATCAGAAGAAGCAGAAGAAGGAGAAGGAGAAGGTGAAGTCTGGAGGGTGAATCAGAAGAAGTAGAAGAAGGAGAAGGAGAAGGTGAAGTCTGGAGGGTGAATCAGAAGAAGCAGAAGAAGGAGAAGGAGAAGGTGAAGTCTGGAGGGTGAATCAGAAGAAGCAGAAGAAGGAGAAGGAGAAGGTGAAGTCTGGAGGGTGAATCAGAAGAAGCAGAATAAGGAGAAGGAGAAGGTGAAGTCTGGAGGGTGAATCAGAAGAAGCAGAAGAAGGAGAAGGAGAAGGTGAAGTCTGGAGGGTGAATCAGAAGAAGTAGAAGAAGGAGAAGGAGAAGGTGAAGTCTGGAGGGTGAATCAGAAGAAGTAGAAGAAGGAGAAGGAGAAGGTGAAGTCTGGAGGGTGAATCAGAAGAAGTAGAAGAAGGAGAAGGAGAAGGTGAAGTCTGGAGGGTGAAGCAGAAGAAGTAGATGAAGGAGAAGGAGAAGGTGAAGTCAGGAGGGTGAATCAGAAGAAGTAGAAGAAGGAGAAGGAGAAGGTGAGGTCTGGAGGGTGAATCAGAAGAAGCAGAAGAAGGAGAAGGAGAAGGTGAAGTCTGGAGGGTGAATCAGAAGAATCAGAAGAAGGAGAAGGAGAAGGTGAAGTCTGGAGGGTGAATCAGAAGAAGCAGAAGAAAGAGAAGGAGAAGGTGAAGTCTGGAGGGTGAAGCAGAAGAAACAGAAGAAGGAGAAGGAGAAGGTGAAGACTGGAGGGTGAATCAGAAGAAGTAGAAGAAGGAGAAGGAGAAGGTGAAGTCTGGAGGGTGAATCAGAAGAACTAGAAGAAGGAGAAGGAGAAGGTGAAGTCTGGAGGGTGAATCAGAAGAAGCAGAAGAAGGAGAAGGAGAAGGTGAAGTCTGGAGGGTGAATCAGAAGAAGGAGAAGAAGGAGAAGGAGAAGATGAAGTCTGGAGGGTGAATCAGAAGAAGTAGAAGAAGGAGAAGGAGAAGGTGAAGTCTGGAGGGTGAATCAGAAGAAGTAGAAGAAGGAGAAGGAGAAGGTG
Source organism: Somniosus microcephalus (assembly GCF_052327205.1). NCBI lineage: Eukaryota > Metazoa > Chordata > Chondrichthyes > Squaliformes > Somniosidae > Somniosus > Somniosus microcephalus. The sequence continues at coordinate 217,329 of NW_028225393.1, read as the reverse complement.
TAGTCTGGAGGGTGAATCAGAAGAAGTAGACGAAGGAGAAGGAGAAGGTGAAGTCTGGAGGGTGAATCAGAAGAAGCAGAAGAAGGAGAAGGAGAAGGTGAAGTCTGGAGGGTGAATCAGAAGAAGTAGAAGAAGGAGAAGGAGAAGGTGAAGTCTGGAGGGTGAATCAGAAGAAGCAGAAGAAGGAGAAGGAGAAGGTGAAGTCTGGAGGGTGAATCAGAAGAAGCAGAAGAAGGAGAAGGAGAAGTTGAAGTCTGGAGGGTGAAACAGAAGAACCAGAATAAGGAGAAGGAGAAGGTGAAGTCTGGAGGGTGAATCAGAAGAAGCAGAAGAAGGAGAAGGAGAAGGTGAAGTCTGGAGGGTGAATCAGAAGAAGTAGAAGAAGGAGAAGGAGAAGGTGAAGTCTGGAGGGTGAAGCAGAAGAAGTAGAAGAAGGGGAAGGAGAAGGTGAAGTCAGGAGGGTGAATCAGAAGAAGTAGAAGAAGGAGAAGGAGAAGGTGAAGTCAGGAGGGTGAATCAGAAGAAGTAGAAGAAGGAGAATGAGAAGGTGAAGTCTGGAGGGTGAATCAGAAGAATCAGAAGAAGGAGAAGGAGAAGGTGAAGTCTGGAGGGTGAATCAGAAGAAGCAGAAGAAAGAGAAGGAGAAGGTGAAGTCTGGAGGGTGAAGCAGAAGAAACAGAAGAAGGAGAAGGAGAAGGTGAAGACTGGAGGGTGAATCAGAAGAAGTAGAAGAAGGAGAAGGTGAAGTCTGGAGGGTGAATCAGAAGAAGTAGAAGAAGGAGAAGGAGAAGTTGAAGTCTGGAGGGTGAATCAGAAGAAGCAGAAGAAGGAGAAGGAGAAGGTGAAGTCTGGAGGGTGAATCAGAAGAAGCAGAAGAAGGAGAAGGAGAAGATGAAGTCTGGAGGGTGAATCAGAAGAAGTAGAAGAAGAGAAGGAGAAGGTGAAGTCTGGAGGGTGAATCAGAGGAAGTAGAAGAAGGAGAAGGAGAAGATGAAGTCTGGAGGGTGAATCAGAAGAAGGAGAAGGAGAAGGTGAAGTCTGGAGGGTGAATCAGAAGAAGTAGAAGAAGGAGAAGGAGAAGGTGTAGTCTGGAGGGTGAATCAGAAGAAGTAGACGAAGGAGAAGGAGAAGGTGAAGTCTGGAGGGTGAATCAGAAGAAGCAGAAGAAGGAGAAGGAGAAGGTGAAGTCTGGAGGGTGAATCAGAAGAAGTAGAAGAAGGAGAAGGAGAAGGTGAAGTCTGGAGGGTGAATCAGAAGAAGCAGAAGAAGGAGAAGGAGAAGGTGAAGTCTGGAGGGTGAATCAGAAGAAGCAGAAGAAGGAGAAGGAGAAGGTGAAGTCTGGAGGGTGAATCAGAAGAAGCAGAATAAGGAGAAGGAGAAGGTGAAGTCTGGAGGGTGAATCAGAAGAAGCAGAAGAAGGAGAAGGAGAAGGTGAAGTCTGGAGGGTGAATCAGAAGAAGTAGAAGAAGGAGAAGGAGAAGGTGAAGTCTGGAGGGTGAATCAGAAGAAGTAGAAGAAGGAGAAGGAGAAGGTGAAGTCTGGAGGGTGAAGCAGAAGAAGTAGATGAAGGAGAAGTAGAAGGTGAAGTCAGGAGGGTGAATCAGAAGAAGTAGAAGAAGGAGAAGGAGAAGGTGAGGTCTGGAGGGTGAATCAGAAGAAGCAGAAGAAGGAGAAGGAGAAGGTGAAGTCTGGAGGGTGAATCAGAAGAATCAGAAGAAGGAGAAGGGGAAGGTGAAGTCTGGAGGGTGAATCAGAAGAAGCAGAAGAAAGAGAAGGAAAAGGTGAAGTCTGGAGGGTGAAGCAGAAGAAACAGAAGAAGGAGAAGGAGAAGGTGAAGACTGGAGGGTGAATCAGAAGAAGTAGAAGAAGGAGAAGGAGAAGGTGAAGTCTGGAGGGTGAATCAGAAGAAGTAGAAGAAGGAGAAGGAGAAGGTGAAGTCTGGAGGGTGAATCAGAAGAAGCAGAAGAAGGAGAAGGAGAAGGTGAAGTCTGGAGGGTGAATCAGAAGAAGGAGCAGAAGGAGAAGGAGAAGATGAAGTCTGGAGGGTGAATCAGAAGAAGTAGAAGAAGGAGAAGGAGAAGGTGAAGTCTGGAGGGTGAATCAGAAGAAGGAGAAGAAGGAGAAGGAGAAGATGAAGTCTGGAGGGTGAAACAGAAGAAACAGAAGAAGGAGAAGGAGAAGGTGAAGACAGGAGGGTGAATCAGAAGAAGTAGAAGAAGGAGAAGGAGAAGGTGAAGTCTGGAGGGTGAATCAGAAGAAGTAGAAGAAGGAGAAGGAGAAGGTGAAGTCTGGAGGGTGAATCAGAAGAAGTAGACGAAGGAGAAGGAGAAGGTGAAGTCTGGAGGGTGAATCAGAAGAAGCAGAAGAAGGAGAAGGAGAAGGTGAAGTCTGGAGGGTGAATCAGAAGAAGTAGAAGAAGGAGAAGGAGAAGGTGAAGTCTGGAGGGTGAATCAGAAGAAGCAGAAGAAGGAGAAGGAGAAGGTGAAGTCTGGAGGGTGAATCAGAAGAAGCAGAAGAAGGAGAAGGAGAAGGTGAAGTCTGGAGGGTGAAACAGAAGAAGCAGAATAAGGAGAAGGAGAAGGTGAAGTCTGGAGGGTGAATCAGAAGATGCAGAAGAAGGAGAAGGAGAAGGTGACGTCTGTAGGGTGAATCAGAAGAAGTAGAAGAAGGAGAAGGAGAAGGTGAAGTCTGGAGGGTGAATCAGAAGAAGTAGAAAAAGGAGAAGGAGAAGGTGAAGTCTGGAGGGTGAAGCAGAAGAAGTAGAAGAAGGAGAAGGAGAAGGTGAAGTCAGGAGGGTGAATCAGAAGAAGTAGAAGAAGGAGAAGGAGAAGGTGAAGTCAGGAGGGTGAATCAGAAGAAGCAGAAGAAGGAGAAGGAGAAGGTGAAGTGTGGAGGGTGAATCAGAAGAATCAGAAGAAGGAGAAGGAGAAGGTGAAGTCTGGAGGGTGAATCAGAAGAAGCAGAAGAAAGAGAAGGAGAAGGTGAAGTCTGGAGGGTGAATCAGAAGAAGTGGAAGAAGGAGAAGGAGAAGGTGAAGTCTGGAGGGTGAATCAGAAGAAGCAGAAGAAGGAGAAGGAGAAGGTGATGTCTGGAGGGTGAATCAGAAGAAGCAGAAGAAGGAGAAGGAGAAGGTGAAGTCTGGAGGGTGAATCAGAAGAAGCAGAAGAAGGAGAAGGAGAAGGTGAAGTCTGGAGGGCGAATCAGAAGAAGCAGAATAAGGAGAAGTAGAAGGTGAAGTCTGGAGGGTGAATCAGAAGAAGCAGAAGAAGGAGAAGGAGAAGGTGAAGTCTGGAGGGTGAATCAGAAGAAGTAGAAGAAGGAGAAGGAGAAGGTGAAGTCTGGGGGTTGAAGCAGAAGAAGTAGAAGAAGGAGAAGGAGAAGGTGAAGTCAGGAGGGTGAATCAGAAGAAGTAGAAGAAGGAGAAGGAGAAGGTGAAGTCAGGAGGGTGAATCAGAAGAAGCAGAAGAAGGAGAAGGAAAAGGTGAAGTCTGGTGGGCGAATCAGAAGAAACAGAAGAAGGAGAAGGAGAAGGTGAAATCTGGAGGGTGAATCAGAACAAGCAGAAGAAGGAGAAGGAGAAGGTGAAGTCTGGAGGTTGAATCAGAAGAAGCAGAATAAGGAGAAGGAGAAGGTGAAGTCTGGAGGGTGAATCAGAAGAAGCAGAATAAGGAGAAGGAGAAGGTGAAGTCTGGAGGGTGAATCAGAAGAAGCAGAAGAAGGAGAAGGAGAAGGTGAAGTCTGGAGGGTGAATCAGAAGAGGTAGAAGAAGGAGAAGGAGAAGGTGAAGTCTGGAGGTTGAAGCAGAAGAAGGAGAAGAAGGAGAAGGAGAAGGTGAAGTCTGGAGGGTGAATCAGAAGAAGTAGAAGAAGGAGAAGGAGAAGGTGAAGCCAGGAGGGTGAATCAGAAGAAGCAGAAGAAGGAGAAGGAGAAGGTGAGGTCTGGAGGGTGAATCAGAAGAATCAGAAGAAGGAGAAGGAGAAGGTGAAGTCTGGAGGGTGAATCAGAAGAATCAGAAGAAAGAGAAGGAGAAGGTGAAGTCTGGAGGCTGAAGCAGAAGAAACAGAAGAAGGAGAAGGAGAATGTGAAGACTGGAGGGTGAATCAGAAGAAGTAGAAGAAGGAGAAGGAGAAGGTGAAGTCTGGAGGGTGAATCAGAAGAAGTAGAAGAAGGAGAAGGAGAAGGTGAAGTCTGGAGGGTGAATCAGAAGAAGCAGAAGAAGGAGAAGGAGAAGGTGAAGTCTGGAGGGTGAATCAGAAGATGCAGAAGAAGGAGAAGGAGAAGATGAAGTCTGGAGGGTGAATCAGAAGAAGTAGAAGAAGGAGAAGGAGAAGGTGAAGTCTGGAGGGTGAATCAGAAGAAGTAGAAGAAGGAGAAGGAGAAGGTGAAGTCTGGAGGGTGAATCAGAAGAAACAGAAGAAGGAGAAGGAGAAGGTGAAGTCTGGAGGGTGAATCAGAAGAAGTAGAAGAAGGAGAAGGAGAAGGTGAAGTCTGGAGGGTGAATCAGAAGAAGCAGAAGAAGGAGAAGGAGAAGATGAAGTCTGGAGGGTGAATCAGAAGAAGTAGAAGAAGGAGAAGTAGAAGGTGAAGTCTGGAGGGTGAATCAGAAGAAGCAGAAGAAGGAGAAGGAGAAGGTGAAGTCTGGAGGGTGAATCAGAAGAAGCAGAAGAAGGAGAAGGAGAAGGTGAAGTCTGGAGGGTGAACCAGAAGAAGCAGAATAAGGAGAAGGAGAAGGTGAAGTCTGGAGGGTGAATCAGAAGAAGTAGAAGAAGGAGAAGGAGAAGGTGAAGTCTGGAGGGTGAATCAGACGAAGTAGAAGAAGGAGAAGGAGAAGGTGAAGTCTGGAGGGTGTATCAGAAGAAGTAGAAGAAGGAGAAGGAGAAGGTGAAGTCTGGAGGGTGAAGCAGAAGAAGTTGAAGAAGGAGAAGGAGAAGGTGAAGTCAGGAGGGTGAATCAGAAGAAGTAGAAGAAGGAGAAGGAGAAGGTGAAGTCAGGAGGGTGAATCAGAAGAAGCAGAAGAAGGAGAAGGAGAAGGTGAAGTCTGGAGGGTGAATCAGAAGAATCAGAAGAAGGAGAAGGAGAAGGTGAAGTCTGGAGGGAGAATCAGAAGAAGCAGAAGAAAGAGAAGGAGAAGGTGAAGTCTGGAGGGTGAATCAGAAGAAGTAGAAGAAGGAGAAGGAGAAGGTGAAGTCTGGAGGGTGAATCAGAAGAAGCAGAAGAAGGAGAAGGAGAAGGTGAAGTCTGGAGGGTGAATCAGAAGAAGCAGAAGAAGGAGAAGGAAAAGGTGAAGTCTGGAGGGTGAATCAGAAGAAGCAGAAGAAGGAGAAGGAGAAGGTGAAGTCTGGAGGGTGAATCAGAAGAAGCAGAATAAGGAGAAGGAGAAGGTGAAGTCTGGAGGGTGAATCAGAAGAAGCAGAAGAAGGAGAAGGAGAAGGTGAAGTCTGGAGGGTGAATCAGAAGAAGTAGAAGAAGGAGAAGGGGAAGGTGAAGTCTGGAGGGTGAAGCAGAAGAAGTAGAAGAAGGAGAAGGAGAAGGTGAAGTCAGGAGGGTGAATCAGAAGAAGCAGAAGAAGGAGAAGGAGAAAGTGAAGTCTGGAGGGTGAATCAGAAGAATCAGAAGAAGGAGAAGGAGAAGATGAAGTCTGGAGGGTGAATCAGAAAAAGCAGAAGAAAGAGAAGGAGAAGGGGAAGTCTGGAGGGTGAAGCAGAAGAAACAGAAGAAGGAGAAGGAGTAGGTGAAGACTGGAGGGTGAATCAGAAGAAGTAGAAGAAGGAGAAGGAGAAGGTGAAGTCTGGAGGGTGAATCAGACGAAGTAGAAGAAGGAGAAGGAGAAGGTGAAGTCTGGAGGGTGAATCAGAAGAAGTAGAAGAAGGAGAAGGAGAAGGTGAAGTCTGGAGGGTGAATCAGAAGAAGCAGAAGAAGGAGAAGGAGAAGATTAAGTCTGGAGGGTGAATCAGAAGAAGTAGAAGAAGGAGAAGGAGAAGGTGAGGTCTGGAGGGTGAATCAGAAGAAGCAGAAAAAGGAGAAGGAGAAGGTGAAGTCTGGAGGGTGAATCAGAAGAAGCAGAGGAAGGAGAAGGAGAAGGTGAAGTCTGGAGGGTGAATCAGAAGAAGCAGAAGAAGGAGAAGGAAAAGGTGAAGTCAGGAGCGTGAATCAGAAGAAGCAGAAGAAGGAGAAGGAGAAGGTGAAGTTAGGAGGGTGAATCAGAAGAAGCAGAAGCAGGAGAAGGAGCAGGTGAAGTCAGGGGGGTGAAGCAGAAGAAGTAGAAGAAGGAGAAGGAGAAGGTGAAGTCAGGACGGTGAAGCAGAAGAAGCAGAAGAAGGAGAAGGAGAAGGTGAAGTCTGGAGGGTGAAGCAGAAGAAGCAGAAGAAGGAGAAGGAGAGGGTGAAGTCTGGAGGGTGAATCAGAAGAAGTAGAAGAAGGAGAAGGAGAATGTGAAGTCAGGAGAGTGAAGCAGAAGAAGCAGAAGAAGGAGAAGGAGAAGGTGAAGTCTGGAGGGTGAAGCAGAAGAAGCAGAAGAAGGAGAAGGAGTAGGTGAAGTCTGGAGGGTGAATCAGAAGAAGTAGAAGAAGGAGAAGGATAAGGTGAAGTCAGGATGGTGAAGCAGAAGAAGCAGAAGAAGGAGAAGGAGAAGGTGAAGTCTGGAGGGTGAAGCAGAAGAAGTAGAAGAAGGAGAAGGAGAAGGTGAAGTCTGGAGGGTGAAGCAGAAGAAGCAGAAGAAGGAGAAGGAGAAGGTGAAGTCAGGAGGGTGGATCAGAAGAAGCAGAAGAAGGAGAAGGAGAAGGTGAAGTCTGGAGGGTGAATCAGAAGAAGCAGAATAAGGAGAAGGAGAAGGTGAAGTCTGGAGGGTGAATCAGAAGAAGCAGAAGAAGGAGAAGGAGAAGGTGAAGTCTGGAGGGTGAATCAGAAGAAGTAGAAGAAGGAGAAGGGGAAGGTGAAGTCTGGAGGGTGAAGCAGAAGAAGTAGAAGAAGGAGAAGGCGAAGGTGAAGTCAGGAGGGTGAATCAGAAGAAGCAGAAGAAGGAGAAGGAGAAGGTGAAGTCTGGAGGGTGAATCAGAAGAATCAGAAGAAGGAGAAGGAGAAGATGAAGTCTGGAGGGTGAATCAGAAAAAGCAGAAGAAAGAGAAGGAGAAGGGGAAGTCTGGAGGGTGAAGCAGAAGAAACAGAAGAAGGAGAAGGAGTAGGTGAAGACTGGAGGGTGAATCAGAAGAAGTAGAAGAAGGAGAAGGAGAAGGTGAAGTCTGGAGGGTGAATCAGACGAAGTAGAAGAAGGAGAAGGAGAAGGTGAAGTCTGGAGGGTGAATCAGAAGAAGTAGAAGAAGGAGAAGGAGAAGGTGAAGTCTGGAGGGTGAATCAGAAGAAGCAGAAGAAGGAGAAGGAGAAGATTAAGTCTGGAGGGTGAATCAGAAGAAGTAGAAGAAGGAGAAGGAGAAGGTGAGGTCTGGAGGGTGAATCAGAAGAAGCAGAAAAAGGAGAAGGAGAAGGTGAAGTCTGGAGGGTGAATCAGAAGAAGCAGAGGAAGGAGAAGGAGAAGGTGAAGTCTGGAGGGTGAATCAGAAGAAGCAGAAGAAGGAGAAGGAAAAGGTGAAGTCAGGAGCGTGAATCAGAAGAAGCAGAAGAAGGAGAAGGAGAAGGTGAAGTTAGGAGGGTGAATCAGAAGAAGCAGAAGCAGGAGAAGGAGCAGGTGAAGTCAGGGGGGTGAAGCAGAAGAAGTAGAAGAAGGAGAAGGAGAAGGTGAAGTCAGGACGGTGAAGCAGAAGAAGCAGAAGAAGGAGAAGGAGAAGGTGAAGTCTGGAGGGTGAAGCAGAAGAAGCAGAAGAAGGAGAAGGAGAGGGTGAAGTCTGGAGGGTGAATCAGAAGAAGTAGAAGAAGGAGAAGGAGAATGTGAAGTCAGGAGAGTGAAGCAGAAGAAGCAGAAGAAGGAGAAGGAGAAGGTGAAGTCTGGAGGGCGAAGCAGAAGAAGCAGAAGAAGGAGAAGGAGAAGGTGAAGTCTGGAGGGTGAAGCAGAAGAAGCAGAAGAAGGAGAAGGAGTAGGTGAAGTCTGGAGGGTGAATCAGAAGAAGTAGAAGAAGGAGAAGGATAAGGTGAAGTCAGGATGGTGAAGCAGAAGAAGCAGAAGAAGGAGAAGGAGAAGGTGAAGTCTGGAGGGTGAAGCAGAAGAAGTAGAAGAAGGAGAAGGAGAAGGTGAAGTCTGGAGGGTGAAGCAGAAGAAGCAGAAGAAGGAGAAGGAGAAGATGAAGTCTGGAGGGTGAATCAGAAGAAGTAGAAGAAGGAGAAGGAGAAGATGAGGTCTGGAGGGTGAATCAGAAGAAGCAGAAGAAGGAGAAGGAGAAGGTGAAGTCTGGAGGGTGAATCAGAAGAAGCAGAAGAAGGAGAAGGAGAAGGTGAAGTCTGGAGGGTGAATTAGAAGAAGCAGAAGAAGGAGAAGGAGAAGGTGAAGTCATGAGGGTGAATCAGAAGAAGCAGAAGAAGGAGAAGGAGCAGGTGAAGTCAGGGGGGTGAAGCAGAAGAAGTAGAAGAAGGAGAAGGAGAAGGTGAAGTCAGGAGGGTGAAGCAGAAGAAGCAGAAGAAGGAGAAGGAGAAGGTGAAGTCTGGAGGGCGCAGCAGAAGAAGCAGAAGAAGGAGAAGGAGAAGGTGAAGTCTGCAGGGTGAATCAGAAGAAGTAGAAGAAGGAGAAGGAGAAGGTGAAGTCAGGAGAGTGAAGCAGAAGAAGCAGAAGAAGGAGAAGGAGAAGGTGAAGTCTGGAGGGTGAAGCAGAAGAAGCAGAAGAAGGAGAAGGAGAAGGTGAAGTCTGGAGGGCGAAGCAGAAGAAGCAGAAGAAGGAGAAGGAGAAGGTGAAGTCTGGAGGGTGAAGCAGAAGAAGCAGAAGAAGGAGAAGGAGAAGGTGAAGTCTGGAGGGTGAATCAGAAGAAGTAGAAGAAGGAGAAGGAGAAGGTGAAGTCAGGAGGGTGAATCAGAAGAAGTAGAAGAAGGAGAAGGAGAAGGTGAAGTCAGGAGGGTGAAGCAGAAGAAGCAGAAGAAGGAGAAGGAGAAGGTGAAGTCAGGAGGGTGAATCGGAAGAAGTAGAAGAAGGAGAAGGAGAAGGTGAAGTCTGGAGGGTGAATCAGAAGAAGTAGAAGAAGGAGAAGGAGAAGGTGATGTCTGGAGGGTGAATCAGAAGAAGTAGAAGAAGGAGAAGGAGAAGGTGAAGTCTGGAGGGTGAATCAGAAGAAGCAGAAGAAGGAGAAGGAGAAGGTGACGTCTGGAGGGAGAAGCAGAAGAAGTAGAAGAAGGAGAAGGAGAAGGTGAAGTCTGGAGGGTGAATCAGAAGAAGTAGAAGAAGGAGAAGGAGAAGGTGAAGTCTGGAGGGTGAATCAGAAGAAGTAGAAGACGGAGAAGGAGAAGGTGAAGTCTGGAGGGTGAATCAGAAGAAGCAGAAGAACGAGAAGGAGAAGGTGAAGTCTGGAGGGTGAATCAGCAGAAGTAGAAGAAGGAGAAGGAGAAGGTGAAGTCTGGAGGGTGAATCAGAAGAAGCAGAAGAACGTGAAGGAGAAGGTGAAGTCTGGAGGGTGAATCAGAAGAAGTAGAAGAAGGAGAATGAGAAGGTGAAGTCTGGAGGATGAATCAGAAGAAGCAGAAGAAGGAGAAGGAGAAGGTGAAGTCTGGAGGGTGAATCAGAAGAAGCAGAAGAAGGAGAAGGAGAAGGTGAAGTCTGGAGGGAGAATCAGAAGAAGCAGAATAAGGAGAAGGAGAAGGTGAAGTCTGGAGGGTGAATCAGAAGAAGCAGAAGAAGGAGAAGGAGAAGGTGAAGTCTGGAGGGTGAATCAGAAGAAGTAGAAGAAGGAGAAGGAGAAGGTGAAGTCTGGAGGGTGAATCAGAAGCAGTAGAAGAAGGAGAAGGAGAAGGTGAAGTCTGGAGGGTGAAGCAGAAGAAGTAGAAGAAGGAGAAGGAGAAGGTGAAGTCAGGAGGGTGAATCAGAAGAAGTAGAAGAAGGAGAAGGAGAAGGTGAAGTCAGGAGTGTGAATCAGAAGAAGCAGAAGAAGGAGAAGGAGAAGGTGAAGTCTGGAGGGTGAATCAGAAGAATCAGAAGAAGGAGAAGGAGAAGGTGAAGTCTGGAGGGTGAATCAGAAGAAGCAGAAGAAAGAGAAGGAGAAGGTGAATTCTGGAGGGTGAAGCAGAAGAAACAGAAGAAGGAGAAGGAGAAGGTGAAGACTGGAGGATGTATCAGAAGAAGTAGAAGAAGGAGAAGGAGAAGGTGAGGTCTGGAGGGTGAATCAGAAGAAGTAGAAGAAGGAGAAGGAGAAGGTGAAGTCTGGAGGGTGAATCAGAAGAAGCAGAAGAAGGAGAAGGAGAAGGTGAAGTCTGGAGGGTGAATCAGAAGAAGCAGAAGAAGGAGAAGGAGAAGATTAAGTCTGGAGGGTGAATCAGAAGTAGTAGAAGAAGTAGAAGGAGAAGGTGAGGTCTGGAGGGTGAATCAGAAGAAGCAGAAGAAGGAGAAGGAGAAGGTGAAGTCTGGAGGGTGAATCAGAAGAAGCAGAAGAAGGAGAAGGAGAAGGTGAAGTCTGGAGGGTGAATCAGAAGAAGCAGAAGAAGGAGAAGGAGAAGGTGAAGTCAGGAGGGTGAATCAGAAGAAGCAGAAGAAGGAGAAGGAGAAGGTGAAGTTAGGAGGGTGAATCAGAAGAAGCAGAAGAAGGAGAAGGAGAAGGTGAAGTCTGGAGGGTGAATCAGAAGAAGCAGAAGAAAGAGAAGGAGAAGGTGAAGTCTGGATGGTGAATCAGAAGAAGTAGAAGAAGGAGAAGGAGAAGGTGAAGTCTGGAGGGTGAATCAGAAGAAGTAGAAGAAGGAGAAGGAGAAGGTGAAGTCTGGAGGGTGAATCAGAAGAAGTAGAAGAAGAAGGAGAATGTGAAGTCTGGAGGGTGAAGCAGAAGAAGTAGAAAAGGAGAAGGAGAAGGTGAAGTCAGGAGGGTGAATCAGAAGAAGTAGAAGAAGGAGAAGGAGAAGGTGAAGTCAGGAGTGTGAATCAGAAGAAGCAGAAGAAGGAGAAGGAGAAGGTGAAGTCTGGAGGGTGAATCAGAAGAATCAGAAGAAGGAGAAGGAGAAGGTGAAGTCTGGAGGGAGAATCAGAAGAAGCAGAAGAAAGAGAAGGAGAAGGTGAAGTCTGGAGGGTGAATCAGAAGAAGTAGAAGAAGGAGAAGGAGAAGGTGAAGTCTGGAGGGTGAATCAGAAGAAGCAGAAGAAGGAGAAGGAGAAGGTGAAGTCTGGAGGGTGAATCAGAAGAAGCAGAAGAAGGAGAAGGAAAAGGTGAAGTCTGGAGGGTGAATCAGAAGAAGCAGAAGAAGGAGAAGGAGAAGGTGAAGTCTGGAGGGTGAATCAGAAGAAGCAGAATAAGGAGAAGGAGAAGGTGAAGTCTGGAGGGTGAATCAGAAGAAGCAGAAGAAGGAGAAGGAGAAGGTGAAGTCTGGAGGGTGAATCAGAAGAAGTAGAAGAAGGAGAAGGAGAAGGTGAAGTCTGGAGGGTGAAGCAGAAGAAGTAGAAGAAGGAGAAGGAGAAGGTGAAGTCAGGAGGGTGAATCAGAAGAAGCAGAAGAAGGAGAAGGAGAAGGTGAAGTCTGGAGGGTGAATCAGAAGAATCAGAAGGAGAAGGAGAAGATGAAGTCTGGAGGGTGAATCAGAAGAAGCAGAAGAAAGAGAAGGAGAAGGGGAAGTCTGGAGGGTGAAGCAGAAGAAACAGAAGAAGGAGAAGGAGTAGGTGAAGACTGGAGGGTGAATCAGAAGAAGTAGAAGAAGGAGAAGGAGAAGGTGAAGTCTGGAGGGTGAATCAGACGAAGTAGAAGAAGGAGAAGGAGAAGGTGAAGTCTGGAGGGTGAATCAGAAGAAGTAGAAGAAGGAGAAGGAGAAGGTGAAGTCTGGAGGGTGAATCAGAAGAAGCAGAAGAAGGAGAAGGAGAAGATGAAGTCTGGAGGGTGAATCAGAAGAAGCAGAAGAAGGGGAAGGAAAAGGTGAAGTCAGGAGCGTGAATCAGAAGAAGCAGAAGAAGGAGAAGGAGAAGGTGAAGTTAGGAGGGTGAATCAGAAGAAGCAGAAGAAGGAGAAGGAGCAGGTGAAGTCAGGGGGGTGAAGCAGAAGAATTAGAAGAAGGAGAAGGAGAAGGTGAAGTCAGGACGGTGAAGCAGAAGAAGCAGAAGAAGGAGAAGGAGAAGGTGAAGTCTGGAGGGTGAAGCAGAAGAAGCAGAAGAAGGAGAAGGAGAGGGTGAAGTCTGGAGGGTGAATCAGAAGAAGTAGAAGAAGGAGAAGGAGAATGTGAAGTCAGGAGAGTGAAGTAGAAGAAGCAGAAGAAGGAGAAGGAGAAGGTGAAGTCTGGAGGGCGAAGCAGAAGAAGCAGAAGAAGGAGAAGGAGAAGGTGAAGTCTGGAGGGTGAAGCAGAAGAAGCAGAAGAAGGAGAAGGAGTAGGTGAAGTCTGGAGGGTGAATCAGAAGAAGTAGAAGAAGGAGAAGGCTAAGGTGAAGTCAGGATGGTGAAGCAGAAGAAGCAGAAGAAGGAGAAGGAGAAGGTGAAGTCTGGAGGGTGAAGCAGAAGAAGTAGAAGAAGGAGAAGGAGAAGGTGAAGTCTGGAGGGTGAAGCAGAAGAAGCAGAAGAAGGAGAAGGAGAAGGTGAAGTCAGGAGGGTGGATCAGAAGAAGTAGAAGAAGGAGAAGGAGAAGTGAAGTCTGGAGGGTGAATCAGAAGAAGCAGAAGAAGGAGAAGGAGAAGGTGAAGTCTGGAGGGTGAAGCAGAAGAAGTAGAAGAAGGAGAAGGAGAAGATGAAGTCTGGAGGGTGAATCAGAAGAAGTAGAAGAAGGAGAAGGAGAAGGTGAGGTCTGGAGGGTGTATCAGAAGAAGCAGAAGAAGGAGAACGAGAAGGTGAAGTCTGGAGGGTGAATCAGAAGAAGCAGAGGAAGGAGAAGGAGAAGGTGAAGTCTGGAGGGTGAATCAGAAGAAGCAGAAGAAGGGGAAGGAAAAGGTGAAGTCAGGAGCGTGAATCAGAAGAAGCAGAAGAAGGAGAAGGAGAAGGTGAAGTTAGGAGGGTGAATCAGAACAAGCAGCAGAAGGAGAAGGAGCAGGTGAAGTCAGGGGGGGTGAAGCAGAAGAATTAGAAGAAGGAGAAGGAGAAGGTGAAGTCAGGACGGTGAAGCAGAAGAAGCAGAAGAAGGAGAAGGAGAAGGTGAAGTCTGGAGGGTGAAGCAGAAGAAGCAGAAGAAGGAGAAGGAGAGGGTGAAGTCTGGAGGGTGAATCAGAAGAAGTAGAAGAAGGAGAAAGAGAATGTGAAGTCAGGAGAGTGAAGTAGAAGAAGCAGAAGAAGGAGAAGGAGAAGGTGAAGTCTGGAGGGCGAAGCAGAAGAAGCAGAAGAAGGAGAAGGAGAAGGTGAAGTCTGGAGGGTGAAGCAGAAGAAGCAGAAGAAGGAGAAGGAGTAGGTGAAGTCTGGAGGGTGAATCAGAAGAAGTAGAAGAAGGAGAAGGCTAAGGTGAAGTCAGGATGGTGAAGCAGAAGAAGCAGAAGAAGGAGAAGGAGAAGGTGAAGTCTGGAGGGTGAAGCAGAAGAAGTAGAAGAAGGAGAAGGAGAAGGTGAAGTCTGGAGGGTGAAGCAGAAGAAGCAGAAGAAGGAGAAGGAGAAGGTGAAGTCAGGAGGGTGGATCAGAAGAAGTAGAAGAAGGAGAAGGAGAAGGTGAAGTCTGGAGGGCGCAGCAGAAGAAGCAGAAGAAGGAGAAAGAGAAGGTGAAGTCTGGAGGGTGAAGCAGAAGAAGCAGAAGAAGGAGAAGGAGTAGGTGAAGTCTGGAGGGTGAATCAGAAGAAGTAGAAGAAGGAGAAGGAGAAGGTGAAGTCAGGAGGGTGAAGCAGAAGAAGCAGAAGAAGGAGAAGGAGAAGGTGAAGTCTGGAGGGTGAAGCAGAAGAAGCAGAAGAAGGAGAAGGAGAAGGTGAAGTCTGGAGGGTGAATCAGAAGAAGCAGAAGAAGGAGAAGGAGAAGGTGAAGTCTGGAGGGTGAATAAGAAGAAGCAGAAGAAGGAGAAGGAGAAGATGAAGTCTGGAGGGTGAATCAGAAGAAGTAGAAGAAGGAGAAGGAGAAGATGAGGTCTGGAGGGTGAATCAGAAGAAGCAGAAGAAGGAGAAGGAGAAGGTGAAGTCTGGAGGGTGAATCAGAAGAAGCAGAAGAAGGAGAAGGAGAAGGTGAAGTCTGGAGGGTGAATTAGAAGAAGCAGAAGAAGGAGAAGGAGAAGGTGAAGTCAGGAGGGTGAATCAGAAGAAGCAGAAGAAGGAGAAGGAGCAGGTGAAGTCAGGGGGGTGAAGCAGAAGAAGTAGAAGAAGGAGAAGGAGAAGGTGAAGTCAGGAGGGTGAAGCAGAAGAAGCAGAAGAAGGAGAAGGAGAAGGTGAAGTCTGGAGGGCGCAGCAGAAGAAGCAGAAGAAGGAGAAGGAGAAGGTGAAGTCTGCAGGGTGAATCAGAAGAAGTAGAAGAAGGAGAAGGAGAAGGTGAAGTCAGGAGAGTGAAGCAGAAGAAGCAGAAGAAGGAGAAGGAGAAGGTGAAGTCTGGAGGGTGAAGCAGAAGAAGCAGAAGAAGGAGAAGGAGAAGGTGAAGTCTGGAGGGCGAAGCAGAAGAAGCAGAAGAAGGAGAAGGAGAAGGTGAAGTCTGGAGGGTGAAGCAGAAGAAGCAGAAGAAGGAGAAGGAGAAGGTGAAGTCTGGAGGGTGAATCAGAAGAAGTAGAAGAAGGAAAAGGAGAAGGTGAAGTCAGGAGGGTGAATCAGAAGAAGTAGAAGAAGGAGAAGGAGAAGGTGAAGTCAGGAGGGTGAAGCAGAAGAAGCAGAAGAAGGAGAAGGAGAAGGTGAAGTCAGGAGGGTGAATCGGAAGAAGTAGAAGAAGGAGATGGAGAAGGTGAAGTCTGGAGGGTGAATCAGAAGAAGTAGAAGAAGGAGAAGGAGAAGGTGATGTCTGGAGGGTGAATCAGAAGAAGTAGAAGAAGGAGAAGGAGAAGGTGAAGTCTGGAGGGTGAATCAGAAGAAGCAGAAGAAGGAGAAGGAGAAGGTGACGTCTGGAGGGAGAAGCAGAAGAAGTAGAAGAAGGAGAAGGAGAAGGTGAAGTCTGGAGGGTGAATCAGAAGAAGTAGAAGAAGGAGAAGGAGAAGGTGAAGTCTGGAGGGTGAATCAGAAGAAGTAGAAGACGGAGAAGGAGAAGGTGAAGTCTGGAGGGTGAATCAGAAGAAGCAGAAGAACGAGAAGGAGAAGGTGAAGTCTGGAGGGTGAATCAGCAGAAGTAGAAGAAGGAGAAGGAGAAGGTGTTGTCTGGAGGGTGAATCAGAAGAAGTTGACGAAGGAGAAGGAGAAGGTGAAGTCTGGAGGGTGAATCAGAAGAAGCAGAAGAACGAGAAGGAGAAGGTGAAGTCTGGAGGGTGAATCAGAAGAAGTAGAAGAAGGAGAATGAGAAGGTGAAGTCTGGAGGATGAATCAGAAGAAGCAGAAGAAGGAGAAGGAGAAGGTGAAGTCTGGAGGGTGAATCAGAAGAAGCAGAAGAAGGAGAAGGAGAAGGTGAAGTCTGGAGGGAGAATCAGAAGAAGCAGAATAAGGAGAAGGAGAAGGTGAAGTCTGGAGGGTGAATCAGAAGAAGCAGAAGAAGGAGAAGGAGAAGGTGAAGTCTGGAGGGTGAATCAGAAGAAGTAGAAGAAGGAGAAGGAGAAGGTGAAGTCTGGAGGGTGAATCAGAAGAAGTAGAAGAAGGAGAAGGAGAAGGTGAAGTCTGGAGGGTGAATCAGAAGCAGTAGAAGAAGGAGAAGGAGAAGGTGAAGTCTGGAGGGTGAAGCAGAAGAAGTAGAAGAAGGAGAAGGAGAAGGTGAAGTCAGGAGGGTGAATCAGAAGAAGTAGAAGAAGGAGAAGGAGAAGGTGAAGTCAGGAGTGTGAATCAGAAGAAGCAGAAGAAGGAGAAGGAGAAGGTGAAGTCTGGAGGGTGAATCAGAAGAATCAGAAGAAGGAGAAGGAGAAGGTGAAGTCTGGAGGGTGAATCAGAAGAAGCAGAAGAAAGAGAAGGAGAAGGTGAATTCTGGAGGGTGAAGCAGAAGAAACAGAAGAAGGAGAAGGAGAAGGTGAAGACTGGAGGATGTATCAGAAGAAGTAGAAGAAGGAGAAGGAGAAGGTGAGGTCAGGAGGGTGGATCAGAAGAAGTAGAAGAAGGAGAAGGAGAAGGTGAAGTCTGGAGGGCGCAGCAGAAGAAGCAGAAGAAGGAGAAAGAGAAGGTGAAGTCTGGAGGGTGAAGCAGAAGAAGCAGAAGAAGGAGAAGGAGTAGGTGAAGTCTGGAGGGTGAATCAGAATAAGTAGAAGAAGGAGAAGGAGAAGGTGAAGTCAGGAGGGTGAAGCAGAAGAAGCAGAAGAAGGAGAAGGAGAAGGTGAAGTCTGGAGGGTGAAGCAGAAGAAGCAGAAGAAGGAGAAGGAGAAGGTGAAGTCTGGAGGGTGAATCAGAAGAAGCAGAAGAAGGAGAAGGAGAAGGTGAAGTCTGGAGGGTGAATAAGAAGAAGCAGAAGAAGGAGAAGGAGAAGATGAAGTCTGGAGGGTGAATCAGAAGAAGTAGAAGAAGGAGAAGGAGAAGATGAGGTCTGGAGGGTGAATCAGAAGAAGCAGAAGAAGGAGAAGGAGAAGGTGAAGTCTGGAGGGTGAATCAGAAGAAGCAGAAGAAGGAGAAGGAGAAGGTGAAGTCTGGAGGGTGAATTAGAAGAAGCAGAAGAAGGAGAAGGAGAAGGTGAAGTCAGGAGGGTGAATCAGAAGAAGCAGAAGAAGGAGAAGGAGCAGGTGAAGTCAGGGGGGTGAAGCAGAAGAAGTAGAAGAAGGAGAAGGAGAAGGTGAAGTCAGGAGGGTGAAGCAGAAGAAGCAGAAGAAGGAGAAGGAGAAGGTGAAGTCTGGAGGGCGCAGCAGAAGAAGCAGAAGAAGGAGAAGGAGAAGGTGAAGTCTGCAGGGTGAATCAGAAGAAGTAGAAGAAGGAGAAGGAGAAGGTGAAGTCAGGAGAGTGAAGCAGAAGAAGCAGAAGAAGGAGAAGGAGAAGGTGAAGTCTGGAGGGTGAAGCAGAAGAAGCAGAAGAAGGAGAAGGAGAAGGTGAAGTCTGGAGGGCGAAGCAGAAGAAGCAGAAGAAGGAGAAGGAGAAGGTGAAGTCTGGAGGGTGAAGCAGAAGAAGCAGAAGAAGGAGAAGGAGAAGGTGAAGTCTGGAGGGTGAATCAGAAGAAGTAGAAGAAGGAAAAGGAGAAGGTGAAGTCAGGAGGGTGAATCAGAAGAAGTAGAAGAAGGAGAAGGAGAAGGTGAAGTCAGGAGGGTGAAGCAGAAGAAGCAGAAGAAGGAGAAGGAGAAGGTGAAGTCAGGAGGGTGAATCGGAAGAAGTAGAAGAAGGAGATGGAGAAGGTGAAGTCTGGAGGGTGAATCAGAAGAAGTAGAAGAAGGAGAAGGAGAAGGTGATGTCTGGAGGGTGAATCAGAAGAAGTAGAAGAAGGAGAAGGAGAAGGTGAAGTCTGGAGGGTGAATCAGAAGAAGCAGAAGAAGGAGAAGGAGAAGGTGACGTCTGGAGGGAGAAGCAGAAGAAGTAGAAGAAGGAGAAGGAGAAGGTGAAGTCTGGAGGGTGAATCAGAAGAAGTAGAAGAAGGAGAAGGAGAAGGTGAAGTCTGGAGGGTGAATCAGAAGAAGTAGAAGACGGAGAAGGAGAAGGTGAAGTCTGGAGGGTGAATCAGAAGAAGCAGAAGAACGAGAAGGAGAAGGTGAAGTCTGGAGGGTGAATCAGCAGAAGTAGAAGAAGGAGAAGGAGAAGGTGTTGTCTGGAGGGTGAATCAGAAGAAGTTGACGAAGGAGAAGGAGAAGGTGAAGTCTGGAGGGTGAATCAGAAGAAGCAGAAGAACGAGAAGGAGAAGGTGAAGTCTGGAGGGTGAATCAGAAGAAGTAGAAGAAGGAGAATGAGAAGGTGAAGTCTGGAGGATGAATCAGAAGAAGCAGAAGAAGGAGAAGGAGAAGGTGAAGTCTGGAGGGTGAATCAGAAGAAGCAGAAGAAGGAGAAGGAGAAGGTGAAGTCTGGAGGGAGAATCAGAAGAAGCAGAATAAGGAGAAGGAGAAGGTGAAGTCTGGAGGGTGAATCAGAAGAAGCAGAAGAAGGAGAAGGAGAAGGTGAAGTCTGGAGGGTGAATCAGAAGAAGTAGAAGAAGGAGAAGGAGAAGGTGAAGTCTGGAGGGTGAATCAGAAGAAGTAGAAGAAGGAGAAGGAGAAGGTGAAGTCTGGAGGGTGAATCAGAAGCAGTAGAAGAAGGAGAAGGAGAAGGTGAAGTCTGGAGGGTGAAGCAGAAGAAGTAGAAGAAGGAGAAGGAGAAGGTGAAGTCAGGAGGGTGAATCAGAAGAAGTAGAAGAAGGAGAAGGAGAAGGTGAAGTCAGGAGTGTGAATCAGAAGAAGCAGAAGAAGGAGAAGGAGAAGGTGAAGTCTGGAGGGTGAATCAGAAGAATCAGAAGAAGGAGAAGGAGAAGGTGAAGTCTGGAGGGTGAATCAGAAGAAGCAGAAGAAAGAGAAGGAGAAGGTGAATTCTGGAGGGTGAAGCAGAAGAAACAGAAGAAGGAGAAGGAGAAGGTGAAGACTGGAGGATGTATCAGAAGAAGTAGAAGAAGGAGAAGGAGAAGGTGAGGTCTGGAGGGTGAACCAGAAGAAGTAGAAGAAGGAGAAGGAGAAGATGAAGTCTGGAGGGTGAATCAGAAGAAGCAGAAGAAGGAGAAGGAGAAGGTGAGGTCTGGAGGGTGAATCAGAAGAAGCAGAAGAAGGAGAAGGAGAAGGTGAAGTCTGGAGGGTGAATCAGAAGAAGCAGAGGAAGGAGAAGGAGAAGGTGAAGTCTGGAGGGTGAATCAGAAGAAGCAGAAGAAGGGGAAGGAAAAGGTGAAGTCAGGAGCGTGAATCAGAAGAAGCAGAAGAAGGAGAAGGAGAAGGTGAAGTTAGGAGGGTGAATCAGAAGAAGCAGAAGAAGGAGAAGGAGCAGGTGAAGTCAGGGGGGTGAAGCAGAAGAATTAGAAGAAGGAGAAGGAGAAGGTGAAGTCAGGACGGTGAAGCAGAAGAAGCAGAAGAAGGAGAAGGAGAAGGTGAAGTCTGGAGGGTGAAGCAGAAGAAGCAGAAGAAGGAGAAGGAGAGGGTGAAGTCTGGAGGGTGAATCAGAAGAAGTAGAAGAAGGAGAAAGAGAATGTGAAGTCAGGAGAGTGAAGTAGAAGAAGCAGAAGAAGGAGAAGGAGAAGGTGAAGTCTGGAGGGCGAAGCAGAAGAAGCAGAAGAAGGAGAAGGAGAAGGTGAAGTCTGGAGGGTGAAGCAGAAGAAGCAGAAGAAGGAGAAGGAGTAGGTGAAGTCTGGAGGGTGAATCAGAAGAAGTAGAAGAAGGAGAAGGCTAAGGTGAAGTCAGGATGGTGAAGCAGAAGAAGCAGAAGAAGGAGAAGGAGAAGGTGAAGTCTGGAGGGTGAAGCAGAAGAAGTAGAAGAAGGAGAAGGAGAAGGTGAAGTCTGGAGGGTGAAGCAGAAGAAGCAGAAGAAGGAGAAGGAGAAGGTGAAGTCAGGAGGGTGGATCAGAAGAAGTAGAAGAAGGAGAAGGAGAAGTGAAGTCTGGAGGGTGAATCAGAAGAAGCAGAAGAAGGAGAAGGAGAAGGTGAAGTCTGGAGGGCGCAGCAGAAGAAGCAGAAGAAGGAGAAAGAGAAGGTGAAGTCTGGAGGGCGAAGCAGAAGAAGCAGAAGAAGGAGAAGGAGAAGGTGAAGTCTGGAGGGTGAAGCAGAAGAAGCAGAAGAAGGAGAAGGAGTAGGTGAAGTCTGGAGGGTGAATCAGAAGAAGTAGAAGAAGGAGAAGGAGAAGGTGAAGTCAGGAGGGTGAAGCAGAAGAAGCAGAAGAAGGAGAAGGAGAAGGTGAAGTCTGGAGGGTGAAGCAGAAGAAGCAGAAGAAGGAGAAGGAGAAGGTGAAGTCTGGAGGGTGAATCAGAAGAAGCAGAAGAAGGAGAAGGAGAAGGTGAAGTCTGGAGGGTGAATAAGAAGAAGCAGAAGAAGGAGAAGGAGAAGATGAAGTCTGGAGGGTGAATCAGAAGAAGTAGAAGAAGGAGAAGGAGAAGGTGAGGTCTGGAGGGTGAATCAGAAGAAGCAGAAGAAGGAGAAGGAGAAGGTGAAGTCTGGAGGGTGAATCAGAAGAAGCAGAAGAAGGAGAAGGAGAAGGTGAAGTCTGGAGAGTGAATTAGAAGAAGCAGAAGAAGGAGAAGGAGAAGGTGAAGTCAGGAGGGTGAATCAGAAGAAGCAGAAGAAGGAGAAGGAGCAGGTGAAGTCAGGGGGGTGAAGCAGAAGAAGTAGAAGAAGGAGAAGGAGAAGGTGAAGTCAGGAGGGTGAAGCAGAAGAAGCAGAAGAAGGAGAAGGAGAAGGTGAAGTCTGGAGGGCGCAGCAGAAGAAGCAGAAGAAGGAGAAGGAGAAGGTGAAGTCTGCAGGGTGAATCAGAAGAAGTAGAAGAAGGAGAAGGAGAAGGTGAAGTCAGGAGAGTGAAGCAGAAGAAGCAGAAGAAGGAGAAGGAGAAGGTGAAGTCTGGAGGGTGAAGCAGAAGAAGCAGAAGAAGGAGAAGGAGAAGGTGACGTCTGGAGGGCGAAGCAGAAGAAGCAGAAGAAGGAGAAGGAGAAGGTGAAGTCTGGAGGGTGAAGCAGAAGAAGCAGAAGAAGGAGAAGGAGAAGGTGAAGTCTGGAGGGTGAATCAGAAGAAGTAGAAGAAGGAGAAGGAGAAGTTGAAGTCAGGAGGGTGAATCAGAAGAAGTAGAAGAAGGAGAAGGAGAAGGTGAAGTCAGGAGGGTGAAGCAGAAGAAGCAGAAGAAGGAGAAGGAGAAGGTGAAGTCAGGAGGGTGAATCGGAAGAAGTAGAAGAAGGAGAAGGAGAAGGTGAAGTCTGGAGGGTGACTCAGAAGAAGTAGAAGAAGGAGAAGGAGAAGGTGATGTCTAGAGGGTGAATCAGAAGAAGTAGAAGAAGGAGAAGGAGAAGGTGAAGTCTGGAGGGTGAATCAGAAGAAGCAGAAAAAGGAGAAGGAGAAGGTGACGTCTGGAGGGAGAAGCAGAAGAAGTAGAAGAAGGAGAAGGAGAAGGTGAAGTCTGGAGGGTGAATCAGAAGAAGTAGAAGAAGGAGAAGGAGAAGGTGAAGTCTGGAGGGTGAATCAGAAGAAGTAGAAGACGGAGAAGGAGAAGGTGAAGTCTGGAGGGTGAATCAGAAGAAGCAGAAGAACGAGAAGGAGAAGGTGAAGTCTGGAGGGTGAATCAGCAGAAGTAGAAGAAGGAGAAGGAGAAGGTGTTGTCTGGAGGGTGAATCAGAAGAAGTTGACGAAGGAGAAGGAGAAGGTGAAGTCTGGAGGGTGAATCAGAAGAAGCAGAAGAACGAGAAGGAGAAGGTGAAGTCTGGAGGGTGAATCAGAAGAAGTAGAAAAAGGAGAATGAGAAGGTGAAGTCTGGAGGATGAATCAGAAGAAGCAGAAGAAGGAGAAGGAGAAGGTGAAGTCTGGAGGGTGAATCAGAAGAAGCAGAAGAAGGAGAAGGAGAAGGTGAAGTCTGGAGGGAGAATCAGAAGAAGCAGAATAAGGAGAAGGAGAAGGTGAAGTCTGGAGGGTGAATCAGAAGAAGCAGAAGAAGGAGAAGGAGAAGGTGAAGTCTGGAGGGTGAATCAGAAGAAGTAGAAGAAGGAGAAGGAGAAGGTGAAGTCTGGAGGGTGAATCAGAAGAAGTAGAAGAAGGAGAAGGAGAAGGTGAAGTCTGGAGGGTGAATCAGAAGCAGTAGAAGAAGGAGAAGGAGAAGGTGAAGTCTGGAGGGTGAAGCAGAAGAAGTAGAAGAAGGAGAAGGAGAAGGTGAAGTCAGGAGGGTGAATCAGAAGAAGTAGAAGAAGGAGAAGGAGAAGGTGAAGTCAGGAGTGTGAATCAGAAGA
Source organism: Somniosus microcephalus (assembly GCF_052327205.1). Lineage (NCBI taxonomy): Eukaryota > Metazoa > Chordata > Chondrichthyes > Squaliformes > Somniosidae > Somniosus > Somniosus microcephalus. The sequence continues at coordinate 195,429 of NW_028225393.1, read as the reverse complement.
AGCAGAAGAAGGAGAAGGAGAAGGTGAAGTCTGGAGGCTGAATCAGAAGAATCAGAAGAAGGAGAAGGAGAAGGTGAAGTCTGGAGGGTGAATCAGAAGAAGCAGAAGAAGGAGAAGGTGAAGTCTGGAGGGTGAATCAGAAGAAGCAGAAGAAGGAGAAGGAGAAGGTGAAGTCAGGAGGTTGAATCAGAAGAAGCAGAAGAAGGAGAAGGAGAAGGTGAAGTCTGGAGGGTGAATCAGAAGAAGCAGAAGAAGGAGAAGGAGAAGATGAAATCTGGAGGGTGAATCAGAAGAAGTAGAAGAAGGAGAAGGAGAAGGTGAAGTCTGGAGGGTGAAGCAGAAGAAGCAGAAGAAGGAGAAGGAGAAGGTCAAGTCTGGAGGGTGAATCAGAAGAAGTAGAAGAAGGAGAAGGAGAAGGTGAAGTCTGGAGGGTGAAGCAGAAGAAGTAGAAGAAGGAGAAGGAGAAGGTGAAGTCAGGAGGGTGAATCAGAAGAAGTAGAAGAAGAAGAAGGAGAAGGTGAAGTCAGGAGGGTGAATCAGAAGAAGCAGAAGAAGGAGAAGGAGAAGGTGAAGTCTGGAGGGTGAATCAGAAGAATCAGAAGAAGGAGAAGGAGAAGGTGAAGTCTGGAGGGTGAATCAGAAGAAGCAGAAGAAAGAGAAGGAGAAGGTGAAGTCTGGAGGGTGAATCAGAAGAAGCAGAAGAAGGAGAAGGAGAAGGTGAAGTCAGGAGGGTGAATCAGAAGAAGCAGAAGAAGGAGAAGGAGAAGGTGAAGTTAGGAGGGTTAATCAGAAGAAGCAGAAGAAGGAGAAGGAGCAGGTGATGTCAGGGGGATGAAGCAGAAGAATTAGAAGAAGGAGAAGGAGAAGGTGAAGTCAGGACGGTGAAGCAGAAGAAGCAGAAGAAGGAGAAGGAGAAGATGAAGTCTGGAGGGTGAATCAGAAGAAGTAGAAGAAGGAGAAGGAGAAGGTCAAGTCTGGAGGGTGAATCGGAAGAAGTAGAAGAAGGAGAAGGAGAAGGTGAAGTCTGGAGGGTGAAGCAGAAGAAGTAGAAGAAGGAGAAGGAGAAGGTGAAGTCAGGAGGGTGAATCAGAAGAAGCAGAAGAAGGAGAAGGAGAAGGTGAAGTCTGGAGGGTGAATCAGAAGAAGCAGAAGAAGGAGAAGGAGAAGATGAAATCTGGAGGGTGAATCAGAAGAAGTAGAAGAAGGAGAAGGAGAAGGTGAGGTCTGGAGGGTGAATCAGAAGAAGTAGAAGAAGGAGAAGGAGAAGGTGAAGTCTGGAGGGTGAAACAGAAGAAGCAGAAGAAGGAGAAGGAGAAGGTGAAGTCTGGAGGGTGAATCAGAAGAAGTAGAAGAAGGAGAAGGAGAAGGTGAAGTCTGGAGGGTGAATCAGAAGAAGCAGAAGAAGGAGAAGGAGAAGGTGAAGTCTGGAGGGTGAATCAGAAGAAGCAGAAGAAGGAGAAGGAGAAGGTGAAGTCTGGAGGGTGAATCAGAAGAAGCAGAAGAAGGCGAAGGAGAAGTTGAAGTCTGGAGAGTGAATCAGAAGAAGCAGAATAAGGAGAAGTGAAGGTGAAGTATGGAGGGTGAATCAGAAGAAGCAGAAGAAGGAGAAGGAGAAGGTGAAGTCTGGAGGGTGAATCAGAAGAATTAGAAGAAGGAGAAGGAGAAGGTGAAGTCTGGAGGGTGAAGCAGAAGAAGTAGAAGAAGGAGAAGGAGAAGGTGAAGTCAGGAGGGTGAATCAGAAGAAGTAGAAGAAGGAGAAGGAGAAGGTGAAGTCAGGAGGGTGAATCAGAAGAAGCAGAAGAAGGAGAAGGAGAAGGTGATGTCTGGAGGGTGAATCAGAAGAAGCAGAATAAGGAGAAGGAGAAGGTGAAGTCTGGAGGGTGAATCAGAAGAAGCAGAATAAGGAGAAGGAGAAGGTGAAGTCTGGAGGGTGAATCAGAAGAAGCAGAAGAAGGAGAAGGAGAAGATGAAGTCTGGAGGGTGAATCAGAAGAAGTAGAAGAAGGAGAAGGAGAAGGTGAAGTCTGGAGGGTGAAGCAGAAGAAGTAGAAGAAGGAGAAGGAGAAGGTGAAGTCAGGAGGGTGAATCAGAAGAAGTAGAAGAAGGAGAAGGAGAAGGTGAAGTCAGGAGGGTGAATCAGAAGAAGCAGAAGAAGGAGAAGGAGAAGTTGAAGTCTGGAGGGTGAATCAGAAGAATCAGAAGAAGGAGAAGGAGAAGGTGAAGTCTGGAGGGTGAATCAGAAGAAGCAGAAGAAAGAGAAGGAGAAGGTGAAGTCTGGAGGGTGAAGCAGAAGAAACAGAAGAAGGAGAAGGAGAAGGTGAAGACTGGAGGGTGAATCAGAAGAATTGGAAGAAGGAGAAGGAGAAGGTGAAGTTTGGAGGGTGAATCAGAAGAAGTAGAAGAAGGAGAAGGAGAAGGTGAAGTCTGGAGGGTGAATCAGAAGAAGCAGAAGAAGGAGAAGGAGAAGGTGAAGTCTGGAGGGTGAATCAGAAGAAGCAGAAGAAGGAGAAGGAGAAGATGAAGTCTGGAGGGTGAATCAGAAGAAGTAGAAGAAGGAGAAGGAGAAGGTGAAGTCTGGAGGGTGAATCAGAAGAAGCAGAAGAAAGAGAAGGAGAAGGTGAAGTCTGGAGGGTGAATCAGAAGAAGTAGAAGAGGGAGAAGGAGAAGGTGAAGTCTGGAGGGTGAATCAGAAGAAGCAGAAGAAGGAGAAGGAGAAGGTGAAGTCTGGAGGGTGAATCAGAAGAAGCAGAAGAAGGAGAAGGAGAAGGTGAAGTCTGGAGGGTGAATCAGAAGAAGCAGAAGAAGGAGAAGGAGAAGTTGAAGTCTGGAGGGTGAATCAGAAGAAGCAGAATAAGGAGAAGTGAAGGTGAAGTATGGAGGGTGAATCAGAAGAAGCAGAAGAAGAAGAAGGAGAAGGTGAAGTCTGGAGGGTGAATCAGAAGAAGTAGAAGAAGGAGAAGGAGAAGGTGAAGTCTGGAGGGTGAAGCAGAAGAAGTAGAATAAGGAGAAGGAGAAGGTGAAGTCAGGAGGGTGAATCAGAAGAAGTAGAAGAAGGAGAAGGAGAAGGTGAAGTCAGGAGGGTGAATCAGAAGAAGCAGAAGAAGGAGAAGGAGAAGGTGAAGTCTGGAGGGTGAATCAGAAGAAGCAGAATAAGGAGAAGGTGAAGTCTGGAGGGTGAATCAGAAGAAGCAGAATAAGGAGAAGGAGAAGGTGAAGTCTGGAGGGTGAATCAGAAGAAGCAGAAGAAGGAGAAGGAGAAGATGAAGTCTGGAGGGTGAATCAGAAGAAGTAGAAGAAGGAGAAGGAGAAGGTGAAGTCTGGAGGGTGAAGCAGAAGAAGTAGAAGAAGGAGAAGGAGAAGGTGAAGTCAGGAGGGTGAATCAGAAGAAGTAGAAGAAGGAGAAGGAGAAGGTGAAGTCAGGAGGGTGAATCAGAAGAAGCAGAAGAAGGAGAAGGAGAAGGTGAAGTCCGGAGGGTGAATCAGAAGAATCAGAAGAAGGAGAAGGAGAAGGTGAAGTCTGGAGGGTGAATCAGAAGAAGCAGAAGAAAGAGAAGGAGAAGGTGAAGTCTGGAGGGTGAAGCAGAAGAAACAGAAGAAGGAGAAGGAGAAGGTGAAGACTGGAGGGTGAATCAGAAGAAGTGGAAGAAGGAGAAGGAGAAGGTGAAGTCTGGAGGGTGAATCAGAAGAAGTAGAAGAAGGAGAAGGAGAAGGTGAAGTCTGGAGGGTGAATCAGAAGAAGCAGAAGAAGGAGAAGGAGAAGGTGAAGTCTGGAGGGTGAGTCAGAAGAAGCAGAAGAAGGAGAAGGAGAAGATGAAGTCTGGAGGGTGAATCAGAAGAAGTAGAAGAAGGAGAAGGAGAAGGTGAAGTCTGGAGGGTGAATCAGAAGTAGTAGAAGAAGGAGAAGGAGAAGGTGAAGTCTGGACGGTGTATCAGAAGAAACAGAAGAAGGAGAAGGATAAGGTGGAGTCTGGAGGGTGAATCAGAAGAAGTAGAAGAAGGAGAAGGAGAAGGTGTAGTCTGGAGGGTGAATCAGAAGAAGTAGACGAAGGAGAAGGAGAAGGTGAAGTCTGGAGGGTGAATCAGAAGAAGCAGAAGAAGGAGATGGAGAAGGTGAAGTCTGGAGGGTGAATCAGAAGAAGTAGAAGAAGGAGAAGGAGAAGGTGAAGTCTGGAGGGTGAATCAGAAGAAGCAGGAGAAGGAGAAGGAGAAGGTGAAGTCTGGAGGGTGAATCAGAAGAAGCAGAAGAAGGAGAAGGAGAAGGTGAAGTCTGGAGGGTGAATCAGAAGAAGTAGAAGAAGGAGAAGGAGAAGGTGAAGTCTGGAGGGAGAATCAGAAGAAGTAGAAGAAGGAGAAGGAGAAGGTGAAGTCTGGAGGTTGAATCAGAAGAAGTAGAAGAAGGAGAAGGAGAAGGTGAAGTCTGGAGGGTGAAGCAGAAGAAGTAGAAGAAGGAGAAGGAGAAGGTGAAGTCAGGAGGGTGTATCAGAAGAAGTAGAAGAAGGAGAAGGAGAAGGTGAAGTCAGGAGGGTGAATCAGAAGAAGCAGAAGAAGGAGAAGGAGAAGGTGAAGTCTGGAGGGTGAATCAGAAGAATCAGAAGAAGGAGAAGGAGAAGGTGAAGTCTGGAGGGTGAATCAGAAGAAGCAGAAGAAAGAGAAGGAGATGGTGAAGTCTGGAGGTTGAATCAGAAGAAGTAGAAGAAGGAGAAGGAGAAGGTGAAGTCTGTAGGGTGAATCAGAAGAAGCAGAGGAAGGAGAAGGAGAAGGTGAAGTCTGGAGGGTGAATCAGAAGAAGCAGAAGAAGTAGAAGGAGAAGGTGAAGTCTGGAGGGTGAATCAGAAGAAGCAGAAGAAGGAGAAGGAGAAGGTGAAGTCTGGAGGGTGAATGAGAAGAAGCAGAATAAGGAGAAGGAGAAGGTGAAGTCTGGAGGGTGAATCAGAAGAAGCAGAAGAAGGAGAAGGAGAAGGTGAAGTCTGGAGGGTGAATCAGAAGAAGTAGAAGAAGGAGAAGGAGAAGGTGAAGTCTGGAGGGTGAAGCAGAAGAAGGAGAAGGAGAAGGTGAAGTCAGGAGGGTGAATCAGAAGAAGTAGAAGAAGGAGAAGGAGAAGGTGAAATCAGGAGGGTGAATCAGAAGAAGCAGAAGAAGGAGAAGGAGAAGGTGAAGTCTGTAGGGTGAATCAGAAGAATCAGAAGAAGGAGAAGGAGAAGGTGAAGTCTGGAGGGTGAATCAGAAGAAGCAGAAGAAAGAATAGGAGAAGGTGAAGTCTGGAGGGTGAAGCAGAAGAAACAGAAGAAGGAGAAGGAGAAGGTGAAGACTGGAGGGTGAATCAGAAGAAGTAGAAGAACGAGAAGGAGAAGGTGAAGTCTGGAGGGTGAATCAGAAGAAGTAGGAGAAGGAGAAGGAGAAGGTGAAGTCTGGAGGGTGAATCAGAAGAAGCAGAAGAAGGAGAAGGAGAAGGTGAAGTCTGGAGGGTGAATCAGAAGAAGCAGAAGAAGGAGAAGGAGAAGATGAAGTCTGGAGGGTGAATCAGAAGAAGTAGAAGAAGGAGAAGGAGAAGGTGAGGTCTGGAGGGTGAATCAGAAGAAGCAGAAGAAGGAGAAGGAGAAGGTGAAGTCTGGAGGGTGAATCAGAAGAAGCAGAAGAAGGAGAAGGAGAAGGTGAAGTCTGGAGGGTGAATCAGAAGAAGCAGAAGAAGGAGAAGGAGAAGGTGAAGTCTGGAGTGTGAATCAGAAGAAACAAAAGAAGGAGAAGGAGAAGGTGAAGTCTGGAGGGTGAATCAGAAGAAGTAGAAGAAGGAGAAGGTGTAGTCTGGAGGGTGAATCAGAAGAAGCAGAAGAAGGAGAAGGAGAAGGTGAAGTCTGGAGGGTGAATCAGAAGAAGCAGAAGAAGGAGAAGGAGAAGGTGAAGTCTGGAGGGTGAATCAGAAGAAGCAGAAGAAGGAGAAGGAGAAGGTGAGGTCTGAAGGGTGAATCAGAAGAAGCAGAAGAAGGAGAAGGAGAAGGTGAAGTCTGGAGGGTGAATCAGAAGAAGCAGAAGAAGGAGAAGGAGAAGGTGAAGTCTGGAGGGTGAATCAGAAGAAACAAAAGAAGGAGAAGGAGAAGGTGAAGTCTGGAGGGTGAATCAGAAGAAGTAGAAGAAGGAGAAGGAGAAGGTGTAGTCTGGAGGGTGAATCAGAAGAAGCAGAAGAAGGAGAAGGAGAAGGTGAAGTCTGGAGGGTGAATCAGAAGAAGCAGAAGAAGGAGAAGGAGAAGGTGAAGTCTGGAGGGTGAATCAGAAGAAGCAGAAGAAGGAGAAGGAGAAGGTGAAGTCTGGAGGGTGAATCAGAAGAAGCAGAAGAAGGAGAAGGAGAAGGTGAAGTCTGGAGGGTGAATCAGAAGAAGCAGAAGAAGGAGAAGGAGAAGGTGAAGTCAGGAGGGTGAATCAGAAGAAGCAGAAGAAGGAGAAGGAGAAGGTGAAGTTAGGAGGGTGAATCAGAAGAAGCAGAAGAAGGAGAAGGAGCAGGTGATGTCAGGGGGATGAAGCAGAATAAGTAGAAGAAGGAGAAGGAGAAGGTGAAGTCAGGACGGTGAAGCAGAAGAAGCAGAAGAAGGAGAAGGAGAAGGTGAAGTCTGGAGGGTGAATCAGAAGAAGTAGAAGAAGGAAAAGGAGAAGGTCAAGTCTGGAGGGTGAATCAGAAGAAGTAGAAGAAGGAGAAGGAGAAGGTGAAGTCTGGAGGGTGAAGCAGAAGAAGTAGAAGAAGGAGAAGGAGAAGGTGAAGTCAGGATGGTGGATCAGAAGAAGTAGAAGAAGGAGAAGGAGAAGGTGAAGTCAGGAGGGTGAATCAGAAGAAGCAGAAGAAGGAGAAGGAGAAGGTGAAGTCTGGAGGGTGAATCAGAAGAATCAGAAGAAGGAGAAGGAGAAGGTGAAGTCTGGAGGGTGAATCAGAAGAAGCAGAAGAAAGAGAAGGAGAAGGTGAAGTCTGGAGGGTGAATCAGAAGAAGTAGAAGAAGGAGAAGGAGAAGGTGAAGTCTGGAGGGTGAATCAGAAGAAGCAGAAGAAGGAGAAGGAGAAGGTGAAGTCTGGAGGGTGAATCAGAAGAAGCAGAAGAAGGAGAAGGAGAAGGTGAAGTCTGCAGGGTGAATCAGAAGAAGCAGAAGAAGGAGAAGGAGAAGGTGAAGTCTGGAGGGTGAATCAGAAGAAACAGAAGAAGGAGAAGGAGAAGGTGAAGTCTGGAGGGTGAATCAGAAGAAGCAGAAGAAGGAGAAGGAGAAGGTGAAGTCTGGAGGGTGAATCAGAAGAAGCAGAAGAAGGAGAAGGAGAAGGTGAAGTCTGGAGGGTGAATCAGAAGAAGCAGAAGAAGGAGAAGGAGAAGGTGAAGTCAGGAGGGTGAATCAGAAGAAGCAGAAGAAGGAGAAGGAGAAGGTGAAGTTAGGAGGGTGAATCAGAAGAAGCAGAAGAAGGAGAAGGAGCAGGTGATGTCAGGGGGATGAAGCAGAATAAGTAGAAGAAGGAGAAGGAGAAGGTGAAGTCAGGACGGTGAAGCAGAAGAAGCAGAAGAAGGAGAAGGAGAAGGTGAAGTCTGGAGGGTGAATCAGAAGAAGTAGAAGAAGGAAAAGGAGAAGGTCAAGTCTGGAGGGTGAATCAGAAGAAGTAGAAGAAGGAGAAGGAGAAGGTGAAGTCTGGAGGGTGAAGCAGAAGAAGTAGAAGAAGGAGAAGGAGAAGGTGAAGTCAGGATGGTGAATCAGAAGAAGTAGAAGAAGGAGAAGGAGAAGGTGAAGTCAGGAGGGTGAATCAGAAGAAGCAGAAGAAGGAGAAGGAGAAGGTGAAGTCTGGAGGGTGAATCAGAAGAATCAGAAGAAGGAGAAGGAGAAGGTGAAGTCTGGAGGGTGAATCAGAAGAAGCAGAAGAAAGAGAAGGAGAAGGTGAAGTCTGGAGGGTGAATCAGAAGAAGTAGAAGAAGGAGAAGGAGAAGGTGAAGTCTGGAGGGTGAATCAGAAGAAGCAGAAGAAGGAGAAGGAGAAGGTGATGTCTGGAGGGTGAATCAGAAGAAGCAGAAGAAGGAGAAGGAGAAGGTGAAGTCTGCAGGGTGAATCAGAAGAAGCAGAAGAAGGAGAAGGAGAAGATGAAGTCTGGAGGGTGAATCAGAAGAAGCAGAATAAGGAGAAGGAGAAGGTGAAGTCTGGAGGGTGAATCAGAAGAAGCAGAAGAAGGAGAAGGAGAAGGTGAAGTCTGGAGGGTGAATCAGAAGAAGCAGAGGAAGGAGAAGGAGAAGGTGAAGTCTGGAGGGTGAATCAGAAGAAGCAGAAGAAGTAGAAGGAGAAGGTGAAGTCTGGAGGGTGAATCAGAAGAAGCAGAAGAAGGAGAAGGAGAAGGTGAAGTCTGGAGGGTGAATGAGAAGAAGCAGAATAAGGAGAAGGAGAAGGTGAAGTCTGGAGGGTGAATCAGAAGAAGCAGAAGAAGGAGAAGGAGAAGGTGAAGTCTGGAGGGTGAATCAGAAGAAGTAGAAGAAGGAGAAGGAGAAGGTGAAGTCTGGAGGGTGAAGCAGAAGAAGGAGAAGGAGAAGGTGAAGTCAGGAGGGTGAATCAGAAGAAGTAGAAGAAGGAGAAGGAGAAGGTGAAATCAGGAGGGTGAATCAGAAGAAGCAGAAGAAGGAGAAGGAGAAGGTGAAGTCTGTAGGGTGAATCAGAAGAATCAGAAGAAGGAGAAGGAGAAGGTGAAGTCTGGAGGGTGAATCAGAAGAAGCAGAAGAAAGAGAAGGAGAAGGTGAAGTCTGGAGGGTGAAGCAGAAGAAACAGAAGAAGGAGAAGGAGAAGGTGAAGTCTGGAGGGTGAATCAGAAGAAGTAGAAGAAGGAGAAGGAGAAGGTGAAGTCTGGAGGGTGAATCAGAAGAAGTAGAAGAAGGAGAAGGAGAAGGTGAAGTCTGGAGGGTGAATCAGAAGAAGCAGAAGAAGGAGAAGGAGAAGGTGAAGTCTGGAGGGTGAATCAGAAGAAGCAGAAGAAGGAGAAGGAGAAGATGAAGTCTGGAGGGTGAATCAGAAGAAGTAGAAGAAGGAGAAGGAGAAGGTGAGGTCTGGAGGGTGAATCAGAAGAAGCAGAAGAAGGAGAAGGAGAAGGTGAAGTCTGGAGGGTGAATCAGAAGAAACAGAAGAAGGAGAAGGAGAAGGTGAAGTCTGGAGGGTGAATCAGAAGAAGTAGAAGAAGGAGAAGGAGAAGGTGTAGTCTGGAAGGTGAATCAGAAGAAGCAGAAGAAGGAGAAGGAGAAGGTGAAGTCTGGAGGGTGAATCAGAAGAAGCAGAAGAAGGAGATGGAGAAGGTGAAGTCTGGAGGGTGAATCAGAAGAAGCAGAAGAAGGAGAAGGAGAAGGTGAAGTCAGGAGGGTGAATCAGAAGAAGCAGAAGAAGGAGAAGGAGAAGGTGAAGTTAGGAGGGTGAATCAGAAGAAGCAGAAGAAGGAGAAGGAGCAGGTGATGTCAGTGGGATGAAGCAGAATAAGTAGAAGAAGGAGAAGGAGAAGATGAAGTCTGGAGGGTGAATCAGAAGAAGTAGAAGAAGGAGAAGGAGAAGGTGAGTTCTGGAGGGTGAATCAGAAGAAGCAGAAGAAGGAGAAGGAGAAGATGAAGTCTGGAGGGTGAATCAGAAGAAGTAGAAGAAGGAGAAGGAGAAGGTGAGGTCTGGAGGGTGAATCAGAAGAAGCAGAAGAAGGAGAAGGAGAAGGTGAAGTCTGGAGGGTGAATCAGAAGAAGCAGAAGAAGGAGAAGGAGAAGGTGAAGTCTGGAGGGTGAACCAGAAGAAACAGAAGAAGGAGAAGGAGAAGGTGAAGTCTGGAGAGTGAATCAGAAGAAGTAGAAGAAGGAGAAGGAGAAGGTGTAGTCTGGAGGGTGAATCAGAAGAAGCAGAAGAAGGAGAAGGAGAAGGTGAAGTCTGGAGGGTGAATCAGAAGAAGCAGAAGAAGGTGAAGGAGAAGGTGAAGTCTGGAGGGTGAATCAGAAGAAGCAGAAGAAGGAGAAGGAGAAGGTGAGTTCTGGAGGGTGAATCAGAAGAAGCAGAAGAAGGAGAAGGAGAAGGTGAAGTCTGGAGGGTGAATCAGAAGAAGCAGAAGAAGGAGAAGGAGAAGGTGAAGTCTGGAGGGTGAATCAGAAGAAACAAAAGAAGGAGAAGGAGAAGGTGAAGTCTGGAGGGTGAATCAGAAGAAGTAGAAGAAGGAGAAGGAGAAGGTGTAGTCTGGAGGGTGAATCAGAAGAAGCAGAAGAAGGAGAAGGAGAAGGTGAAGTCTGGAGGGTGAATCAGAAGAAGCAGAAGAAGGAGAAGGAGAAGGTGAAGTCTGGAGGGTGAATCAGAAGAAGCAGAAGAAGGAGAAGGAGAAGGTGAAGTCAGGAGGGTGAATCAGAAGAAGCAGAAGAAGGAGAAGGAGAAGGTGAAGTTAGGAGGGTGAATCAGAAGAAGCAGAAGAAGGAGAAGGAGCAGGTGATGTCAGGGGGATGAAGCAGAATAAGTAGAAGAAGGAGAAGGAGAAGGTGAAGTCAGGACGGTGAAGCAGAAGAAGCAGAAGAAGGAGAAGGAGAAGGTGAAGTCTGGAGGGTGAATCAGAAGAAGTAGAAGAAGGAAAAGGAGAAGGTCAAGTCTGGAGGGTGAATCAGAAGAAGTAGAAGAAGGAGAAGGAGAAGGTGAAGTCTGGAGGGTGAAGCAGAAGAAGTAGAAGAAGGAGAAGGAGAAGGTGAAGTCAGGATGGTGAATCAGAAGAAGTAGAAGAAGGAGAAGGAGAAGGTGAAGTCAGGAGGGTGAATCAGAAGAAGCAGAAGAAGGAGAAGGAGAAGGTGAAGTCTGGAGGGTGAATCAGAAGAATCAGAAGAAGGAGAAGGAGAAGGTGAAGTCTGGAGGGTGAATCAGAAGAAGCAGAAGAAAGAGAAGGAGAAGGTGAAGTCTGGAGGGTGAATCAGAAGAAGTAGAAGAAGGAGAAGGAGAAGGTGAAGTCTGGGGGGTGAATCAGAAGAAGCAGAAGAAGGAGAAGGAGAAGGTGAAGTCTGGAGGGTGAATCAGAAGAAGCAGAAGAAGGAGAAGGAGAAGGTGAAGTCTGCAGGGTGAATCAGAAGAAGCAGAAGAAGGAGAAGGAGAAGGTGAAGTCTGGAGGGTGAATCAGAAGAAACAGAAGAAGGAGAAGGAGAAGGTGAAGTCTGGAGGGTGAATCAGAAGAAGTAGAAGAAGGAGAAGGAGAAGGTGTAGTCTGGAGGGTGAATCAGAAGAAGCAGAAGAAGGAGAAGGAGAAGGTGAAGTCTGGAGGGTGAATCAGAAGAAGCAGAAGAAGGAGAAGGAGAAGGTGAAGTCTGGAGGGTGAATCAGAAGAAGCAGAAGAAGAAGAAGGAGAAGGTGAAGTCAGGAGGGTGAATCAGAAGAAGCAGAAGAAGGAGAAGGAGAAGGTGAAGTTAGGAGGGTGAATCAGAAGAAGCAGAAGAAGGAGAAGGAGCAGGTGAAGTCTGGAGGGTGAATCAGAAGAAGCAGAAGAAGGAGAAGGAGAAGGTGAGGTCTGGAGGGTGAATCAGAAGAAGCAGAAGAAGGAGAAGGAGAAGGTGAAGTCTGGAGAGTGAATCAGAAGAAGCAGAAGAAGGAGAAGGAGAAGGTGAAGTCTGGAGGGTGAATCAGAAGAAACAAAAGAAGGAGAAGGAGAAGGTGAAGTCTGGAGGGTGAATCAGAAGAAGTAGAAGAAGGAGAAGGAGAAGGTGTAGTCTGGAGGGTGAATCAGAAGAAGCAGAAGAAGGAGAAGGAGAAGGTGAAGTCTGGAGGGTGAATCAGAAGAAGCAGAAGAAGGAGAAGGAGAAGGTGAAGTCTGGAGGGTGAATCAGAAGAAGCAGAAGAAGGAGAAGGAGAAGGTGAAGTCAGGAGGGTGAATCAGAAGAAGCAGAAGAAGGAGAAGGAGAAGGTGAAGTTAGGAGGGTGAATCAGAAGAAGCAGAAGAAGGAGAAGGAGCAGGTGATGTCAGGGGGATGAAGCAGAATAAGTAGAAGAAGGAGAAGGAGAAGGTGAAGTCAGGACGGTGAAGCAGAAGAAGCAGAAGAAGGAGAAGGAGAAGGTGAAGTCTGGAGGGTGAATCAGAAGAAGTAGAAGAAGGAAAAGGAGAAGGTCAAGTCTGGAGGGTGAATCAGAAGAAGTAGAAGAAGGAGAAGGAGAAGGTGAAGTCTGGAGGGTGAAGCAGAAGAAGTAGAAGAAGGAGAAGGAGAAGGTGAAGTCAGGATGGTGAATCAGAAGAAGTAGAAGAAGGAGAAGGAGAAGGTGAAGTCAGGAGGGTGAATCAGAAGAAGCAGAAGAAGGAGAAGGAGAAGGTGAAGTCTGGAGGGTGAATCAGAAGAATCAGAAGAAGGAGAAGGAGAAGGTGAAGTCTGGAGGGTGAATCAGAAGAAGCAGAAGAAAGAGAAGGAGAAGGTGAAGTCTGGAGGGTGAATCAGAAGAAGTAGAAGAAGGAGAAGGAGAAGGTGAAGTCTGGGGGGTGAATCAGAAGAAGCAGAAGAAGGAGAAGGAGAAGGTGAAGTCTGGAGGGTGAATCAGAAGAAGCAGAAGAAGGAGAAGGAGAAGGTGAAGTCTGCAGGGTGAATCAGAAGAAGCAGAAGAAGGAGAAGGAGAAGGTGAAGTCTGGAGGGTGAATCAGAAGAAACAGAAGAAGGAGAAGGAGAAGGTGAAGTCTGGAGGGTGAATCAGAAGAAGTAGAAGAAGGAGAAGGAGAAGGTGTAGTCTGGAGGGTGAATCAGAAGAAGCAGAAGAAGGAGAAGGAGAAGGTGAAGTCTGGAGGGTGAATCAGAAGAAGCAGAAGAAGGAGAAGGAGAAGGTGAAGTCTGGAGGGTGAATCAGAAGAAGCAGAAGAAGAAGAAGGAGAAGGTGAAGTCAGGAGGGTGAATCAGAAGAAGCAGAAGAAGGAGAAGGAGAAGGTGAAGTTAGGAGGGTGAATCAGAAGAAGCAGAAGAAGGAGAAGGAGCAGGTGATGTCAGGGGGATGAAGCAGAATAAGTAGAAGAAGGAGAAGGAGAAGGTGAAGTCAGGACGGTGAAGCAGAAGAAGCAGAAGAAGGAGAAGGAGAAGGTGAAGTCTGGAGGGTGAATCAGAAGAAGTAGAAGAAGGAAAAGGAGAAGGTCAAGTCTGGAGGGTGAATCAGAAGAAGTAGAAGAAGGAGAAGGAGAAGGTGAAGTCTGGAGGGTGAAGTAGAAGAAGTAGAAGAAGGAGAAGGAGAAGGTGAAGTCAGGATGGTGAATCAGAAGAAGTAGAAGAAGGAGAAGGAGAAGGTGAAGTCAGGAGGGTGAATCAGAAGAAGCAGAAGAAGGAGAAGGAGAAGGTGAAGTCTGGAGGGTGAATCAGAAGAATCAGAAGAAGGAGAAGGAGAAGGTGAAGTCTGGAGGGTGAATCAGAAGAAGCAGAAGAAAGAGAAGGAGAAGGTTAAGTCTGGAGGGTGAATCAGAAGAAGTAGAAGAAGGAGAAGGAGAAGGTGAAGTCTGGAGGGTGAATCAGAAGAAGCAGAAGAAGGAGAAGGAGAAGGTGAAGTCTGGAGGGTGAATCAGAAGAAGCAGAAGAAGGAGAAGGAGAAGATGAAGTCTGCAGGGTGAATCAGAAGAAGCAGAAGAAGGAGAAGGAGAAGGTGAAGTCTGGAGGGTGAATCAGAAGAAGCAGAATAAGGAGAAGGAGAAGGTGAAGTCTGGAGGGTGAATCAGAAGAAGCAGAAGAAGGAGAAGGAGAAGGTGAAGTCTGGAGGGTGAATCAGAAGAAGCAGAGGAAGGAGAAGGAGAAGGTGAAGTCTGGAGGGTGAATCAGAAGAAGCAGAAGAAGTAGAAGGAGAAGGTGAAGTCTGGAGGGTGAATCAGAAGAAGCAGAAGAAGGAGAAGGAGAAGGTGAAGTCTGGAGGGTGAATGAGAAGAAGCAGAATAAGGAGAAGGAGAAGGTGAAGTCTGGAGTGTGAATCAGAAGAAGCAGAAGAAGGAGAAGGAGAAGGTGAAGTCTGGAGGGTGAATCAGAAGAAGTAGAAGAAGGAGAAGGAGAAGGTGAAGTCTGGAGGGTGAAGCAGAAGAAGGAGAAGGAGAAGGTGAAGTCAGGAGGGTGAATCAGAAGAAGTAGAAGAAGGAGAAGGAGAAGATGAAATCAGGAGGGTGAATCAGAAGAAGCAGAAGAAGGAGAAGGAGAAGGTGAAGTCTGTAGGGTGAATCAGAAGAATCAGAAGAAGGAGAAGGAGAAGGTGAAGTCTGGAGGGTGAATCAGAAGAAGCAGAAGAAAGAGAAGGAGAAGGTGAAGTCTGGAGGGTGAAGCAGAAGAAACAGAAGAAGGAGAAGGAGAAGGTGAAGACTGGAGGGTGAATCAGAAGAAGTAGAAGAAGGAGAAGGAGAAGGTGAAGTCTGGAGGGTGAATCAGAAGAAGTAGAAGAAGGAGAAGGAGAAGGTGAAGTCTGGAGGGTGAATCAGTAGAAGCAGAAGAAGGAGAAGGAGAAGGTGAAGTCTGGAGGGTGAATCAGAAGAAGCAGAAGAAGGAGAAGGAGAAGATGAAGTCTGGAGGGTGAATCAGAAGAAGTAGAAGAAGGAGAAGGAGAAGGTGAGGTCTGGAGGGTGAATCAGAAGAAGCAGAAGAAGGAGAAGGAGAAGGTGAAGTCTGGAGGGTGAATCAGAAGAAGCAGAATAAGGAGAAGGAGAAGGTGAAGTCTGGAGGGTGAATCAGAAGAAACAGAAGAAGGAGAAGGAGAAGGTGAAGTCTGGAGGGTGAATCAGAAGAAGTAGAAGAAGGAGAAGGAGAAGGTGTAGTCTGGAAGGTGAATCAGAAGAAGCAGAAGAAGGAGAAGGAGAAGGTGAAGTCTGGAGGGTGAATCAGAAGAAGTAGAAGAAGGAAAAGGAGAAGGTCAAGTCTGGAGGGTGAATCAGAAGAAGTAGAAGAAGGAGAAGGAGAAGGTGAAGTCTGGAGGGTGAAGCAGAAGAAGTAGAAGAAGGAGAAGGAGAAGGTGAAGTCAGGATGGTGAATCAGAAGAAGTAGAAGAAGGAGAAGGAGAAGGTGAAGTCAGGAGGGTGAATCAGAAGAAGCAGAAGAAGGAGAAGGAGAAGGTGAAGTCTGGAGGGTGAATCAGAAGAATCAGAAGAAGGAGAAGGAGAAGGTGAAGTCTGGAGGGTGAATCAGAAGAAGCAGAAGAAAGAGAAGGAGAAGGTTAAGTCTGGAGGGTGAATCAGAAGAAGTAGAAGAAGGAGAAGGAGAAGGTGAAGTCTGGAGGGTGAATCAGAAGAAGCAGAAGAAGGAGAAGGAGAAGGTGAAGTCTGGAGGGTGAATCAGAAGAAGCAGAAGAAGGAGAAGGAGAAGGTGAAGTCTGCAGGGTGAATCAGAAGAAGCAGAAGAAGGAGAAGGAGAAGGTGAAGTCTGGAGGGTGAATCAGAAGAAGCAGAATAAGGAGAAGGAGAAGGTGAAGTCTGGAGGGTGAATCAGAAGAAGCAGAAGAAGGAGAAGGAGAAGGTGAAGTCTGGAGGGTGAATCAGAAGAAGCAGAGGAAGGAGAAGGAGAAGGTGAAGTCTGGAGGGTGAATCAGAAGAAGCAGAAGAAGTAGAAGGAGAAGGTGAAGTCTGGAGGGTGAATCAGAAGAAGCAGAAGAAGGAGAAGGAGAAGGTGAAGTCTGGAGGGTGAATGAGAAGAAGCAGAATAAGGAGAAGGAGAAGGTGAAGTCTGGAGGGTGAATCAGAAGAAGCAGAAGAAGGAGAAGGAGAAGGTGAAGTCTGGAGGGTGAATCAGAAGAAGTAGAAGAAGGAGAAGGAGAAGGTGAAGTCTGGAGGGTGAAGCAGAAGAAGGAGAAGGAGAAGGTGAAGTCAGGAGGGTGAATCAGAAGAAGTAGAAGAAGGAGAAGGAGAAGATGAAATCAGGAGGGTGAATCAGAAGAAGCAGAAGAAGGAGAAGGAGAAGGTGAAGTCTGTAGGGTGAATCAGAAGAATCAGAAGAAGGAGAAGGAGAAGGTGAAGTCTGGAGGGTGAATCAGAAGAAGCAGAAGAAAGAGAAGGAGAAGGTGAAGTCTGGAGGGTGAAGCAGAAGAAACAGAAGAAGGAGAAGGAGAAGGTGAAGACTGGAGGGTGAATCAGAAGAAGTAGAAGAAGGAGAAGGAGAAGGTGAAGTCTGGAGGGTGAATCAGAAGAAGTAGAAGAAGGAGAAGGAGAAGGTGAAGTCTGGAGGGTGAATCAGTAGAAGCAGAAGAAGGAGAAGGAGAAGGTGAAGTCTGGAGGGTGAATCAGAAGAAGCAGAAGAAGGAGAAGGAGAAGATGAAGTCTGGAGGGTGAATCAGAAGAAGTAGAAGAAGGAGAAGGAGAAGGTGAGGTCTGGAGGGTGAATCAGAAGAAGCAGAAGAAGGAGAAGGAGAAGGTGAAGTCTGGAGGGTGAATCAGAAGAAGCAGAATAAGGAGAAGGAGAAGGTGAAGTCTGGAGGGTGAATCAGAAGAAACAGAAGAAGGAGAAGGAGAAGGTGAAGTCTGGAGGGTGAATCAGAAGAAGTAGAAGAAGGAGAAGGAGAAGGTGTAGTCTGGAAGGTGAATCAGAAGAAGCAGAAGAAGGAGAAGGAGAAGGTGAAGTCTGGAGGGTGAATCAGAAGAAGCAGAAGAAGGAGAAGGAGAAGGTGAAGTCTGGAGGGTGAGTCAGAAGAAGCAGAAGAAGGAGAAGGAGAAGGTGAAGTCAGGAGGGTGAATCAGAAGAAGCAGAAGAAGGAGAAGGAGAAGGTGAAGTTAGGAGGGTGAATCAGAAGAAGCAGAAGAAGGAGAAGGAGCAGGTGATGTCAGGGGGATGAAGCAGAATAAGTAGAAGAAGGAGAAGGAGAAGGTGCAGTCAGGACGGTGAAGCAGAAGAAGCAGAAGAAGGAGAAGGAGAAGGTGAAGTCTGGAGGGTGAATCAAAAGAAGTAGAAGAAGGAAAAGGAGAAGGTCAAGTCTGGAGGGTGAATCAGAAGAAGTAGAAGAAGGAGAAGGAGAAGGTGAAGTCTGGAGGGTGAAGCATAAGAAGTAGAAGAAGGAGAAGGAGAAGGTGAAGTCAGGATGGTGAATCAGAAGAAGTAGAAGAAGGAGAAGGAGAAGGTGAAGTCAGGAGGGTGAATCAGAAGAAGCAGAAGAAGGAGAAGGAGAAGGTGAAGTCTGGAGGGTGAATCAGAAGAATCAGAAGAAGGAGAAGGAGAAGGTGAAGTCTGGAGGGTGAATCAGAAGAAGCAGAAGAAAGAGAAGGAGAAGGTGAAGTCTGGAGGGTGAATCAGAAGAAGTAGAAGAAGGAGAAGGAGAAGGTGAAGTCTGGAGGGTGAATCAGAAGAAGCCGAAGAAGGAGAAGGAGAAGGTGAAGTCTGGAGGGTGAATCAGAAGAAGCAGAAGAAGGAGAAGGAGAAGGTAAAGTCTGCAGGGTGAATCAGAAGAAGCAGAAGAAGGAGAAGGAGAAGGTGAAGTCTGGAGGGTGAATCAGAAGAAGCAGAATAAGGAGAAGGAGAAGGTGAAGTCTGGAGGGTGAATCAGAAGAAGCAGAAGAAGGAGAAGGAGAAGGTGAAGTCTGGAGGGTGAATCAGAAGAAGTAGAAGAAGGAGAAGGAGAAGTTGAAGTCTGGAGGGTGAAGCAGAAGAATTAGAAGATGGAGAAGGAGAAGGTGAAGTCAGGAGGGTGAATCAGAAGAAGTAGAAGAAGGA
Source organism: Somniosus microcephalus (assembly GCF_052327205.1). Lineage (NCBI taxonomy): Eukaryota > Metazoa > Chordata > Chondrichthyes > Squaliformes > Somniosidae > Somniosus > Somniosus microcephalus. Next base: position 177,822 of record NW_028225393.1, on the reverse strand, counting down.
GAAGGAGAAGGTGAAGTCTGGAGGGTGAATCAGAAGAAGCAGAATAAGGAGAAGGAGAAGGTGAAGTCTGGAGGGTGAATCAGAAGAAGCAGAAGAAGGAGAAGAAGAAGGTGAAGTCTGGAGGGTGAATCAGAAGAAGTAGAAGAAGGAGAAGGAGAAGGTGAAGTGTGGAGGGTGAAGCAGAAGAAGTAGAAGAAGGAGAAGGAGAAGGTGAAGTCAGGTGGGTGAATCAGAAGAAGTAGAAGAAGGAGAAGGAGAAGGTGAAGTCAGGAGGGTGAATCAGAAGAAGCAGAAGAAGGAGAAGGAGAAGGTGAAGTCTGGAGGGTGAATCAGAAGAATCAGAAGAAGGAGAAGGAGAAGGTGAAGTCTGGAGGGTGAATCAGAAGAAGCAGAAGAAAGAGAAGGAGAAGGTGAAGTCTGGAGGGTGAAGCAGAAGAAACAGAAGAAGGAGAAGGAGAAGGTGAAGACTGGAGGGTGAATCAGAAGAAGCAGAAGAAGGAGAAGGAGAAGGTGAAGTCTGGAGGGTGAATCAGAAGAAGCAGAAGAAGGAGAAGGAGAAGGTGAAGACTGGAGGGTGAATCAGAAGAAGCAGAAGAAGGAGAAGGAGAAGGTGAAGTCTGGAGGGTGAATCAGAAGAAGCAGAAGAAGGAGAAGGAGAAGGTGAAGTCTGGAGGGTGAATCAGAAGAAGTAGAAGAAGGAGAAGGAGAAGGTGAAGTCTGGAGGGTGAATCAGTAGAAGCAGAAGAAGGAGAAGGAGAAGGTGAAGTCTGGAGGGTGAATCAGAAGAAGCAGAAGAAGGAGAAGGAGAAGATGAAGTCTGGAGGGTGAATCAGAAGAAGTAGAAGAAGGAGAAGGAGAAGGTGAGGTCTGGAGGGTGAATCAGAAGAAGCAGAAGAAGGAGAAGGAGAAGGTGAAGTCTGGAGGGTGAATCAGAAGAAGCAGAATAAGGAGAAGGAGAAGGTGAAGTCTGGAGGGTGAATCAGAAGAAACAGAAGAAGGAGAAGGAGAAGGTGAAGTCTGGAGGGTGAATCAGAAGAAGTAGAAGAAGGAGAAGGAGAAGGTGTAGTCTGGAAGGTGAATCAGAAGAAGCAGAAGAAGGAGAAGGAGAAGGTGAAGTCTGGAGGGTGAATCAGAAGAAGCAGAAGAAGGAGAAGGAGAAGGTGAAGTCTGGAGGGTGAGTCAGAAGAAGCAGAAGAAGGAGAAGGAGAAGGTGAAGTCAGGAGGGTGAATCAGAAGAAGCAGAAGAAGGAGAAGGAGAAGGTGAAGTTAGGAGGGTGAATCAGAAGAAGCAGAAGAAGGAGAAGGAGCAGGTGATGTCAGGGGGATGAAGCAGAATAAGTAGAAGAAGGAGAAGGAGAAGGTGCAGTCAGGACGGTGAAGCAGAAGAAGCAGAAGAAGGAGAAGGAGAAGGTGAAGTCTGGAGGGTGAATCAAAAGAAGTAGAAGAAGGAAAAGGAGAAGGTCAAGTCTGGAGGGTGAATCAGAAGAAGTAGAAGAAGGAGAAGGAGAAGGTGAAGTCTGGAGGGTGAAGCATAAGAAGTAGAAGAAGGAGAAGGAGAAGGTGAAGTCAGGATGGTGAATCAGAAGAAGTAGAAGAAGGAGAAGGAGAAGGTGAAGTCAGGAGGGTGAATCAGAAGAAGCAGAAGAAGGAGAAGGAGAAGGTGAAGTCTGGAAGGTGAATCAGAAGAATCAGAAGAAGGAGAAGGAGAAGGTGAAGTCTGGAGGGTGAATCAGAAGAAGCAGAAGAAAGAGAAGGAGAAGGTGAAGTCTGGAGGGTGAATCAGAAGAAGTAGAAGAAGGAGAAGGAGAAGGTGAAGTCTGGAGGGTGAATCAGAAGAAGCCGAAGAAGGAGAAGGAGAAGGTGAAGTCTGGAGGGTGAATCAGAAGAAGCAGAAGAAGGAGAAGGAGAAGGTAAAGTCTGCAGGGTGAATCAGAAGAAGCAGAAGAAGGAGAAGGAGAAGGTGAAGTCTGGAGGGTGAATCAGAAGAAGCAGAATAAGGAGAAGGAGAAGGTGAAGTCTGGAGGGTGAATCAGAAGAAGCAGAAGAAGGAGAAGGAGAAGGTGAAGTCTGGAGGGTGAATCAGAAGAAGTAGAAGAAGGAGAAGGAGAAGTTGAAGTCTGGAGGGTGAAGCAGAAGAATTAGAAGATGGAGAAGGAGAAGGTGAAGTCAGGAGGGTGAATCAGAAGAAGTAGAAGAAGGAGAAGGAGAAGGTGAAGTCTGGAGGGTGAATCAGAAGAAGCAGAATAAGGAGAAGGAGAAGGTGAAGTCTGGAGGGTGAATCAGAAGAAGCAGAAGAAGGAGAAGAAGAAGGTGAAGTCTGGAGGGTGAATCAGAAGAAGTAGAAGAAGGAGAAGGAGAAGGTGAAGTGTGGAGGGTGAAGCAGAAGAAGTAGAAGAAGGAGAAGGAGAAGGTGAAGTCAGGTGGGTGAATCAGAAGAAGTAGAAGAAGGAGAAGGAGAAGGTGAAGTCAGGAGGGTGAATCAGAAGAAGCAGAAGAAGGAGAAGGAGAAGGTGAAGTCTGGAGGGTGAATCAGAAGAATCAGAAGAAGGAGAAGGAGAAGGTGAAGTCTGGAGGGTGAATCAGAAGAAGCAGAAGAAAGAGAAGGAGAAGGTGAAGTCTGGAGGGTGAAGCAGAAGAAACAGAAGAAGGAGAAGGAGAAGGTGAAGACTGGAGGGTGAATCAGAAGAAGCAGAAGAAGGAGAAGGAGAAGGTGAAGTCTGGAGGGTGAATCAGAAGAAGCAGAAGAAGGAGAAGGAGAAGGTGAAGACTGGAGGGTGAATCAGAAGAAGCAGAAGAAGGAGAAGGAGAAGGTGAAGTCTGGAGGGTGAATCAGAAGAAGCAGAAGAAGGAGAAGGAGAAGGTGAAGTCTGGAGGGTGATTCAGAAGAAGCAGGATAAGGAGAAGGAGAAGGTGAAGTCTGGAGGTTGAATCAGAAGAAGCAGAAGAAGGAGAAGGAGAAGCTGAAGTCTGGAGGGTGAATCAGAAGAAGTAGAAGAAGGAGAAGGAGAAGATGAAGTCTGGAGGGTGAATCAGAAGAAGTAGAAGAAGGAGAAGGAGAAGGTGAAGTCTGGAGGGTGAATCAGAAGACGTAGAAGAAGGAGAAGGAGAAGGTGAAGTCTGGAGGGTGAAGCAGAAGAAGTAGAAGAAGGAGAAGGAGAAGGTGAAGTCAGGAGGGTGAATCAGAAGATGTAGAAGAAGGAGAAGGAGAAGGTGAAGTCAGGAGGGTGAATCAGAAGAAGCAGAAGAAGGAGAAGGAGAAGGTGAAGTCTGGAGGGTGAATCAGAAGAATCAGAAGAAGGAGAAGGAGAAGGTGAAGTCTGGAGGGTGAATCAGAAGAAGCAGAAGAAAGAGAAGGAGAAGGTGAAGTCTGGAGGGTGAATCAGAAGAAGTAGAAGAAGGAGAAGGAGAAGGTGAAGTCTGGAGGGTGAATCAGTAGAAGCAGAAGAAGGAGAAGGAGAAGGTGAAGTCTGGAGGGTGAATCAGAAGAAGTAGACGAAGGAGAAGGAGAAGGTGAAGTCTGGAGGGTGAATCAGAAGAAGCAGAAGAAGGAGATGGAGAAGGTGAAGTCTGGTGGGTGAATCAGAAGAAGTAGAAGAAGGAGAAGGAGAAGGTGAAGTCTGGAGGGTGAATCAGAAGAAGCAGAAGAAGGAGAAGGAACAGGTGAAGTCTGGAGGGTGAATCAGAAGAAGCAGAAGAAGGAGAAGGAGAAGGTGAAGTCTGGAGGGTGATTCAGAAGAAGCAGAATAAGGAGAAGGAGAAGGTGAAGTCTGGAGGGTGAATCAGAAGAAGCAGAAGAAGGAGAAGGAGAAGGTGAAGTCTGGAGGGTGAATCAGAAGACGTAGAAGAAGGAGAAGGAGAAGGTGAAGTCTGGAGGGTGAATCAGAAGAAGTAGAAGAAGGAGAAGGAGAAGGTGAAGTCTGGAGGGTGAATCAGAAGAAGTAGAAGAAGGAGAAGGAGAAGGTGAAGTCTGGAGGGTGAAGCAGAAGAAGTAGAAGAAGGAGAAGGAGAAGGTGAAGTCAGGAGGGTGAATCAGAAGATGTAGAAGAAGGAGAAGGAGAAGGTGAAGTCAGGAGGGTGAAACAGAAGAAGCAGAAGAAGGAGAAGGAGAAGGTGAAGTCTGGAGGGTGAATCAGAAGAAGTAGAAGAAGGAGAAGGAGAAGGTGAAGTCTGGAGGGTGAATCAGAAGAAGCAGAAGAAGGAGAAGGAGAAGGTGAAGTCTGGAGGGTGAATCAGAAGAAGCAGAAGAAGGAGAAGGAGAAGGTGAAGTCTGGAGGGTGCATCAGAAGAAGCAGAATAAGGAGAAGGAGAAGGTGAAGTCTGGAGGGTGAATCAGAAGAAGCAGAAGAAGGAGAAGGAGAAGGTGAAGTCGGGGGGTGAATCAGAAGAAGTAGAAGAAGGAGAAGGAGAAGGTGAAGTCTGGAGGGTGAAGCAGAAGAAGTAGAAGAAGGAGAAGGAGAAGGTGAAGTCAGGAGGGTGAATCAGAAGAAGTAGAAGAAGGAGAAGGAGAAGGTGAAGTCAGGAGGGTGAATCAGAAGAAGCAGAAGAAGGAGATATAGAAGGTGAAGTCTTGAGGGTGAATCAGAAGAATCAGAAGAAGGAGAAGGAGAAGGTGAAGTCTGGAGGGTGAAGCAGAAGAAGCAGAAGAAAGAGAAGGAGAAGGTGAAGTCTGGAGGGTGAAGCAGAAGAAACAGAAGAAGGAGAAGGAGAAGGTGAAGACTGGAGGGTGAATCAGAAGAAGTAGAAGAAGGAGAAGGAGAAGGTGAAGTCTATAGGGTGAATCAGAAGAAGTAGAAGAAGGAGAAGGAGAAGGTGAAGTCTGGAGGGTGAATCAGAAGAAGCAGAAGAAGGAGAAGGAGAAGGTGAAGTCTGGAGGGTGAATCAGAAGAAGCAGAAGAAGGAGAAGGAGAAGATGAAGTCTGGAGGGTGAATCAGAAGAAGTAGAAGAAGGAGAAGGAGAAGGTGAGGTCTGGAGGGTGAATCAGAAGAAGCAGAAGAAGGAGAAGGAGAAGGTGAAGTCTGGAGGGTGAATCAGAAGAAGCAGAAGAAGGAGAAGGAGAAGGTGAAGTCTGGAGGGTGAATCAGAAGAAGCAGAAGAAGGAGAAGGAGAAGGTGAAGTCAGGAGGGTGAATCAGAAGAAGCAGAAGAAGGAGAAGGAGAAGGTGAAGTTAGGAGGGTGAATCAGAAGAAGCAGAAAAAGGAGAAGGAGCAGGTGAAGTCAGGGGGGTGTAGCAGAAGAAGTAGAAGAAGGAGAAGGAGAAGGTGAAGTCAGGACGATGAAGCAGAAGAAGCAGAAGCAGGAGAAGGAGAAGGTGAAGCCTGGAGGGCGCAGCAGAAGAAGCAGAGGAAGGAGAAGGAGAAGGTGAAGTCTGGAGTGTGAAGCAGAAGAAGCAGAAGAAGGAGAAGGAGAAGGTGAAGTCTGGAGGGCGCAGCAGAAGAAGCAGAAGAAGGAGAATGAGAAGGTGAAGTCTGGAGGGTGAATCAGAAGAAGCAGAAGAAGGAGAAGGAGAAGGTGAAGTCTGGAGGGTGAATCAGAAGAAGTAGAAGAAGGAGAAGGAGAAGGTGAAGTCTGGAGGGTGAAGCAGAAGAAGTAGAAGAAGGAGAAGGAGAAGGTGAAGTCAGGAGGGTGAATCAGAAGAAGTAGAAGAAGGAGAAGGAGAAGGTGAAGTCAGGAGGGTGAATCAGAAGAAGCAGAAGAAGGAGAAGGAGAAGGTGAAGTCTGGAGGGTGAATCAGAAGAATCAGAAGAAGGAGAAGGAGAAGGTGAAGTCTGGAGGGTGAATCAGAAGAAGCAGAAGAAAGAGAAGGAGAAGGTGAAGTCTGGAGGGTGAAGCAGAAGAAACAGAAGAAGGAGAAGGAGAAGGTGAAGACTGGAGGGTGAATCAGAAGAAGTAGAAGAAGGAGAAGGAGAAGGTGAAGTCTGGAGGGTGAATCAGAAGAAGTAGAAGAAGGAGAAGGAGAAGTTGAAGTCTGGAGGGTGAATCAGAAGAAGCAGAAGAAGGAGAAGGAGAAGGTGAAGTCTGGAGGGTGAATCAGAAGAAGCAGAAGAAGGAGAAGGAGAAGATGAAGTCTGGAGGGTGAATCAGAAGAAGCAGACGAAGGAGAACGAGAAGTTGAAGTCTGGAGGGTGAATCAGACGAAGCAGAAGAAGGAGAAGGAGAAGGTGAAGTCTGGAGGGTGAATCAGAAGAAGTAGAAGAAGGAGAAGGAGAAGGTGAAGTCTGGAGGGTGAATCAGAAGAAGCAGAAGAAGGAGAAGGAGAAGGTGAAGTCTGGAGGGTGAATCAGAAGAAGCAGAAGAAGGAGAAGGAGAAGGTGAAGTCTGGAGGGTGAATCAGAAGAAGTAGAAGAAGGAGAAGGAGAAGTTGAAGTCTGGAGGGTGAAGCAGAAGAAGTAGAAGATGGAGAAGGAGAAGGTGAAGTCAGGAGGGTGAATCAGAAGAAGCAGAAGATGGAGAAGGAGAAGGTGAAGTCTGGAGGGTGAATCAGAAGAATCAGAAGAAGGAGAAGGAGAAGGTGAAGTCTGGACGGTGAATCAGAAGAAGCAGAGGAAGGAGAAGGAGAAGGTGAAGTCTGGAGGGTGAATCAAAAGAAGCAGAATAAGGAGAAGGAGAAGGTGAAGTCTGGAGGGTGAATCAGAAGAAGCAGAATAAGGAGAAGGAGAAGGTGAAGTCTGGAGGGTGAATCAGAAGAAGCAGAAGAAGGAGAAGGAGAAGGTGAAGTCAGGAGGGTGAATCAGAAGAAGTAGAAGAAGCAGAAGGAGAAGGTGAAGTCAGGAGGGTGAATCAGAAGAAGCAGAAGAAGGAGAAGGAGAAGGTGAAGTCTGGAGGGTGAATCAGAAGAATCAGAAGAAGGAGAAGGAGAAGGTGAAGTCTGGAGGGTGAATCAGAAGAAGCAGAAGAAAGAGAAGGAGAAGGTGAAGTCTGGAGGGTGAAGCAGAAGAAACAGAAGAAGGAGAAGGAGAAGGTGAAGACTGGAGGGTGAATCAGAAGAAGTAGAAGAAGGAGAAGGAGAAGGTGAAGTCTGGAGGGTGAATCAGAAGAAGTAGAAGAAGGAGAAGGAGAAGGTGAAGTCTGGAGGGTGAATCAGAAGAAGCAGAAGAAGGAGAAGGAGAAGGTGAAGTCTGGAGGGTGAATCAGAAGAAGCAGAAGAAGGAGAAGGAGAAGATGAAGTCTGGAGGGTGAATCGGAAGAAGTAGAAGAAGGAGAAGGAGAAGGTGAAGTCTGGAGGGTGAATCAGAAGAAGTAGAAGAAGGAGAAGGAGAAGGTGTAGTCTGGAGGGTGAATCAGAAGAAGTAGACGAAGGAGAAGGAGAAGGTAAAGTCTGGAGGGTGAATCAGAAGAAGCAGAAGAAGGAGAAGGTGAAGTCTGGAGGGTGAATCAGAAGAAGTAGAAGAAGGAGAAGGAGAAGGTGAAGTCTGCAGGGTGAATCAGAAGAAGCAGAAGAAGGAGAAGGAGAAGGTGAAGTCTGGAGGGTGAATCAGAAGAAGCAGAAGAAGGAGAAGGAGAAGGTGAAGTCTGGAGGCTGAATCAGAAGAAGTAGATGAAGGAGAAGGAGAAGGTGAAGTCTGGAGGGTGAATCAGAAGAAGCAGAAGAAGGAGATGGAGAAGGTGAAGTCTGGAGGGTGAATCAGAAGACGTAGAAGAAGGAGAAGGAGAAGGTGAAGTCTGGAGGGTGAATCAGAAGAAGCAGAAGAAGGAGAAGGAGAAGGTGAAGTCTGGAGGGTGAATCAGAAGAAGCAGAAGAAGGAGAAGGAGAAGGTGAAGTCTGGAGGGTGATTCAGAAGAAGCAGAATGAGGAGAAGGAGAAGGTGAAGTCTGGAGGGTGAATCAGAAGAAGCAGAAGAAGGAGAAGGAGAAGGTGAAGTCTGGAGGGTGAATCAGAAGAAGTAGAAGAAGGAGAAGGAGATTGTGAAGTCTGGAGGGTGAATCAGAAGAAGTAGAAGAAGGAGAAGGAGAAGCTGAAGTCTGGAGGGTGAATCAGAAGAAGTAGAAGAAGGAGAAGGAGAAGGTGAAGTCTGGAGGGTGAAGCAGAAGAAGTAGAAGAAGGAGAAGGAGAAGGTGAAGTCAGGAGGGTGAAGCAGAAGAAGTAGAAGAAGGAGAAGGAGAAGGTGAAGTCAGGAGGGTGAATCAGAAGAAGTAGAAGAAGGAGAAGGAGAAGGTGAAGTCAGGAGGGTGAATCAGAAGAAGCAGAAGAAGGAGAAGGAGAAGGTGAAGTCTGGAGGGTGAATCAGAAGAATCAGAAGAAGGAGAAGGAGAAGGTGAAGTCTGGAGGGTGAATCAGAAGAAGCAGAAGAAAGAGAAGGAGAAGGTGAAGTCTGGAGGGTGAAGCAGAAGAAACAGAAGAAGGAGAAGGAGAAGGTGAAGACTGGAGGGTGAATCAGAAGAAGTAGAAGAAGGAGAAGGAGAAGGTGAAGTCTGGAGGGTGAATCAGAAGAAGTAGAAGAAGGAGAAGGAGAAGTTGAAGTCTGGAGGGTGAATCAGAAGAAGCAGAAGAAGGAGAAGGAGAAGGTGAAGTCTGGAGGGTGAATCAGAAGAAGCAGAAGAAGGAGAAGGAGAAGATGAAGTCTGGAGGGTGAATCAGAAGAGGTAGACGAAGGAGAAGGAGAAGTTGAAGTCTGGAGGGTGAATCAGACGAAGCAGAAGAAGGAGAAGGAGAAGGTGAAGTCTGGAGGGTGAATCAGAAGAAGTAGAAGAAGGAGAAGGAGAAGGTGAAGTCTGGAGGGTGAATCAGAAGAAGCAGAAGAAGGAGAAGGAGAAGGTGAAGTCTGGAGGGTGAATCAGAAGAAGCAGAAGAAGGAGAAGGAGAAGGTGAAGTCTGGAGGGTGAATCAGAAGAAGTAGAAGAAGGAGAAGGAGAAGTTGAAGTCTGGAGGGTGAAGCAGAAGAAGTAGAAGATGGAGAAGGAGAAGGTGAAGTCAGGAGGGTGAATCAGAAGAAGTAGAAAAAGGAGAAGGAGAAGGTGAAGTCAGGAGGGTGAATCAGAAGAAGCAGAAGATGGAAAAGGAGAAGGTGAAGTCTGGAGGGTGAATCAGAAGAATCAGAAGAAGGAGAAGGAGAAGGTGAAGTCTGGACGGTGAATCAGAAGAAGCAGAGGAAGGAGAAGGAGAAGGTGAAGTCTGGAGGGTGAATCAAAAGAAGCAGAATAAGGAGAAGGAGAAGGTGAAGTCTGGAGGGTGAATCAGAAGAAGCAGAATAAGGAGAAGGAGAAGGTGAAGTCTGGAGGGTGAATCAGAAGAAGCAGAAGAAGGAGAAGGAGAAGGTGAAGTCAGGAGGGTGAATCAGAAGAAGTAGAAGAAGCAGAAGGAGAAGGTGAAGTCAGGAGGGTGAATCAGAAGAAGCAGAAGAAGGAGAAGGAGAAGGTGAAGTCTGGAGGGTGAATCAGAAGAATCCGAAGAAGGAGAAGGAGAAGGTGAAGTCTGGAGGGTGAATCAGAAGAAGCAGAAGAAAGAGAAGGAGAAGGTGAAGTCTGGAGGGTGAAGCAGAAGAAACAGAAGAAGGAGAAGGAGAAGGTGAAGACTGGAGGGTGAATCAGAAGAAGTAGAAGAAGGAGAAGGAGAAGGTGAAGTCTGGAGGGTGAATCAGAAGAAGTAGAAGAAGGAGAAGGAGAAGGTGAAGTCTGGAGGGTGAATCAGAAGAAGCAGAAGAAGGAGAAGGAGAAGGTGAAGTCTGGAGGGTGAATCAGAAGAAGCAGAAGAAGGAGAAGGAGAAGATGAAGTCTGGAGGGTGAATCGGAAGAAGTAGAAGAAGGAGAAGGAGAAGGTGAAGTCTGGAGGGTGAATCAGAAGAAGTAGAAGAAGGAGAAGGAGAAGGTGTAGTCTGGAGGGTGAATCAGAAGAAGTAGACGAAGGAGAAGGAGAAGGTAAAGTCTGGAGGGTGAATCAGAAGAAGCAGAAGAAGGAGAAGGTGAAGTCTGGAGGGTGAATCAGAAGAAGTAGAAGAAGGAGAAGGAGAAGGTGAAGTCTGCAGGGTGAATCAGAAGAAGCAGAAGAAGGAGAAGGAGAAGGTGAAGTCTGGAGGGTGAATCAGAAGAAGCAGAAGAAGGAGAAGGAGAAGGTGAAGTCTGGAGGCTGAATCAGAAGAAGTAGATGAAGGAGAAGGAGAAGGTGAAGTCTGGAGGGTGAATCAGAAGAAGCAGAAGAAGGAGATGGAGAAGGTGAAGTCTGGAGGGTGAATCAGAAGACGTAGAAGAAGGAGAAGGAGAAGGTGAAGTCTGGAGGGTGAATCAGAAGAAGCAGAAGAAGGAGAAGGAGAAGGTGAAGTCTGGAGGGTGAATCAGAAGAAGCAGAAGAAGGAGAAGGAGAAGGTGAAGTCTGGAGGGTGATTCAGAAGAAGCAGAATGAGGAGAAGGAGAAGGTGAAGTCTGGAGGGTGAATCAGAAGAAGCAGAAGAAGGAGAAGGAGAAGGTGAAGTCTGGAGGGTGAATCAGAAGAAGTAGAAGAAGGAGAAGGAGATTGTGAAGTCTGGAGGGTGAATCAGAAGAAGTAGAAGAAGGAGAAGGAGAAGGTGAAGTCTGGAGGGTGAATCAGAAGAAGTAGAAGAAGGAGAAGGAGAAGGTGAAGTCTGGAGGGTGAAGCAGAAGAAGTAGAAGAAGGAGAAGGAGAAGGTGAAGTCAGGAGGGTGAATCAGAAGATGTAGAAGAAGGACAAGGAGAAGGTGAAGTCAGGAGGGTGAATCAGAAGAAGCAGAAGAAGGAGAAGGAGAAGGTGAAGTCTGGAGGGTGAATCAGAAGAAGTAGAAGAAGGAGAAGGAGAAGGTGAAGTCTGGAGGGTGAATCAGAAGAAGCAGAAGAAGGAGAAGGAGAAGGTGAAGTCTGGAGGGTGAATCAGAAGAAGCAGAAGAAGGAGAAGGAGAAGGTGAAGTCTGGAGGGTGAATCAGAAGAAGCAGAATAAGGAGAAGGAGAAGGTTAAGTCTGGAGGGTGAATCAGAAGAAGCAGAAGAAGGAGAAGTAGAAGGTGAAGTCTGGAGGGTGAATCAGAAGAAGCAGAAGAAGGAGATAGAGAAGGTGAAGTCTGGAGGTTGAATCAGAAGAATCAGAAGAAGGAGAAGGAGAAGGTGAAGTCTGGAGGGTGAAGCAGAAGAAGCAGAAGAAAGAGAAGGAGAAGGTGAAGTCTGGAGGGTGAAGCAGAAGAAACAGAAGAAGGAGAAGGAGAAGGTGAAGTCTGGAGGGTGAAGCAGAAGAAGCAGAAGAAATAGAAGGAGAAGGTGAAGTCTGGAGGGTGAAGCAGAAGAAGTAGAAGAAGGAGAAGGAGAAGGTGAAGTCTGGAGGGTGAATCAGAAGAAGTAGAAGAAGGAGAAGGAGAAGGTGAAGTCTGGAGGGTGAATCAGAAGAAGCAGAAGAAGGAGAAGGAGAAGGTGAAGTCTGGAGGGTGAATCAGAAGAAGCAGAAGAAGGAGAAGGAGAAGATGAAGTCTGGAGGGTGAATCAGAAGAAGTAGAAGAAGGAGAAGGAGAAGGTGAGGTCTGGAGGGTGAATCAGAAGAAGCAGAAGAAGGAGAAGGAGAAGGTGAAGTCTGGAGGGTGAATCAGAAGAAGCAGAAGAAGGAGAAGGAGAAGGTGAAGTCTGGAGGGTGAATCAGAAGAAGCAGAAGAAGGAGAAGGAGAAGGAGAAGTCAGGAGGGTGAATCAGAAGAAGCAGAAGAAGGAGAAGGAGAAGGTGAAGTTAGGAGGGTGAATCAGAAGAAGCAGAAGAAGGAGAAGGAGCAGGTGAAGTCAGGGGGGTGTAGCAGAAGAAGTAGAAGAAGGAGAAGGAGAAGGTGAAGTCAGGACGGTGAAGCAGAAGAAGCAGAAGAAGGAGAAGGAGAAGGTGAAGCCTGGAGGGCGCAGCAGAGGAAGCAGAAGAAGGAGAAGGAGAAGGTGAAGTCTGGAGTGTGAAGCAGAAGAAGCAGAAGAAGGAGAAGGAGAAGGTGAAGTCTGGAGGGCGCAGCAGAAGAAGCAGAAGAAGGAGAATGAGAAGGTGAAGTCTGGAGGGTGAATCAGAAGAAGCAGAAGAAGGAGAAGGAGAAGGTGAAGTCTGGAGGGTGAATCAGAAGAAGTAGAAGAAGGAGAAGGAGAAGGTGAAGTCAGGAGGGTGAATCAGAAGATGTAGAAGAAGGAGAAGGAGAAGGTGAAGTCAGGAGGGTGAATCAGATGAAGCAGAAGAAGGAGAAGGAGAAGGTGAAGTCTGGAGGGTGAATCAGAAGAAGTAGAAGAAGGAGAAGGAGAAGGTGAAGTCTGGAGGGTGAATCAGAAGAAGCAGAAGAAGGAGAAGGTGAAGTCCGAAGGGTGAATCAGAAGAAGCAGAAGAAGGAGAAGGAGAAGGTGAAGTCTGGAGGGTGAATCAGAAGAAGCAGAATAAGGAGAAGGAGAAGGTTAAGTCTGGAGGATGAATCAGAAGAAGCAGAAGAAGGAGAAGGAGAAGGTGAAGTCTGGAGGGTGAATCAGAAGAAGTAGAAGAAGGAGAAGGAGAAGGTGAAGTCTGGAGGGTGAAGCAGAAGAAGTAGAAGAAGGAGAAGGAGAAGGTGAAGTCAGGAGGGTGAATCAGCAGAAGTAGAAGAAGGAGAAGGAGAAGGTGAAGTCAGGAGGGTGAATCAGAAGAAGCAGAAGAAGGAGATAGAGAAGGTGAAGTCTGGAGGGTGAATCAGAAGAATCAGAAGAAGGAGAAGGAGAAGGTGAAGTCTGGAGGGTGAAGCAGAAGAAGCAGAAGAAAGAGAAGGAGAAGGTGAAGACTGGAGGGTGAATCAGAAGAAGTAGAAGAAGGAGAAGGAGAAGGTGAAGTCTGGAGGGTGAATCAGAAGAAGTAGAAGAAGGAGAAGGAGAAGGTGAAGTCTGGAGGGAGAATCAGAAGAAGCAGAAGAAGGAGAAGGAGAAGGTGAAGTCTGGAGGATGAATCAGAAGAAGCAGAAGAAGGAGAAGGAGAAGATGAAGTCTGGAGGGTGAATCAGAAGAAGAAGAAGAAGGAGAAGGAGAAGGTGAGGTCTGGAGGGTGAATCAGAAGAAGCAGAAGAAGGAGAAGGAGAAGGTGAAGTCTGGAGGGTGAATCAGAAGAAGCAGAAGAAGGAGAAGGAGAAGGTGAAGTCTGGAGGGTGAATCAGAAGAAGCAGAAGAAGGAGAAGGAGAAGGTGAAGTCAGGAGGGTGAATCAGAAGAAGCAGAAGAAGGAGAAGGAGAAGGTGAAGTTATGAGGGTGAATCAGAAGAAGCAGAAGAAGGAGAAGGAGCAGGTGAAGTCAGGGGGGTGTAGCAGAAGAAGTAGAAGAAGGAGAAGGAGAAGGTGAAGTCAGGACGGTGAAGCAGAAGAAGCAGAAGAAGGAGAAGGAGAAGGTGAAGCCTGGAGGGCGCAGCAGAAGAAGCAGAAGAAGGAGAAGGAGAAGGAGAAGTCTGGAGTGTGAAGCAGAAGAAGCAGAAGAAGGAGAAGGAGAAGGTGAAGTCTGGAGGGCGCAGCAGAAGAAGCAGAAGAAGGAGAATGAGAAGGTGAAGTCTGGAGGGTGAATCAGAAGAAGCAGAAGAAGGAGAAGGAGAAGGTGAAGTCTGGAGGTTGAATCAGAAGAAGTAGAAGAAGGAGAAGGAGAAGGTGAAGTCTGGAGGGTGAAGCAGAAGAAGTAGAAGAAGGAGAAGGAGAAGGTGAAGTCAGGAGGGTGAATCAGAAGAAGTAGAAGAAGGAGAAGGAGAAGGTGAAGTCAGGAGGGTGAATCAGAAGAAGCAGAAGAAGGAGTAGGAGAAGGTGAAGTCTGGAGGGTGAATCAGAAGAATCAGAAGAAGGAGAAGGAGAAGGTGAAGTCTGGAGGGTGAATCAGAAGAAGCAGAAGAAAGAGAAGGAGAAGGTGAAGTCTGGAGGGTGAAGCAGAAGAAACAGAAGAAGGAGAAGGAGAAGGTGAAGACTGGAGGGTGAATCAGAAGAAGTAGAAGAAGGAGAAGGTGAAGTCTGGAGGGTGAATCAGAAGAAGTAGAAGAAGGAGAAGGAGAAGTTGAAGTCTGGAGGGTGAATCAGAAGAAGCAGAAGAAGGAGAAGGAGAAGGTGAAGTCTGGAGGGTGAATCAGAAGAAGCAGAAGAAGGAGAAGAAGTAGATGAAGTCTGGAGGGTGAATCAGAAGAAGTAGAAGAAGGAGAAGGAGAACATGAAGTCTGGAGGGTGAATCAGAAGAAACAGAAGAAGGAGAAGGAGAAGGTGAAGTCTGGAGGGTGAATCAGAAGAAGTAGAAGAAGGAGAAGGAGAAGGTGTAGTCTGGAGGGTGAATTAGAAGAAGTAGACGAAGGAGAAGGAGAAGGTGAAGTCTGGAGGGTGAATCAGAAGAAGCAGAAGAAGGAGAAGGAGAAGGTGAAGTCTGGAGGGTGAATCAGATGAAGTAGAAGAAGGAGAAGGAGAAGGTGAAGTCTGGAGGGTGAATCGGAAGAAGCAGAAGAAGGAGAAGGAGAAGGTGAAGTCTGGAGGGTGAATCAGAAGAAGCAGAAGAAGGAGAAGGAGAAGGTGAAGTCTGGAGGGTGAATCAGAAGAAGTAGAAGAAGGAGAAGGAGAAGTTGAAGTCTGGAGGGTGAAGCAGAGGAAGTAGAAGATGGAGAAGGAGAAGGTGAAGTCAGGAGGGTGAATCAGAAAATGTAGAAGAAGGAGAAGGAGAAGGTGAAGTCAGGAGGGTGAATCAGAAGAAGCAGAAGAAGGAGAAGGAGAAGGTGAAGTCTGGAGGGTGAATCAGAAGAAGTAGAAGAAGGAGAAGGATAAGGTGAAGTCTGGAGGGTGAATCAGAAGAAGCAGAAGAAGGAGAAGGAGAAGGTGAAGTCTGGAGGGTGAATCAGAAGAAGCAGAAGAAGGAGAAGGAGACGGTGAAGTCTGGAGGGTGAATCAGAAGAAGCAGAGTAAGGAGAAGGAGATGGTTAAGTCTGGAGGGTGAATCAGAAGAAGCAGAAGAAGGAGAAGGAGAAGGTGAAGTCTGGAGGGTGAATCAGAAGAAGTAGAAGAAGGAGAAGGAGAAGGTGAAGTCTGGAGGGTGAAGCAGAAGAAGTAGAAGAAGGAGAAGGAGAAGGTGAAGTCAGGAGGGTGAATCAGAAGAAGTAGAAGAAGGAGAAGGAGAAGGTGAAGTCAGGAGGGTGAATCAGAAGAAGCAGAAGAAGGAGATAGAGAAGGTGAAGTCTGGAGGGTGAATCAGAAGAATCAGAAGAAGGAGAAGGAGAAGGTGAAGTCTGGAGGGTGAAGCAGAAGAAGCAGAAGAAAGAGAAGGAGAAGGTGAAGTCTGGAGGGTGAAGCAGAAGAAACAGAAGAAGGAGAAGGAGAAGGTGAAGACTGGAGGGTGTATCAGAAGAAGTAGAAGAAGGAGAAGGAGAAGGTGAAGTCTGGAGGGTGAATCAGAAGAAGTAGAAGAAGGAGAAGGAGAAGGTGAAGTCTGGAGGGTGAATCAGAAGAAGCAGAAGAAGGAGAAGGAGAAGGTGAAGTCTGGAGGTTGAATCAGAAGAAGCAGAAGAAGGAGAAGGAGAAGATGAAGTCTGGAGGGTGAATCAGAAGAAGTAGAAGAAGGAGAAGGAGAAGGTGAGGTCTGGAGGGTGAATCAGAAGAAGCAGAAGAAGGAGAAGGAGAAGGTGAAGTCTGGAGGGTGAATCAGAAGAAGCAGAAGAAGGAGAAGGAGAAGGTGAAGTCTGGAAGGTGAATCAGAAGAAGCAGAAGAAGGAGAAGGAGAAGGTGAAGTCAGGAGGGTGAATCAGACGATGCAGAATAAGGAGAAGGAGAAGGTGAAGTTAGGAGGGTGAATCAGAAGAAGCAGAAGAAGGAGAAGGAGCAGGTGAAGTCAGGGGGGTGTAGCAGAAGAAGTAGAAGAAGGAGAAGGAGAAGGTGAAGTCAGGACGGTGAAGCAGAAGAAGCAGAAGAAGGAGAAGGAGAAGGGAAAGCCTGGAGGGCGCAGCAGAAGAAGCAGAAGAAGGAGTAGGAGAAGGTGAAGTCTGGAGTGTGAAGCAGAAGAAGCAGAAGAAGGAGAAGGAGAAGGTGAAGTCTGGAGGGCGCAGCAGAAGAAGCAGAAGAAGGAGAATGAGAAGGTGAAGTCTGGAGGGTGAATCAGAAGAAGCAGAAGAAGGAGAAGGAGAAGGTGAAGTCTGGAGGTTGAATCAGAAGAAGTAGAAGAAGGAGAAGGAGAAGGTGAAGTCTGGAGGGTGAAGCAGAAGAAGTAGAAGAAGGAGAAGGAGAAGGTGAAGTCAGGAGGGTGAATCAGAAGAAGTAGAAGAAGGAGAAGGAGAAGGTGAAGTCAGGAGGGTGAATCAGAAGAAGCAGAAGAAGGAGAAGGAGAAGGTGAAGTCTGGAGGGTGAATCAGAAGAAGTAGAAGAAGGAGAAGGAGAAGTTGAAGTCTGGAGGGTGAATCAGAAGAAGCAGAAGAAGGAGAAGGAGAAGGTGAAGTCTGGAGGGTGAATCAGAAGAAGCAGAAGAAGGAGAAGGAGAAGATGAAGTCTGGAGGGTGAATCAGAAGAAGTAGAAGAAGGAGAAGGAGAAGGTGAAGTCTGGAGGGTGAATCAGAAGAAGCAGAAGAAGGAGAAGGTGAAGTCTGGAGGGTGAATCAGAAGAAGTAGAAGAAGGAGAAGGAGAAGTTGAAGTCTGGAGGGTGAAGCAGAAGAAGTAGAAGAAGGAGAAGGAGAAGGTGAAGTCAGGAGGGTGAATCAGAAGAAGTAGAAGAAGGAGAAGGAGAAGGTGAAGTCAGGAGGGTGAATCAGAAGAAGCAGAAGAAGGAGATAGAGAAGGTGAAGTCTGGAGGGTGAATCAGAAGAAGCAGAAGAAGGAGAAGGAGAAGGTGAAGTCTGGAGGGTGAATCAGAAGAAGCAGAAGAAGGAGAAGGAGAAGGTGAAGTCTGGAGGGTGAATCAGAAGAAGCAGAAGAAGGAGAAGGAGAAGGTGAAGTCAGGAGGGTGAATCAGAAGAAGCAGAAGAAGGAGAAGGAGAAGGTGAAGTTATGAGGGTGAATCAGAAGAAGCAGAAGAAGGAGAAGGAGCAGGTGAAGTCAGGGGGGTGTAGCAGAAGAAGTAGAAGAAGGAGAAGGAGAAGGTGAAGTCAGGACGGTGAAGCAGAAGAAGCAGAAGAAGGAGAAGGAGAAGGTGAAGCCTGGAGGGCGCAGCAGAAGAAGCAGAAGAAGGAGAAGGAGAAGGAGAAGTCTGGAGTGTGAAGCAGAAGAAGCAGAAGAAGGAGAAGGAGAAGGTGAAGTCTGGAGGGCGCAGCAGAAGAAGCAGAAGAAGGAGAATGAGAAGGTGAAGTCTGGAGGGTGAATCAGAAGAAGCAGAAGAAGGAGAAGGAGAAGGTGAAGTCTGGAGGTTGAATCAGAAGAAGTAGAAGAAGGAGAAGGAGAAGGTGAAGTCTGGAGGGTGAAGCAGAAGAAGTAGAAGAAGGAGAAGGAGAAGGTGAAGTCAGGAGGGTGAATCAGAAGAAGTAGAAGAAGGAGAAGGAGAAGGTGAAGTCAGGAGGGTGAATCAGAAGAAGCAGAAGAAGGAGTAGGAGAAGGTGAGGTCTGGAGGGTGAATCAGAAGAATCAGAAGAAGGAGAAGGAGAAGGTGAAGTCTGGAGGGTGAATCAGAAGAAGCAGAAGAAAGAGAAGGAGAAGGTGAAGTCTGGAGGGTGAAGCAGAAGAAACAGAAGAAGGAGAAGGAGAAGGTGAAGACTGGAGGGTGAATCAGAAGAAGTAGAAGAAGGAGAAGGTGAAGTCTGGAGGGTGAATCAGAAGAAGTAGAAGAAGGAGAAGGAGAAGTTGAAGTCTGGAGGGTGAATCAGAAGAAGCAGAAGAAGGAGAAGGAGAAGGTGAAGTCTGGAGGGTGAATCAGAAGAAGCAGAAGAAGGAGAAGAAGTAGATGAAGTCTGGAGGGTGAATCAGAAGAAGTAGAAGAAGGAGAAGGAGAACATGAAGTCTGGAGGGTGAATCAGAAGAAACAGAAGAAGGAGAAGGAGAAGGTGAAGTCTGGAGGGTGAATCAGAAGAAGTAGAAGAAGGAGAAGGAGAAGGTGTAGTCTGGAGGGTGAATCAGAAGAAGTAGACGAAGGAGAAGGAGAAGGTGAAGTCTGGAGGGTGAATCAGAAGAAGCAGAAGAAGGAGAAGGAGAAGGTGAAGTCTGGAGGGTGAATCAGATGAAGTAGAAGAAGGAGAAGGAGAAGGTGAAGTCTGGAGGGTGAATCGGAAGAAGCAGAAGAAGGAGAAGGAGAAGTTGAAGTCTGGAGGGTGAATCAGAAGAAGCAGAAGAAGGAGAAGGAGAAGGTGAAGTCTGGAGGGTGAATCAGAAGAAGTAGAAGAAGGAGAAGGAGAAGTTGAAGTCTGGAGGGTGAAGCAGAGGAAGTAGAAGATGGAGAAGGAGAAGGTGAAGTCAGGAGGGTGAATCAGAAAATGTAGAAGAAGGAGAAGGAGAAGGTGAAGTCAGGAGGGTGAATCAGAAGAAGCAGAAGAAGGAGAAGGAGAAGGTGAAGTCTGGAGGGTGAATCAGAAGAAGTAGAAGAAGGAGAAGGAGAAGGTGAAGTCTGGAGGGTGAATCAGAAGAAGCAGAAGAAGGAGAAGGAGAAGGTGAAGTCTGGAGGGTGAATCAGAAGAAGCAGAAGAAGGAGAAGGAGACGGTGAAGTCTGGAGGGTGAATCAGAAGAAGCAGAGTAAGGAGAAGGAGATGGTTAAGTCTGGAGGGTGAATCAGAAGAAGCAGAAGAAGGAGAAGGAGAAGGTGAAGTCTGGAGGGTGAATCAGAAGAAGTAGAAGAAGGAGAAGGAGAAGGTGAAGTCTGGAGGGTGAAGCAGAAGAAGTAGAAGAAGGAGAAGGAGAAGGTGAAGTCAGGAGGGTGAATCAGAAGAAGTAGAAGAAGGAGAAGGAGAAGGTGAAGTCAGGAGGGTGAATCAGAAGAAGCAGAAGAAGGAGATAGAGAAGGTGAAGTCTGGAGGGTGAATCAGAAGAATCAGAAGAAGGAGAAGGAGAAGGTGAAGTCTGGAGGGTGAAGCAGAAGAAGCAGAAGAAAGAGAAGGAGAAGGTGAAGTCTGGAGGGTGAAGCAGAAGAAACAGAAGAAGGAGAAGGAGAAGGTGAAGACTGGAGGGTGTATCAGAAGAAGTAGAAGAAGGAGAAGGAGAAGGTGAAGTCTGGAGGGTGAATCAGAAGAAGTAGAAGAAGGAGAAGGAGAAGGTGAAGTCTGGAGGGTGAATCAGAAGAAGCAGAAGAAGGAGAAGGAGAAGGTGAAGTCTGGAGGTTGAATCAGAAGAAGCAGAAGAAGGAGAAGGAGAAGATGAAGTCTGGAGGGTGAATCAGAAGAAGTAGAAGAAGGAGAAGGAGAAGGTGAGGTCTGGAGGGTGAATCAGAAGAAGCAGAAGAAGGAGAAGGAGAAGGTGAAGTCTGGAGGGTGAATCAGAAGAAGCAGAAGAAGGAGAAGGAGAAGGTGAAGTCTGGAAGGTGAATCAGAAGAAGCAGAAGAAGGAGAAGGAGAAGGTGAAGTCAGGAGGGTGAATCAGAAGATGCAGAATAAGGAGAAGGAGAAGGTGAAGTTAGGAGGGTGAATCAGAAGAAGCAGAAGAAGGAGAAGGAGCAGGTGAAGTCAGGGGGGTGTAGCAGAAGAAGTAGAAGAAGGAGAAGGAGAAGGTGAAGTCAGGACGGTGAAGCAGAAGAAGCAGAAGAAGGAGAAGGAGAAGGGAAAGCCTGGAGGGCGCAGCAGAAGAAGCAGAAGAAGGAGTAGGAGAAGGTGAAGTCTGGAGTGTGAAGCAGAAGAAGCAGAAGAAGGAGAAGGAGAAGGTGAAGTCTGGAGGGCGCAGCAGAAGAAGCAGAAGAAGGAGAATGAGAAGGTGAAGTCTGGAGGGTGAATCAGAAGAAGCAGAAGAAGGAGAAGGAGAAGGTGAAGTCTGGAGGTTGAATCAGAAGAAGTAGAAGAAGGAGAAGGAGAAGGTGAAGTCTGGAGGGTGAAGCAGAAGAAGTAGAAGAAGGAGAAGGAGAAGGTGAAGTCAGGAGGGTGAATCAGAAGAAGTAGAAGAAGGAGAAGGAGAAGGTGAAGTCAGGAGGGTGAATCAGAAGAAGCAGAAGAAGGAGAAGGAGAAGGTGAAGTCTGGAGGGTGAATCAGAAGAAGTAGAAGAAGGAGAAGGAGAAGTTGAAGTCTGGAGGGTGAATCAGAAGAAGCAGAAGAAGGAGAAGGAGAAGGTGAAGTCTGGAGGGTGAATCAGAAGAAGCAGAAGAAGGAGAAGGATAAGATGAAGTCTGGAGGGTGAATCAGAAGAAGTAGAAGAAGGAGAAGGAGAAGGTGAAGTCTGGAGGGTGAATCAGAAGAAGCAGAAGAAGGAGAAGGTGAAGTCTGGAGGGTGAATCAGAAGAAGTAGAAGAAGGAGAAGGAGAAGTTGAAGTCTGGAGGTTGAAGCAGAAGAAGTAGAAGAAGGAGAAGGAGAAGGTGAAGTCAGGAGGGTGAATCAGAAGAAGTAGAAGAAGGAGAAGGAGAAGGTGAAGTCAGGAGGGTGAATCAGAAGAAGCAGAAGAAGGAGATAGAGAAGGTGAAGTCTGGAGGGTGAATCAGAAGAATCAGAAGAAGGAGAAGGAGAAGGTGAAGTCTGGAGGGTGAAGCAGAAGAAGCAGAAGAAAGAGAAGGAGAAGGTGAAGTCTGGAGGGTGAAGCAGAAGAAACAGAAGAAGGAGAAGGAGAAGGTGAAGACTGGAGGGTGAATCAGAAGAAGTAGAAGAAGGAGAAGGAGAAGGTGAAGTCTGGAGGGTGAATCAGAAGAAGTAGAAGAAGGAGAAGGAGAAGGTGGAGTCTGGAGGGTGAATCAGAAGAAGCAGAAGAAGGAGAAGGAGAAGGTGAAGACTGGAGGGTGAATCAGAAGAAGCAGAAGAAGGAGAAGGAGAAGATGAAGTCTGGAGGGTGAATCAGAAGAAGTAGAAGAAGGAGAAGGAGAAGGTGAGGTCTGGAGGGTGAATCAGAAGAAGCAGAAGAAGGAGAAGGAGATGGTGAAGTTAGGAGGGTGAATCAGAAGAAGCAGAAGAAGGAGAAGGAGCAGGTGAAGTCAGGGGGGTGTAGCAGAAGAAGTAGAAGAAGGAGAAGGAGAAGGTGAAGTCAGGACGGTGAAGCAGAAGAAGCAGAAGAAGGAGAAGGAGAAGGTGAAGCCTGGAGGGCGCAGCAGAAGAAGCAGAAGAAGGAGAAGGAGAAGGTGAAGTCTGGAGTGTGAAGCAGAAGAAGCAGAAGAAGGAGAAGGAGAAGGTGAAGTCTGGAGGGCGCAGCAGAAGAAGCAGAAGAAGGAGAATGAGAAGGTGAAGTCTGGAGGGTGAATCAGAAGAAGCAGAAGAAGGAGAAGGAGAAGGTGAAGTCTGGAGGTTGAATCAGAAGAAGTAGAAGAAGGAGAAGGAGAAGGTGAAGTCTGGAGGGTGAAGCAGAAGAAGTAGAAGAAGGAGAAGGAGAAGGTGAAGTCAGGAGGGTGAATCAGAAGAAGTAGAAGAAGCAGAAGGAGAAGGTGAAGTCAGGAGGGCGAATCAGAAGAAGCAGAAGAAGGAGAAGGAGAAGGTGAAGTCTGGAGGGTGAATCAGAAGAATCAGAAGAAGGAGAAGGAGAAGGTGAAGTCTGGAGGGTGAATCAGAAGAAGCAGAAGAAAGAGAAGGAGAAGGTGAAGTCTGGAGGGTGAAGCAGAAGAAACAGAAGAAGGAGAAGGAGAAAGTGAAGACTGGAGGGTGAATCAGAAGAAGTAGAAGAAGGAGAAGGAGAAGGTGAAGTCTGGAGGGTGAATCAGAAGAAGTAGAAGAAGGAGAAGGAGAAGTTGAAGTCTGGAGGGTGAATCAGAAGAAACAGAAGAAGGAGAAGGAGAAGGTGAAGTCTGGAGGGTGAATCAGAAGAAGTAGAAGAAGGAGAAGGAGAAGGTGTAGTCTGGAGGGTGAATCAGAAGAAGTAGACGAAGGAGAAGGAGAAGGTGAAGTCTGGAGGGTGAATCAGAAGAAGCAGAAGAAGGAGAAGGAGAAGGTGAAGTCTGGAGGGTGAATCAGATGAAGTAGAAGAAGGAGAAGGAGAAGGTGAAGTCTGGAGGGTGAATCGGAAGAAGCAGAAGAAGGAGAAGGAGAAGGTGAAGTCTGGAGGGTGAATCAGAAGAAGCAGAAGAAGGAGAAGGAGAAGGTGAAGTCTGGAGGGTGAATCAGAAGAAGTAGAAGAAGGAGAAGGAGAAGTTGAAGTCTGGAGGGTGAAGCAGAGGAAGTAGAAGATGGAGAAGGAGAAGGTGAAGTCAGGAGGGTGAATCAGAAAATGTAGAAGAAGGAGAAGGAGAAGGTGAAGTCAGGAGGGTGAATCAGAAGAAGCAGAAGAAGGAGAAGGAGAAGGTGAAGTCTGGAGGGTGAATCAGAAGAAGTAGAAGAAGGAGAAGGAGAAGGTGAAGTCTGGAGGGTGAATCAGAAGAAGCAGAAGAAGGAGAAGGAGAAGGTGAAGTCTGGAGGGTGAATCAGAAGAAGCAGAAGAAGGAGAAGGAGACGGTGAAGTCTGGAGGGTGAATCAGAAGAAGCAGAGTAAGGAGAAGGAGATGGTTAAGTCTGGAGGGTGAATCAGAAGAAGCAGAAGAAGGAGAAGGAGAAGGTGAAGTCTGGAGGGTGAATCAGAGGAAGTAGAAGAAGGAGAAGGAGAAGGTGAAGTCTGGAGGGTGAAGCAGAAGAAGTAGAAGAAGGAGAAGGAGAAGGTGAAGTCAGGAGGGTGAATCAGAAGAAGTAGAAGAAGGAGAAGGAGAAGGTGAAGTCAGGAGGGTGAATCAGAAGAAGCAGAAGAAGGAGATAGAGAAGGTGAAGTCTGGAGGGTGAATCAGAAGAATCAGAAGAAGGAGAAGGAGAAGGTGAAGTCTGGAGGGTGAAGCAGAAGAAGCAGAAGAAAGAGAAGGAGAAGGTGAAGTCTGGAGGGTGAAGCAGAAGAAACAGAAGAAGGAGAAGGAGAAGGTGAAGACTGGAGGGTGTATCAGAAGAAGTAGGAGAAGGAGAAGGTGAAGTCTGGAGGGTGAATCAGAAGAAGTAGAAGAAGGAGAAGGAGAAGGTGAAGTCTGGAGGGTGAATCAGAAGAAGCAGAAGAAGGAGAAGGAGAAGGTGAAGTCTGGAGGTTGAATCAGAAGAAGCAGAAGAAGGAGAAGGAGAAGATGAAGTCTGGAGGGTGAATCAGAAGAAGTAGAAGAAGGAGAAGGAGAAGGTGAGGTCTGGAGGGTGAATCAGAAGAAGCAGAAGAAGGAGAAGGAGAAGGTGAAGTCTGGAGGGTGAATCAGAAGAAGCAGAAGAAGGAGAAGGAGAAGCTAAGTCTGGAAGGTGAATCAGAAGAAGCAGAAGAAGGAGAAGGAGAAGGTGAAGTCAGGAGGGTGAATCAGAAGATGCAGAATAAGGAGAAGGAGAAGGTGAAGTTAGGAGGGTGAATCAGAAGAAGCAGAAGAAGGAGAAGGAGCAGGTGAAGTCAGGGGGGTGTAGCAGAAGAAGTAGAAGAAGGAGAAGGAGAAGGTGAAGTCAGGACGGTGAAGCAGAAGAAGCAGAAGAAGGAGAAGGAGAAGGGAAAGCCTGGAGGGCGCAGCAGAAGAAGCAGAAGAAGGAGTAGGAGAAGGTGAAGTCTGGAGTGTGAAGCAGAAGAAGCAGAAGAAGGAGAAGGAGAAGGTGAAGTCTGGAGGGCGCAGCAGAAGAAGCAGAAGAAGGAGAATGAGAAGGTGAAGTCTGGAGGGTGAATCAGAAGAAGCAGAAGAAGGAGAAGGAGAAGGTGAAGTCTGGAGGTTGAATCAGAAGAAGTAGAAGAAGGAGAAGGAGAAGGTGAAGTCTGGAGGGTGAAGCAGAAGAAGTAGAAGAAGGAGAAGGAGAAGGTGAAGTCAGGAGGGTGAATCAGAAGAAGTAGAAGAAGGAGAAGGAGAAGGTGAAGTCAGGAGGGTGAATCAGAAGAAGCAGAAGAAGGAGAAGGAGAAGGTGAAGTCTGGAGGGTGAATCAGAAGAAGTAGAAGAAGGAGAAGGAGAAGTTGAAGTCTGGAGGGTGAATCAGAAGAAGCAGAAGAAGGAGAAGGAGAAGGTGAAGTCTGGAGGGTGAATCAGAAGAAGCAGAAGAAGGAGAAGGAGAAGATGAAGTCTGGAGGGTGAATCAGAAGAAGTAGAAGAAGGAGAAGGAGAAGGTGAAGTCTGGAGGGTGAATCAGAAGAAGTAGAAGAAGGAGAAGGAGAAGATGAAGTCTGGAGGGTGAATCAGAAGAAACAGAAGAAGGAGAAGGAGAAGGTGAAGTCTGGAGGGTGAATCAGAAGAAGTAGAAGAAGGAGAAGGAGAAGGTGTAGTCTGGAGAGTGAATCAGAAGAAGTAGACGAAGGAGAAGGAGAAGGTGAAGTCTGGAGGGTGAATCAGAAGAAGCAGAAGAAGGAGAAGGAGAAGGTGAAGTCTGGAGGGTGAATCAGATGAAGTAGAAGAAGGAGAAGGAGAAGGTGAAGTCTGGAGGGTGAATCAGAAGAAGCAGAAGAAGGAGAAGGAGAAGGTGAAGTCTGGAGGGTGAATCAGAAGAAGCAGAAGAAGGAGAAGGAGAAGGTGAAGTCTGGAGGGTGAATCAGAAGAAGTAGAAGAAGGAGAAGGAGAAGTTGAAGTCTGGAGGGTGAAGCAGCGGAAGTAGAAGATGGAGAAGGAGAAGGTGAAGTCAGGAGGGTGAATCAGAAGAAGTAGAAGAAGGAGAAGGAGAAGGTGAAGTCAGGAGGGTGAATCAGAAGAAGCAGAAGATGGAGAAGGAGAAGGTGAAGTCTGGAGGGTGAATCAGAAGAATCAGAAGAAGGAGAAGGAGAAGGTGAAGTCTGGAGGGTGAATCAGAAGAAGCAGAGGAAGGAGAAGGAGAAGGTGAAGTCTGGAGGGTGAATCAGAAGAAGCAGAATAAGGAGAAGGAGAAGATGAAGTCTGGAGGGTGAATCAGAAGAAGCAGAATAAGGAGAAGGAGAAGGTGAAGTCTGGAGGGTGAATCAGAAGAAGCAGAAGAAGGAGAAGGAGAAGGTGAAGTCTGGAGGGTGAATCAGAAGAAGCAGAAGAAGGAGAAGGAGAAGGTGAAGTCTGGAGGGTGAAGCAGAAGAAGGAGAAGAAGGAGAAGGAGAAGGTGAAGTCTGGAGGGTGAATCAGAAGAAGTAGAAGAAGGAGAAGGAGAAGGTGAAGTCAGGAGGGTGAATCAGAAGAAGCAGAAGAAGGAGAAGGAGAAGGTGAAGTCTGGAGGGTGAATCAGAAGAATCAGAAGAAGGAGAAGGAGAAGGTGAAGTCTGGAGGGTGAATCAGAAGAAGCAGAAGAAAGAGAAGGAGAAGGTGAAGTCAGGAGGGTGAAGCAGAAGAAACAGAAGAAGGAGAAGGAGAAGGTGAAGACTGGAGGGTGAATCAGAAGAAGTAGAAGAAGGAGAAGGAGAAGGTGAAGTCTGGAGGGTGAATCAGAAGAAGTAGAAGAAGGAGAAGGAGAAGGTGAAGTCTGGAGGGTGAATCAGAAGAAGCAGAAGAAGGAGAAGGAGAAGGTGAAGTCTGGAGGGTGAATCAGAAGAAGCAGAAGAAGGAGAAGGAGAAGATGAAGTCTGGAGGGTGAATCGGAAGAAGTAGAAGAAGGAGAAGGAGAAGGTGAAGTCTGGAGGGTGAATCAGAAGAAGTAGAAGAAGGAGAAGGAGAAGTTGAAGTCTGGAGGGTGAATCAGAAGAAGCAGAAGAAGGAGAAGGAGAAGGTGAAGTCTGGAGGGTGAATCAGAAGAAGCAGAAGAAGGAGAAGGAGAAGATGAAGTCTGGAGGGTGAATCAGAAGAAGTAGAAGAAGGAGAAGGAGAAGGTGAAGTCTGGAGGGTGAATCAGAAGAAGTAGAAGAAGGAGAAGGAGTAGATGAAGTCTGGAGGGTGAATCAGAAGAAACAGAAGAAGGAGAAGGAGAAGGTGAAGTCTGGAGGGTGAATCAGAAGAAGAAGAAGAAGGAGAAGGAGAAGGTGTAGTCTGGAGGGTGAATCAGAAGAAGTAGACGAAGGAGAAGGAGAAGGTGAAGTCTGGAGGGTGAATCAGAAGAAGCAGAAGAAGGAGAAGGAGAAGGTGAAGTCTGGAGGGTGAATCAGAAGAAGTAGAAGAAGGAGAAGGAGAAGGTGAAGTCTGGAGGGTGAATCAGAAGAAGCAGAAGAAGGAGAAGGAGAAGGTGAAGTCTGGAGGGTGAATCAGAAGAAGCAGAAGAAGGAGAAGGTGAAGTCTGGAGGGTGAATCAGAAGAAGTAGAAGAAGGAGAAGGAGAAGTTGAAGTCTGGAGGGTGAAGCAGAAGAAGTAGAAGAAGGAGAAGGAGAAGGTGAAGTCAGGAGGGTGAATCAGAAGAAGTAGAAGAAGGAGAAGGAGAAGGTGAAGTCAGGAGGGTGAATCAGAAGAAGCAGAAGAAGGAGATAGAGAAGGTGAAGTCTGGAGGGTGAATCAGAAGAATCAGAAGAAGGAGAAGGAGAAGGTGAAGTCTGGAGGGTGAAGCAGAAGAAGCAGAAGAAAGAGAAGGAGAAGGTGAAGTCTGGAGGGTGAAGCAGAAGAAACAGAAGAAGGAGAAGGAGAAGGTGAAGACTGGAGGGTGAATCAGAAGAAGTAGAAGAAGGAGAAGGAGAAGGTGAAGTCTGGAGGGTGAATCAGAAGAAGTAGAAGAAGGAGAAGGAGAAGGTGGAGTCTGGAGGGTGAATCAGAAGAAGCAGAAGAAGGAGAAGGAGAAGGTGAAGACTGGAGGGTGAATCAGAAGAAGCAGAAGAAGGAGAAGGAGAAGATGAAGTCTGGAGGGTGAATCAGAAGAAGTAGAAGAAGGAGAAGGAGAAGGTGAGGTCTGGAGGGTGAATCAGAAGAAGCAGAAGAAGGAGAAGGAGATGGTGAAGTTAGGAGGGTGAATCAGAAGAAGCAGAAGAAGGAGAAGGAGCAGGTGAAGTCAGGGGGGTGTAGCAGAAGAAGCAGAAGAAGGAGAAGGAGACGGTGAAGTCAGGACGGTGAAGCAGAAGAAGCAGAAGAAGGAGAAGGAGAAGGTGAAGCCTGGAGGGCGCAGCAGAAGAAGCAGAAGAAGGAGAAGGAGAAGGTGAAGTCTGGAGTGTGAAGCAGAAGAAGCAGAAGAAGGAGAAGGAGAAGGTGAAGTCTGGAGGGCGCAGCAGAAGAAGCAGAAGAAGGAGAATGAGAAGGTGAAGTCTGGAGGGTGAATCAGAAGAAGCAGAAGAAGGAGAAGGAGAAGGTGAAGTCTGGAGGTTGAATCAGAAGAAGTAGAAGAAGGAGAAGGAGAAGGTGAAGTCTGGAGGGTGAAGCAGAAGAAGTAGAAGAAGGAGAAGGAGAAGGTGAAGTCAGGAGGGTGAATCAGAAGAAGTAGAAGAAGCAGAAGGAGAAGGTGAAGTCAGGAGGGCGAATCAGAAGAAGCAGAAGAAGGAGAAGGAGAAGGTGAAGTCTGGAGGGTGAATCAGAAGAATCAGAAGAAGGAGAAGGAGAAGGTGAAGTCTGGAGGGTGAATCAGAAGAAGCAGAAGAAAGAGAAGGAGAAGGTGAAGTCTGGAGGGTGAAGCAGAAGAAACAGAAGAAGGAGAAGGAGAAAGTGAAGACTGGAGGGTGAATCAGAAGAAGTAGAAGAAGGAGAAGGAGAAGGTGAAGTCTGGAGGGTGAATCAGAAGAAGTAGAAGAAGGAGAAGGAGAAGTTGAAGTCTGGAGGGTGAATCAGAAGACGCAGAAGAAGGAGAAGGAGAAGGTGAAGTCTGTAGGGTGAATCAGAAGAAGCAGAAGAAGGAGAAGGAGAAGATGAAGTCTGGAGGGTGAATCAGAAGAAGTAGAAGAAGGAGAAGGAGAAGGTGAAGTCTGGAGGGTGAATCAGAAGAAGTAGAAGAAGGAGAAGGAGAAGATGAAGTCTGGAGGGTGAATCAGAAGAAACAGAAGAAGGAGAAGGAGAAGGTGAAGTCTGGAGGGTGAATCAGAAGAAGTAGAAGAAGGAGAAGGAGAAGGTGTAGTCTGGAGGGTGAATCAGAAGAAGTAGACGAAGGAGAAGGAGAAGGTGAAGTCTGGAGGGTGAATCAGAAGAAGCAGAAGAAGGAGAAGGAGAAGGTGAAGTCTGGAGGGTGAATCAGATGAAGTAGAAGAAGGAGAAGGAGAAGGTGAAGTCTGGAGGGTGAATCAGAAGAAGCAGAAGAAGGAGAAGGAGAAGGTGAAGTCTGGAGGGTGAATCAGAAGAAGCAGAAGAAGGAGAAGGAGAAGGTGAAGTCTGGAGGGTGAATCAGAAGAAGTAGAAGAAGGAGAAGGAGAAGTTGAAGTCTGGAGGGTGAAGCAGAAGAAGTAGAAGATGGAGAAGGAGAAGGTGAAGTCAGGAGGGTGAATCAGAAGAAGTAGAAGAAGGAGAAGGAGAAGGTGAAGTCAGGAGGGTGAATCAGAAGAAGCAGAAGATGGAGAAGGAGAAGGTGAAGTCTGGAGGGTGAATCAGAAGAATCAGAAGAAGGAGAAGGAGAAGGTGAAGTCTGGAGGGTGAATCAGAAGAAGCAGAGGAAGGAGAAGGAGAAGGTGAAGTCTGGAGGGTGAATCAGAAGAAGCAGAATAAGGAGAAGGAGAAGGTGAAGTCTGGAGTGTGAATCAGAAGAAGTAGAAGAAGGAGAAGGAGAAGGTGAAGTCTGGAGGGTGAATCAGAAGAAGCAGAAGAAGGAGAAGGAGAAGGTGAAGACTGGAGGGTGAATCAGAAGAAGTAGAAGAAGGAGAAGGAGAAGGTGAAGTCTGGAGGGTGAATCAGAAGAAGTAGAAGAAGGAGAAGGAGAAGGTGAAGTCTGGAGGGTGAATCAGAAGAAGCAGAAGAAGGAGAAGGAGAAGGTGAAGTCTGGAGGGTGAATCAGAAGAAGCAGAAGAAGGAGAAGGAGAAGATGAAGTCTGGAGGGTGAATCAGAAGAAGTAGAAGAAGGAGAAGGAGAAGGTGAGGTCTGGAGGGTGAATCAGAAGAAGCAGAAGAAGGAGAAGGAGAAGGTGAAGTCTGGAGGGTGAATCAGAAGAAGCAGAAGAAGGAGAAGGAGAAGGTGAAGTCTGGAGGGTGAATCAGAAGAAGCAGAAGAAGGAGAAGGAGAAGGTGAAGTCAGGAGGGTGAATCAGAAGAAGCAGAAGAAGGAGAAGGAGAAGGTGAAGTTAGGAGGGTGAATCAGAAGAAGCAGAAGAAGGAGAAGGAGCAGGTGAAGTCAGGGGGGTGTAGCAGAAGAAGTAGAAGAAGGAGAAGGAGAAGGTGAAGTCAGGACGGTGAAGCAGAAGAAGCAGAAGAAGGAGAAGGAGAAGGTGAAGCCTGGAGGGCGGAGCAGAGGAAGCAGAAGAAGGAGAAGGAGAAGGTGAAGTCTGGAGTGTGAAGCAGAAGAAGCAGAAGAAGGAGAAGGAGAAGGTGAAGTCTGGAGGGCGCAGCAGAAGAAGCAGAAGAAGGAGAATGAGAAGGTGAAGTCTGGAGGGTGAATCAGAAGAAGCAGAAGAAGGAGAAGGAGAAGGTGAAGTCTGGAGGGTGAATCAGAAGAAGTAGAAGAAGGAGAAGGAGAAGGTGAAGTCAGGAGGGTGAATCAGAAGATGTAGAAGAAGGAGAAGGAGAAGGTGAAGTCAGGAGGGTGAATCAGAAGAAGCAGAAGAAGGAGAAGGAGAAGGTGAAGTCTGGAGGGTGAATCAGAAGAAGTAGAAGAAGGAGAAGGAGAAGGTGAAGTCTGGAGGGTGAATCAGAAGAAGCAGAAGAAGGAGAAGGAGAAGGTGAAGTCTGGAGGGTGAATCAGAAGAAGCAGAAGAAGGAGAAGGAGAAGGTGAAGTCTGGAGGGTGAATCAGAAGAAGCAGAATAAGGAGAAGGAGAAGGTTAAGTCTGGAGGATGAATCAGAAGAAGCAGAAGAAGGAGAAGGAGAAGGTGAAGTCTGGAGGGTGAATCAGAAGAAGTAGAAGAAGGAGAAGGAGAAGGTGAAGTCTGGAGGGTGAAGCAGAAGAAGTAGAAGAAGGAGAAGGAGAAGGTGAAGTCAGGAGGGTGAATCAGAAGAAGTAGAAGGAGAAGGAGAAGGTGAAGTCAGGAGGGTGAATCAGAAGAAGCAGAAGAAGGAGATAGAGAAGATGAAGTCTGGAGGGTGAATCAGAAGAATCAGAAGAAGGAGAAGGAGAAGGTGAAGTCTGGAGGGTGAAGCAGAAGAAGCAGAAGAAAGAGAAGGAGAAGGTGAAGTCTGGAGGGTGAAGCAGAAGAAACAGAAGAAGGAGAAGGAGAAGGTGAAGACTGGAGGGTGAATCAGAAGAAGTAGAAGAAGGAGAAGGAGAAGGTGAAGTCTGGAGGATGAATCAGAAGAAGCAGAAGAAGGAGAAGGAGAAGATGAAGTCTGGAGGGTGAATCAGAAGAAGAAGAGGAAGGAGAAGGAGAAGGTGAGGTCTGGAGGGTGAATCAGAAGAAGCAGAAGAAGGAGAAGGAGAAGGTGAAGTCTGGAGGGTGAATCAGAAGAAGCAGAAGTAGGAGAAGGAGAAGGTGAAGTCTGGAGGGTGAATCAGAAGAAGCAGAAGAAGGAGAAGGAGAAGGTGAAGTCAGGAGGGTGAATCAGAAGAAGCAGAAGAAGGAGAAGGAGAAGGTGAAGTTAGGAGGGTGAATCAGAAGAAGCAGAAGAAGGAGAAGGAGCAGGTGAAGTCAGGGGGGTGTAGCAGAAGAAGTAGAAGAAGGAGAAGGAGAAGATGAAGTCTGGAGGGTGAATCAGAAGAAGTAGAAGAAGGAGAAGGAGAAGGTGAAGTCAGGAGGGTGAATCAGAAGATGTAGAAGAAGGAGAAGGAGAAGGAGAAGGTGAAGTCTGGAGGGTGAATCAGAAGAAGCAGAAGAAGGAGAAGGAGAAGGTGAAGTCTGGAGGGTGAATCAGAAGAAGCAGAAGAAGGAGAAGGAGAAGGTGAAGTCAGGATGGTGAATCAGAAGAAGCAGAAGAAGGAGAAGGAGAAGGTGAAGTTAGGAGGGTGAATCAGAAGAAGCAGAAGAAGGAGAAGGAGCAGGTGAAGTCAGGGGGGTGTAGCAGAAGAAGTAGAAGAAGGAGAAGGAGAAGATGAAGTCTGGAGGGTGAATCAGAAGAAGTAGAAGAAGGAGAAGGAGAAGGTGAAGTCAGGAGGGTGAATCAGAAGATGTAGAAGAAGGAGAAGGAGAAGGAGAAGGTGAAGTCTGGAGCGTGAATCAGAAGAAGCAGAAGAAGGAGAAGGAGAAGGTGAAGTCTGGAGGGCGAATCAGAAGAAGCAGAAGAAGGAGAAGGAGAAGGTGAAGTCAGGAGGGTGAATCAGAAGAAGCAGAAGAAGGAGAAGGAGAAGGTGAAGTTAGGAGGGTGAATCAGAAGAAGCAGAAGAAGGAGAAGGAGCAGGTGAAGTCAGGGTGTGTAGCAGAAGAAGTAGAAGAAGGAGAAGGAGAAGATGAAGTCTGGAGGGTGAATCAGAAGAAGTAGAAGAAGGAGAAGGAGAAGGTGACGTCAGGAGGGTGAATCAGAAGATGTAGAAGAAGGAGAAGGAGAAGGAGAAGGTGAAGTCTGGAGGGTGAATCAGAAGAAGCAGAAGAAGGAGAAGGAGAAGGTGAAGTCTGGAGGGTGAATCAGAAGAAGCAGAAGAAGGAGAAGGAGAAAGTGAAGTCAGGAGGGTGAATCAGAAGAAGCAGAAGAAGGAGAAGGAGAAGGTGAAGTTAGGAGGGTGAATCAGAAGAAGCAGAAGAAGGAGAAGGAGCAGGTGAAGTCAGGGGGGTGTAGCAGAAGAAGTAGAAGAAGGAGAAGGAGAAGATGAAGTCTGGAGGGTGAATCAGAAGAAGTAGAAGAAGGAGAAGGAGAAGGTGAAGTCAGGAGGGTGAATCAGAAGATGTAGAAGAAGGAGAAGGAGAAGGAGAAGGTGAAGTCTGGAGGGTGAATCAGAAGAAGCAGAAGAAGGAGAAGGAGAAGGTGAAGTCTGGAGGGTGAATCAGAAGAAGCAGAAGAAGGAGAAGGAGAAGGTGAAGTCAGGAGGGTGAATCAGAAGAAGCAGAAGAAGGAGAAGGAGAAGGTGAAGTTAGGAGGGTGAATCAGAAGAAGCAGAAGAAGGAGAAGGAGCAGGTGAAGTCAGGGGGGTGTAGCAGAAGAAGTAGAAGAAGGAGAAGGAGAAGATGAAGTCTGGAGGGTGAATCAGAAGAAGTAGAAGAAGGAGAAGGAGAAGGTGAAGTCAGGAGGGTGAATCAGAAGATGTAGAAGAAGGAGAAGGAGAAGGTGAAGTCAGGAGGGTGAATCAGAAGAAGCAGAAGAAGGAGAAGGAGAAGGTGAAGTCTGGAGGGTGAATCAGAAGAAGTAGAAGAAGGAGAAGGAGAAGGTGAAGTCTGGAGGGTGAATCAGAAGAAGCAGAAGAAGGAGAAGGAGAAGGTGAAGTCTGGAGGGTGAATCAGAAGAAGCAGAAGAAGGAGAAGGAGAAGGTGAAGTCTGGAGGGTGAATCAGAAGAAGCAGAATAAGGAGAAGGAGAAGGTTAAGTCTGGAGGATGAATCAGAAGAAGCAGAAGAAGGAGAAGGAGAAGGTGAAGTCTGGAGGGTGAATCAGAAGAAGTAGAAGAAGGAGAAGGAGAAGGTGAAGTCTGGAGGGTGAAGCAGAAGAAGTAGAAGAAGGAGAAGGAGAAGGTGAAGTCAGGAGGGTGAATCAGAAGAAGTAGAAGAAGGAGAAGGAGAAGGTGAAGTCAGGAGGGTGAATCAGAAGAAGCAGAAGAAGGAGATAGAGAAGATGAAGTCTGGAGGGTGAATCAGAAGAATCAGAAGAAGGAGAAGGAGAAGGTGAAGTCTGGAGGGTGAAGCAGAAGAAGCAGAAGAAAGAGAAGGAGAAGGTGAAGTCTGGAGGGTGAAGCAGAAGAAACAGAAGAAGGAGAAGGAGAAGGTGAAGACTGGAGGGTGAATCAGAAGAAGTAGAAGAAGGAGAAGGAGAAGGTGAAGTCTGGAGGATGAATCAGAAGAAGCAGAAGAAGGAGAAGGAGAAGATGAAGTCTGGAGGGTGAATCAGAAGAAGAAGAAGAAGGAGAAGGAGAAGGTGAGGTCTGGAGGGTGAATCAGAAGAAGCAGAAGAAGGAGAAGGAGAAGGTGAAGTCTGGAGGGTGAATCAGAAGAAGCAGAAGAAGGAGAAGGAGAAGGTGAAGTCTGGAGGGTGAATCAGAAGAAGCAGAAGAAGGAGAAGGAGAAGGTGAAGTCAGGAGGGTGAATCAGAAGAAGCAGAAGAAGGAGAAGGAGAAGGTGAAGTTAGGAGGGTGAATCAGAAGAAGCAGAAGAAGGAGAAGGAGCAGGTGAAGTCAGGGGGGTGTAGCAGAAGAAGTAGAAGAAGGAGAAGGAGAAGGTGAAGTCAGGACGGTGAAGCAGAAGAAGCAGAAGAAGGAGAAGGAGAAGGTGAAGCCTGGAGGGCGCAGCAGAAGAAGCAGAAGAAGGAGAAGGAGAAGGTGAAGTCTGGAGTGTGAAGCAGAAGAAGCAGAAGAAGGAGAAGGAGAAGGTGAAGTCTGGAGGGCGCAGCAGAAGAAGGAGAATGAGAAGGTGAAGTCTGGAGGGTGAATCAGAAGAAGCAGAAGAAGGAGAAGGAGAAGGTGAAGTCTGGAGGTTGAATCAGAAGAAGTAGAAGAAGGAGAAGGAGAAGGTGAAGTCTGGAGGGTGAAGCAGAAGAAGTAGAAGAAGGAGAAGGAGAAGGTGAAGTCAGGAGGGTGAATCAGAAGAAGTAGAAGAAGGAGAAGGAGAAGGTGAAGTCAGGAGGGTGAATCAGAAGAAGCAGAAGAAGGAGAAGGAGAAGGTGAAGTCTGGAGGGTGAATCAGAAGAATCAGAAGAAGGAGAAGGAGAAGGTGAAGTCTGGAGGGTGAATCAGAAGAAGCAGAAGAAAGAGAAGGAGAAGGTGAAGTCTGGAGGGTGAAGCAGAAGAAACAGAAGAAGGAGAAGGAGAAGGTGAAGACTGGAGGGTGAATCAGAAGAAGTAGAAGAAGGAGAAGGAGAAGGTGAAGTCTGGAGGTTGAATCAGAAGAAGTAGAAGAAGGAGAAGGAGAAGTTGAAGTCTGGAGGGTGAATCAGAAGAAGCAGAAGAAGGAGAAGGAGAAGGTGAAGTCTGGAGGGTGAATCAGAAGAAGCAGAAGAAGGAGAAGGAGAAGATGAAGTCTGGAGGGTGAATCAGAAGAAGTAGAAGAAGGAGAAGGAGAAGGTGAAGTCTGGAGGGTGAATCAGAAGAAGTAGAAGAAGGAGAAGGAGAACATGAAGTCTGGAGGGTGAATCAGAAGAAACAGAAGAAGGAGAAGGAGAAGGTGAAGTCTGGAGGGTGAATCAGAAGAAGTAGAAGAAGGAGAAGGAGAAGGTGTAGTCTGGAGGGTGAATCAGAAGAAGTAGACGAAGGAGAAGGAGAAGGTGAAGTCTGGAGGGTGAATCAGAAGAAGCAGAAGAAGGAGAAGGAGAAGGTGAAGTCTGGAGGGTGAATCAGATGAAGTAGAAGAAGGAGAAGGAGAAGGTGAAGTCTGGAGGGTGAATCGGAAGAAGCAGAAGAAGGAGAAGGAGAAGGTGAAGTCTGGAGGGTGAATCAGAAGAAGCAGAAGAAGGAGAAGGAGAAGGTGAAGTCTGGAGGGTGAATCAGAAGAAGTAGAAGAAGGAGAAGGAGAAGTTGATGTCTGGAGTATGAAGCAGAGGAAGTAGAAGATGGAGAAGGAGAAGGTGAAGTCAGGAGGGTGAATCAGAAGATGTAGAAGAAGGAGAAGGAGAAGGTGAAGTCAGGAGGGTGAATCAGAAGAAGCAGAAGAAGGAGAAGGAGAAGGTGAAGTCTGGAGGGTGAATCAGAAGAAGTAGAAGAAGGAGAAGGAGAAGGTGAAGTCTGGAGGGTGAATCAGAAGAAGCAGAAGAAGGAGAAGGAGAAGGTGAAGTCTGGAGGGTGAATCAGAAGAAGCAGAAGAAGGAGAAGGAGAAGGTGAAGTCTGGAGGGTGAATCAGAAGAAGCAGAATAAGGAGAAGGAGATGGTTAAGTCTGGAGGGTGAATCAGAAGAAGCAGAAGAAGGAGAAGGAGAAGGTGAAGTCTGGAGGGTGAATCAGAAGAAGTAGAAGAAGGAGAAGGAGAAGGTGAAGTCAGGAGGGTGAATCAGAAGAAGTAGAAGAAGGAGAAGGAGAAGGTGAAGTCAGGAGGGTGAATCAGAAGAAGCAGAAGAAGGAGATAGAGAAGGTGAAGTCTGGAGGGTGAATCAGAAGAATCAGAAGAAGGAGAAGGAGAAGGTGAAGTCTGGAGGGTGAAGCAGAAGAAGCAGAAGAAAGAGAAGGAGAAGGTGAAGTCTGGAGGGTGAAGCAGAAGAAACAGAAGAAGGAGAAGGAGAAGGTGAAGACTGGAGGGTGAATCAGAAGAAGTAGAAGAAGGAGAAGGAGAAGGTGAAGTCTGGAGGGTGAATCAGAAGAAGTAGAAGAAGGAGAAGGAGAAGGTGAAGTCTGGAGGGTGAATCAGAAGAAGCAGAAGAAGGAGAAGGAGAAGGTGAAGTCTGGAGGGTGAATCAGAAGAAGCAGAAGAAGGAGAAGGAGAAGATGAAGTCTGGAGGGTGAATCAGAAGAAGTAGAAGAAGGAGAAGGAGAAGGTGAGGTCTGGAGGGTGAATCAGAAGAAGCAGAAGAAGGAGAAGGAGAAGGTGAAGTCTGGAGGGTGAATCAGAAGAAGCAGAAGAAGGAGAAGGAGAAGGTGAAGTCTGGAAGGTGAATCAGAAGAAGCAGAAGAAGGAGAAGGAGAAGGTGAAGTCAGGAGGGTGAATCAGAAGAAGCAGAATAAGGAGAAGGAGAAGGTGAAGTTAGGAGGGTGAATCAGAAGAAGCAGAAGAAGGAGAAGGAGCAGGTGAAGTCAGGGGGGTGTAGCAGAAGAAGTAGAAGAAGGAGAAGGAGAAGGTGAAGTCAGGACAGTGAAGCAGAAGAAGCCGAAGAAGGAGAAGGAGAAGGTGAAGCCTGGAGGGCGCAGCAGAAGAAGCAGAAGAAGGAGTAGGAGAAGGTAAAGTCTGGAGTGTGAAGCAGAAGAAGCAGAAGAAGGAGAAGGAGAAGGTGAAGTCTGGAGGGCGCAGCAGAAGAAGCAGAAGAAGGAGAATGAGAAGGTAAAGTCTGGAGGGTGAATCAGAAGAAGCAGAAGAAGGAGAAGGAGAAGGTGAAGTCTGGAGGTTGAATCAGAAGAAGTAGAAGAAGGAGAAGGAGAAGGTGAAGTCTGGAGGGTGAAGAAGAAGAAGTAGAAGAAGGAGAAGGAGAAGGTGAAGTCAGGAGGGTGAATCAGAAGAAGTAGAAGAAGGAGAAGGAGAAGGTGAAGTCAGGAGGGTGAATCAGAAGAAGCAGAAGAAGGAGAAGGAGAAGGTGAAGTCTGGAGGGTGAATCAGAAGAATCAGAAGAAGGAGAAGGAGAAGGTGAAGTCTGGAGGGTGAATCAGAAGAAGCAGAAGAAAGAGAAGGAGAAGGTGAAGTCTGGAGGGTGAAGCAGAAGAAACAGAAGAAGGAGAAGGAGAAGGTGAAGACTGGAGGGTGAATTAGAAGAAGTAGAAGAAGGAGAAGGAGAAGGTGAAGTCTGGAGGGTGAATCAGAAGAAGTAGAAGAAGGAGAAGGAGAAGGTGAAGTCTGGAGGGTGAATCAGAAGAAGCAGAAGAAGGAGAAGGAGAAGGTGAAGTCTGGAGGGTGAATCAGAAGAAGCAGAAGAAGGAGAAGGAGAAGATGAAGTCTGGAGGGTGAATCAGAAGAAGTAGAAGAAGGAGAAGGAGAAGGTGAAGTCTGGAGGGTGAATCAGAAGTAGTAGAAGAAGGAGAAGGAGAAGGTGAAGTCTGGAGGGTGAATCAGAAGAAACAGAAGAAGGAGAAGGAGAAGGTGAAGTCTGGAGGGTGAATCAGAAGAAGTAGAAGAAGGAGAAGGAGAAGGTGTAGTCTTGAAGGGTGAATCAGAAGAAGTAGACGAAGGAGAAGGAGAAGGTGAAGTCTGGAGGGTGAATCAGAAGAAGCAGAAGAAGGAGATGGAGAAGGTGAAGTCTGGAGGGTGAATCAGAAGAAGTAGAAGAAGGAGAAGGAGAAGGTGAAGTCTGGAGGGTGAATCAGAAGAAGCAGAAGAAGGAGAAGGAGAAGGTGAAGTCTGGAGGGTGAATCAGAAGAAGCAGAAGAAGGATAAGGAGAAGGTGAAGTCTGGAGGGTGATTCAGAAGAAGCAGAATAAGGAGAAGGAGAAGGTGATGTCTGGAGGGTGAATCTGAAGAAGCAGAAGAAGGAGAAGGAGAAGGTGAAGTCTGGAGGGTGAATCAGAAGAAGTAGAAGAAGGAGAAGGAGAAGGTGAAGTCTGGAGGGTGAATCAGAAGAAGTAGAAGAAGGAGAAGGAGAAGGTGAAGTCTGGAGGGTGAATCAGAAGAAGTAGAAGAAGGAGAAGGAGAAGGTGAAGTCTGGAGGGGGAAGCAGAAGAAGTAGAAGAAGGAGAAGGAGAACGTGAAGTCAGGAGGGTGAATCAGAAGATGTAGAAGAAGGAGAAGGAGAAGGTGAAGTCAGGAGGGTGAATCAGAAGAAGCAGAAGAAGGAGAAGGAGAAGGTGAAGTCTGGAGGGTGAATCAGAAGAATCAGAAGAAGGAGAAGGAGAAGGTGAAGTCTGGAGGGTGAATCAGAAGAAGTAGAAGAAGGAGAAGGAGAAGGTGAAGTCTGGAGGGTGAATCAGAAGAAGCAGAAGAAGGAGAAGGAGAAGGTGAAGTCTGGAGGGTGAATCAGAAGAAGTAGACGAAGGAGAAGGAGAAGGTGAAGTCTGGAGGGTGAATCAGAAGAAGCAGAAGAAGGAGATGGAGAAGGTGAAGTCTGGAGGGTGAATCAGAAGAAGTAGAAGAAGGAGAAGGTGAAGGTGAAGTCTGGAGGGTGAATCAGAAGAAGCAGAAGAAGGAGAATGAGAAGGTGAAGTCTGGAGGGTGAATCAGAAGAAGCAGAAGAAGGAGAAGGAGAAGGTGAAGTCTGGAGGTTGAATCAGAAGAAGTAGAAGAAGGAGAAGGAGAAGGTGAAGTCTGGAGGGTGAAGCAGAAGAAGTAGAAGAAGGAGAAGGAGAAGGTGAAGTCAGGAGGGTGAATCAGAAGAAGTAGAAGAAGGAGAAGGAGAAGGTGAAGTCAGGAGGGTGAATCAGAAGAAGCAGAAGAAGGAGAAGGAGAAGGTGAAGTCTGGAGGGTGAATCAGAAGAATCAGAAGAAGGAGAAGGAGAAGGTGAAGTCTGGAGGGTGAATCAGAAGAAGCAGAAGAAAGAGAAGGAGAAGGTGAAGTCTGGAGGGTGAAGCAGAAGAAACAGAAGAAGGAGAAGGAGAAGGTGAAGACTGGAGGGTGAATCAGAAGAAGTAGAAGAAGGAGAAGGAGAAGATGAAGTCTGTAGGGTGAATCAGAAGAAGTAGAAGAAGGAGAAGGAGAAGTTGAAGTCTGGAGGGTGAATCAGAAGAAGCAGAAGAAGGAGAAGGAGAAGGTGAAGTCTGGAGGGTGAATCAGAAGAAGCAGAAGAAGGAGAAGGAGAAGATGAAGTCTGGAGGGTGAATCAGAAGAAGTAGAAGAAGGAGAAGGAGAAGGTGAAGTCTGGAGGGTGAATCAGAAGAAGTAGAAGAAGGAGAAGGAGAACATGAAGTCTGGAGGGTGAATCAGAAGAAACAGAAGAAGGAGAAGGAGAAGGTGAAGTCTGGAGGGTGAATCAGAAGAAGTAGAAGAAGGAGAAGGAGAAGGTGTAGTCTGGAGGGTGAATCAGAAGAAGTAGACGAAGGAGAAGGAGAAGGTGAAGTCTGGAGGGTGAATCAGAAGAAGCAGAAGAAGGAGAAGGAGAAGATGAAGTCTGGAGGGTGAATCAGATGAAGTAGAAGAAGGAGAAGGAGAAGGTGAAGTCTGGAGGGTGAATCGGAAGAAGCAGAAGAAGGAGAAGGAGAAGGTGAAGTCTGGAGGGTGAATCAGAAGAAGCAGAAGAAGGAGAAGGAGAAGGTGAAGTCTGGAGGGTGAATCAGAAGAAGTAGAAGAAGGAGAAGGAGAAGTTGAAGTCTGGAGTGTGAAGCAGAGGAAGTAGAAGATGGAGAAGGAGAAGGTGAAGTCAGGAGGGTGAATCAGAAGATGTAGAAGAAGGAGAAGGAGAAGGTGAAGTCAGGAGGGTGAATCAGAAGAAGCAGAAGAAGGAGAAGGAGAAGGTGAAGTCTGGAGGGTGAATCAGAAGAAGTAGAAGAAGGAGAAGGAGAAGGTGAAGTCTGGAGGGTGAATCAGAAGAAGCAGAAGAAGGAGAAGGAGAAGGTGAAGTCTGGAGGGTGAATCAGAAGAAGCAGAAG
This sequence comes from Somniosus microcephalus, assembly GCF_052327205.1. NCBI lineage: Eukaryota > Metazoa > Chordata > Chondrichthyes > Squaliformes > Somniosidae > Somniosus > Somniosus microcephalus. The sequence continues at coordinate 138,771 of NW_028225393.1, read as the reverse complement.
AAGGAGAAGGAGAAGGTGAAGTCTGGAGGGTGAATCAGAAGAAGCAGAATAAGGAGAAGGAGATGGTTAAGTCTGGAGGGTGAATCAGAAGAAGCAGAAGAAGGAGAAGGAGAAGGTGAAGTCTGGAGGGTGAATCAGAAGAAGTAGAAGAAGGAGAAGGAGAAGGTGAAGTCTGGAGGGTGAAGCAGAAGAAGTAGAAGAAGGAGAAGGAGAAGGTGAAGTCAGGAGGGTGAATCAGAAGAAGTAGAAGAAGGAGAAGGAGAAGGTGAAGTCAGGAGGGTGAATCAGAAGAAGCAGAAGAAGGAGATAGAGAAGGTGAAGTCTGGAGGGTGAATCAGAAGAATCAGAAGAAGGAGAAGGAGAAGGTGAAGTCTGGAGGGTGAAGCAGAAGAAGCAGAAGAAAGAGAAGGAGAAGGTGAAGTCTGGAGGGTGAAGCAGAAGAAACAGAAGAAGGAGAAGGAGAAGGTGAAGACTGGAGGGTGAATCAGAAGAAGTAGAAGAAGGAGAAGGAGAAGGTGAAGTCTGGAGGGTGAATCAGAAGAAGTAGAAGAAGGAGAAGGAGAAGGTGAAGTCTGGAGGGTGAATCAGAAGAAGCAGAAGAAGGAGAAGGAGAAGGTGAAGTCTGGAGGGTGAATCAGAAGAAGCAGAAGAAGGAGAAGGAGAAGATGAAGTCTGGAGGGTGAATCAGAAGAAGTAGAAGAAGGAGAAGGAGAAGGTGAGGTCTGGAGGGTGAATCAGAAGAAGCAGAAGAAGGAGAAGGAGAAGGTGAAGTCCGGAGGGTGAATCAGAAGAAGCAGAAGAAGGAGAAGGAGAAGGTGAAGTCTGGAAGGTGAATCAGAAGAAGCAGAAGAAGGAGAAGGAGAAGGTGAAGTCAGGAGGGTGAATCAGAAGAAGCAGAATAAGGAGAAGGAGAAGGTGAAGTTAGGAGGGTGAATCAGAAGAAGCAGAAGAAGGAGAAGGAGCAGGTGAAGTCAGGGGGTGTAGCAGAAGAAGTAGAAGAAGGAGAAGGAGAAGGTGAAGTCAGGACGGTGAAGCAGAAGAAGCAGAAGAAGGAGAAGGAGAAGGTGGAGCCTGGAGGGCGCAGCAGAAGAAGCAGAAGAAGGAGTAGGAGAAGGTGAAGTCTGGAGTGTGAAGCAGAAGAAGCAGAAGAAGGAGAAGGAGAAGGTGAAGTCTGGAGGGCGCAGCAGAAGAAGCAGAAGAAGGAGAATGAGAAGGTGAAGTCTGGAGGGTGAATCAGAAGAAGCAGAAGAAGGAGAAGGAGAAGGTGAAGTCTGGAGGTTGAATCAGAAGAAGTAGAAGAAGGAGAAGGAGAAGGTGAAGTCTGGAGGGTGAAGAAGAAGAAGTAGAAGAAGGAGAAGGAGAAGGTGAAGTCAGGAGGGTGAATCAGAAGAAGTAGAAGAAGGAGAAGGAGAAGGTGAAGTCAGGAGGGTGAATCAGAAGAAGCAGAAGAAGGAGAAGGAGAAGGTGAAGTCTGGAGGGTGAATCAGAAGAATCAGAAGAAGGAGAAGGAGAAGGTGAAGTCTGGAGGGTGAATCAGAAGAAGCAGAAGAAAGAGAAGGAGAAGGTGAAGTCTGGAGGGTGAAGCAGAAGAAACAGAAGAAGGAGAAGGAGAAGGTGAAGACTGGAGGGTGAATCAGAAGAAGTAGAAGAAGGAGAAGGAGAAGGTGAAGTCTGGAGGGTGAATCAGAAGAAGTAGAAGAAGGAGAAGGAGAAGGTGAAGTCTGGAGGGTGAATCAGAAGAAGCAGAATAAGGAGAAGGAGAAGGTGAAGTCTGGAGGGTGAATCAGAAGAAGCAGAAGAAGGAGAAGAAGAAGGTGAAGTCTGGAGGGTGAATCAGAAGAAGTAGAAGAAGGAGAAGGAGAAGGTGAAGTGTGGAGGGTGAAGCAGAAGAAGTAGAAGAAGGAGAAGGAGAAGGTGAAGTCAGGTGGGTGAATCAGAAGAAGTAGAAGAAGGAGAAGGAGAAGGTGAAGTCAGGAGGGTGAATCAGAAGAAGCAGAAGAAGGAGAAGGAGAAGGTGAAGTCTGGAGGGTGAATCAGAAGAATCAGAAGAAGGAGAAGGAGAAGGTGAAGTCTGGAGGGTGAATCAGAAGAAGCAGAAGAAAGAGAAGGAGAAGGTGAAGTCTGGAGGGTGAAGCAGAAGAAACAGAAGAAGGAGAAGGAGAAGGTGAAGACTGGAGGGTGAATCAGAAGAAGCAGAAGAAGGAGAAGGAGAAGGTGAAGTCTGGAGGGTGAATCAGAAGAAGCAGAAGAAGGAGAAGGAGAAGGTGAAGTCTGGAGGGTGAATCGGAAGAAGCAGAAGAAGGAGAAGGAGAAGGTGAAGTCTGGAGGGTGAATCAGAAGAAGCAGAAGAAGGAGAAGGAGAAGGTGAAGTCTGGAGGGTGAATCAGAAGAAGTAGAAGAAGGAGAAGGAGAAGTTGAAGTCTGGAGTGTGAAGCAGAGGAAGTAGAAGATGGAGAAGGAGAAGGTGAAGTCAGGAGGGTGAATCAGAAGATGTAGAAGAAGGAGAAGGAGAAGGTGAAGTCAGGAGGGTGAATCAGAAGAAGCAGAAGAAGGAGAAGGAGAAGGTGAAGTCTGGAGGGTGAATCAGAAGAAGTAGAAGAAGGAGAAGGAGAAGGTGAAGTCTGGAGGGTGAATCAGAAGAAGCAGAAGAAGGAGAAGGAGAAGGTGAAGTCTGGAGGGTGAATCAGAAGAAGCAGAAGAAGGAGAAGGAGAAGGTGAAGTCTGGAGGGTGAATCAGAAGAAGCAGAATAAGGAGAAGGAGATGGTTAAGTCTGGAGGGTGAATCAGAAGAAGCAGAAGAAGGAGAAGGAGAAGGTGAAGTCTGGAGGGTGAATCAGAAGAAGTAGAAGAAGGAGAAGGAGAAGGTGAAGTCTGGAGGGTGAAGCAGAAGAAGTAGAAGAAGGAGAAGGAGAAGGTGAAGTCAGGAGGGTGAATCAGAAGAAGTAGAAGAAGGAGAAGGAGAAGGTGAAGTCAGGAGGGTGAATCAGAAGAAGCAGAAGAAGGAGATAGAGAAGGTGAAGTCTGGAGGGTGAATCAGAAGAATCAGAAGAAGGAGAAGGAGAAGGTGAAGTCTGGAGGGTGAAGCAGAAGAAGCAGAAGAAAGAGAAGGAGAAGGTGAAGTCTGGAGGGTGAAGCAGAAGAAACAGAAGAAGGAGAAGGAGAAGGTGAAGACTGGAGGGTGAATCAGAAGAAGTAGAAGAAGGAGAAGGAGAAGGTGAAGTCTGGAGGGTGAATCAGAAGAAGTAGAAGAAGGAGAAGGAGAAGGTGAAGTCTGGAGGGTGAATCAGAAGAAGCAGAAGAAGGAGAAGGAGAAGGTGAAGTCTGGAGGGTGAATCAGAAGAAGCAGAAGAAGGAGAAGGAGAAGATGAAGTCTGCAGGGTGAATCAGAAGAAGTAGAAGAAGGAGAAGGAGAAGGTGAGGTCTGGAGGGTGAATCAGAAGAAGCAGAAGAAGGAGAAGGAGAAGGTGAAGTCTGGAGGGTGAATCAGAAGAAGCAGAAGAAGGAGAAGGAGAAGGTGAAGTCTGGAAGGTGAATCAGAAGAAGCAGAAGAAGGAGAAGGAGAAGGTGAAGTCAGGAGGGTGAATCAGAAGAAGCAGAATAAGGAGAAGGAGAAGGTGAAGTTAGGAGGGTGAATCAGAAGAAGCAGAAGAAGGAGAAGGAGCAGGTGAAGTCAGGGGGTGTAGCAGAAGAAGTAGAAGAAGGAGAAGGAGAAGGTGAAGTCAGGACGGTGAAGCAGAAGAAGCAGAAGAAGGAGAAGGAGAAGGTGGAGCCTGGAGGGCGCAGCAGAAGAAGCAGAAGAAGGAGTAGGAGAAGGTGAAGTCTGGAGTGTGAAGCAGAAGAAGCAGAAGAAGGAGAAGGAGAAGGTGAAGTCTGGAGGGCGCAGCAGAAGAAGCAGAAGAAGGAGAATGAGAAGGTGAAGTCTGGAGGGTGAATCAGAAGAAGCAGAAGAAGGAGAAGGAGAAGGTGAAGTCTGGAGGTTGAATCAGAAGAAGTAGAAGAAGGAGAAGGAGAAGGTGAAGTCTGGAGGGTGAAGAAGAAGAAGTAGAAGAAGGAGAAGGAGAAGGTGAAGTCAGGAGGGTGAATCAGAAGAAGTAGAAGAAGGAGAAGGAGAAGGTGAAGTCAGGAGGGTGAATCAGAAGAAGCAGAAGAAGGAGAAGGAGAAGGTGAAGTCTGGAGGGTGAATCAGAAGAATCAGAAGAAGGAGAAGGAGAAGGTGAAGTCTGGAGGGTGAATCAGAAGAAGCAGAAGAAAGAGAAGGAGAAGGTGAAGTCTGGAGGGTGAAGCAGAAGAAACAGAAGAAGGAGAAGGAGAAGGTGAAGACTGGAGGGTGAATCAGAAGAAGTAGAAGAAGGAGAAGGAGAAGGTGAAGTCTGGAGGGTGAATCAGAAGAAGTAGAAGAAGGAGAAGGAGAAGGTGAAGTCTGGAGGGTGATTCAGAAGAAGCAGAAGAAGGAGAAGGAGAAGGTGAAGTCTGGAGGGTGAATCAGAAGAAGCAGAAGAAGGAGAAGGAGAAGATGAAGTCTGGAGGGTGAATCAGAAGAAGTAGAAGAAGGAGAAGGAGAAGGTGAAGTCTGGAGGGTGAATCAGAAGTAGTAGAAGAAGGAGAAGGAGAAGGTGAAGTCTGGAGGGTGAATCAGAAGAAACAGAAGAAGGAGAAGGAGAAGGTGAAGTCTGGAGGGTGAATCAGAAGAAGTAGAAGAAGGAGAAGGAGAAGGTGTAGTCTGGAGGGTGAATCAGAAGAAGTAGACGAAGGAGAAGGAGAAGGTGAAGTCTGGAGGGTGAATCAGAAGAAGCAGAAGAAGGAGATGGAGAAGGTGAAGTCTGGAGGGTGAATCAGAAGAAGTAGAAGAAGGAGAAGGAGAAGGTGAAGTCTGGAGGGTGAATCAGAAGAAGCAGAAGAAGGAGAAGGAGAAGGTGAAGCCTGGAGGGTGAATCAGAAGAAGCAGAAGAAGGAGAAGGAGAAGGTGAAGTCTGGAGGGTGATTCAGAAGAAGCAGAATAAGGAGAAGGAGAAGGTGATGTCTGGAGGGTGAATCTGAAGAAGCAGAAGAAGGTGAAGGAGAAGGTGAAGTCTGGAGGGTGAATCAGAAGAAGTAGAAGAAGGAGAAGGAGAAGGTGAAGTCTGGAGGGTGAATCAGAAGAAGTAGAAGAAGGAGAAGGAGAAGGTGAAGTCTGGAGGGTGAATCAGAAGAAGTATAAGAAGGAGAAGGAGAAGGTGAAGTCTGGAGGGGGAAGCAGAAGAAGTAGAAGAAGGAGAAGGAGAAGGTGAAGTCAGGAGGGTGAATCAGAAGATGTAGAAGAAGGAGAAGGAGAAGGTGAAGTCAGGAGGGTGAATCAGAAGAAGCAGAAGAAGGAGAAGGAGAAGGTGAAGTCTGGAGGGTGAATCAGAAGAATCAGAAGAAGGAGAAGGAGAAGGTGAAGTCTGGAGGGTGAATCAGAAGAAGTAGAAGAAGGAGAAGGAGAAGGTGAAGTCTGGAGGGTGAATCAGAAGAAGCAGAAGAAGGAGAAGGAGAAGGTGAAGTCTGGAGGGTGAATCAGAAGAAGTAGACGAAGGAGAAGGAGAAGGTGAAGTCTGGAGGGTGAATCAGAAGAAGCAGAAGAAGGAGATGGAGAAGGTGAAGTCTGGAGGGTGAATCAGAAGAAGTAGAAGAAGGAGAAGGTGAAGGTGAAGTCTGGAGGGTGAATCAGAAGAAGCAGAAGAAGGAGAATGAGAAGGTGAAGTCTGGAGGGTGAATCAGAAGAAGCAGAAGAAGGAGAAGGAGAAGGTGAAGTCTGGAGGGTGATTCAGAAGAAGCAGAATAAGGAGAAGGAGAAGGTGAAGTCTGGAGGGTGAATCAGAAGAAGCAGAAGAAGGAGAAGGAGAAGGTGAAGTCTGGAGGGTGAATCAGAAGAAGTAGAAGAAGGAGAAGGAGAAGGTGAAGTCTGGAGGGTGAATCAGAAGAAGTAGAAGAAGGAGAAGGAGAAGGTGAAGTCTGGAGGGTGAAGCAGAAGAAGTAGAAGAAGGAGAAGGAGAAGGTGAAGTCAGGAGGGTGAATCAGAAGAAGTAGAAGAAGGAGAAGGAGAAGGTGAAGTCAGGAGGGTGAATCAGAAGAAGCAGAAGAAGGAGATAGAGAAGGTGAAGTCTGGAGGGTGAATCAGAAGAATCAGAAGAAGGAGAAGGAGAAGGTGAAGTCTGGAGGGTGAAGCAGAAGAAGCAGAAGAAAGAGAAGGAGAAGGTGAAGTCTGGAGGGTGAAGCAGAAGAAACAGAAGAAGGAGAAGGAGAAGGTGAAGACTGGAGGGTGAATCAGAAGAAGTAGAAGAAGGAGAAGGAGAAGGTGAAGTCTGGAGGGTGAATCAGAAGAAGTAGAAGAAGGAGAAGGATAAGGTGAAGTCTGGAGGGTGAATCAGAAGAAGCAGAAGAAGGAGAAGGAGAAGGTGAAGTCTGGAGGGTGAATCAGAAGAAGCAGAAGAAGGAGAAGGAGAAGATGAAGTCTGGAGGGTGAATCAGAAGAAGTAGAAGAAGGAGAAGGAGAAGGTGAGGTCTGGAGGGTGAATCAGAAGAAGCAGAAGAAGGAGAAGGAGAAGGTGAAGTCTGGAGGGTGAATCAGAAGAAGCAGAAGAAGGAGAAGGAGAAGGTGAAGTCTGGAGGGTGAATCAGAAGAAGCAGAAGAAGGAGAAGGAGAAGGTGAAGTCAGGAGGGTGAATCAGAAGAAGCAGAAGAAGGAGAAGGAGTAGGTGAAGTCTGGAGGGTGAATCAGAAGAAGTAGAAGAAGGAGAAGGAGAAGGTGAAGTCAGGAGAGTGAAGCAGAAGAATCAGAAGAAGGAGAAGGAGAAGGTGAAGTCTGGAGGGTGAATCAGAAGAAGCAAAGGAAGGAGAAGGAGAAGGTGAAGTCTGGAGGGTGAATCAGAAGAAGCAGAATAAGGAGAAGGAGAAGGTGAAGTCTGGAGGGTGAATCAGAAGAAGCAGAATAAGGAGAAGGAGAAGTTGAAGTCTGGAGGGTGAATCAGAAGAAGCAGAATAAGGAGAAGGAGAAGGTGAAGTCTGGAGGGTGAATCAGAAGAAGCAGAAGAAGGAGAAGGAGAAGGTGAAGTCTGGAGGGTGAATCAGAAGAAGTAGAAGAAGGAGAAGGAGAAGGTGAAGTCTGGAGGGTGAAGCAGAAGAAGTAGAAGAAGGAGAAGGAGAAGGTGAAGTCAGGAGGGTGAATCAGAAGAAGTAGAAGAAGGAGAAGGAGAAGGTGAAGTCAGGAGGGTGAATCAGAAGAAGCAGAATAAGGAGAAGGAGAAGGTGAAGTCTGGAGGGTGAATCAGAAGAATCAGAAGAAGGAGAAGGAGAAGGTGAAGTCTGGAGGGTGAATCAGAAGAAGCAGAAGAAAGAGAAGGAGAAGGTGAAGTCTGGAGGGTGAAGCAGAAGAAACAGAAGAAGGAGAAGGAGAAGGTGAAGACTGGAGGGTGAATCAGAAGAAGTAGAAGAAGGAGAAGGAGAAGGTGAAGTCTGGAGGGTGAATCAGAAGAAGTAGAAGAAGGAGAAGGAGAAGATGAAGTCTGGAGGGTGAATCAGAAGAAACAGAAGAAGGAGGAGGAGAAGGTGAAGTCTGGAGGGTGAATCAGAAGAAGTAGAAGAAGGAGAAGGAGAAGGTGTAGTCTGGAGGGTGAATCAGAAGAAGTAGACGAAGGAGAAGGAGAAGGTGAAGTCTGGTGGGTGAATCAGAAGAAGCAGAAGAAGGAGAAGGAGAAGGTGAAGTCTGGAGGGTGAATCAGAAGAAGTAGAAGAAGGAGAAGGAGAAGGTGAAGTCTGGAGGGTGAAGCAGAAGAAGCAGAAGAAGGAGAAGGAGAAGGTGAAGTCTGGAGGGTGAATCAGAAGAAACAGAAGAAGGAGAAGGAGAAGGTGAAGTCTGGAGGGTGAATCAGATGAAGTAGAAGAAGGAGAAGGAGAAGTTGAAGTCTGGAGGGTGAAGCAGAAGAAGTAGAAGATGGAGAAGGAGAAGGTGAAGTCAGGAGGGTGAATCAGAAGAAGTAGAAGAAGGAGAAGGAGAAGGTGAAGTCTGGAGGGTGAATCAGAAGAAGCAGAATAAGGAGAAGGAGAAGGTGAAGTCTGGAGGGTGAATCAGAAGAATCAGAAGAAGGAGAAGGAGAAGGTGAAGTCTGGAGGGTGAATCAGAAGAAGCAAAGGAAGGAGAAGGAGAAGGTGAAGTCTGGAGGGTGAATCAGAAGAAGCAGAATAAGGAGAAGGAGAAGGTGAAGTCTGGAGGGTGAATCAGAAGAAGCAGAATAAGGAGAAGGAGAAGGTGAAGTCTGGAGGGTGAATCAGAAGAAGTAGAAGAAGGAGAAGGAGAAGGTGAAGTCTGGAGGGTGAAGCAGAAGAAGTAGAAGAAGGAGAAGGAGAAGCTGAAGTCAGGAGGGTGAATCAGAAGAAGTAGAAGAAGGAGAAGGAGAAGGTGAAGTCAGGAGGGTGAATCAGAAGAAGCAGAAGAAGGAGAAGGAGTAGGTGAAGTCTGGAGGGTGAATCAGAAGAATCAGAAGAAGGAGAAGGAGAAGGTGAAGTCTGGAGGGTGAATCAGAAGAAGCAGAAGAAAGAGAAGGAGAAGGTGAAGTCTGGAGGGTGAAGCAGAAGAAACAGAAGATGGAGAAGGAGAAGGTGAAGTCTGGAGGGTGAAGCAGAAGAAGCAGAAGAAAGAGAAGGAGAAGGTGAAGTCTGGAGGGTGAAGCAGAAGAAACAGAAGAAGGAGAAGGAGAAGGTGAAGACTGGAGGGTGAATCAGAAGAAGTAGAAGAAGGAGAAGGAGAAGGTGAAGTCTGGAGGGTGAATCAGAAGAAGTAGAAGAAGGAGAAGGATAAGGTGAAAGTCTGGAGGGTGAATCAGAAGAAGCAGAAGAAGGAGAAGGAGAAGGTGAAGTCTGGAGGGTGTAATCAGAAGAAGTAGAAGAAGGAGAAGGAGAACATGAAGTCTGGAGGGTGAATCAGAAGAAACAGAAGAAGGAGAAGGAGAAGGTGAAGTCTGGAGGGTGAATCAGAAGAAGTAGAAGAAGGAGAAGGAGAAGGTGTAGTCTGGAGGGTGAATCAGAAGAAGTAGACGAAGGAGAAGGAGAAGGTGAAGTCTGGAGGGTGAATCAGAAGAAGCAGAAGAAGGAGAAGGAGAAGATGAAGTCTGGAGGGTGAATCAGATGAAGTAGAAGAAGGAGAAGGAGAAGGTGAAGTCTGGAGGGTGAATCGGAAGAAGCAGAAGAAGGAGAAGGAGAAGGTGAAGTCTGGAGGGTGAATCAGAAGAAGCAGAAGAAGGAGAAGGAGAAGGTGAAGTCTGGAGGGTGAATCAGAAGAAGTAGAAGAAGGAGAAGGAGAAGTTGAAGTCTGGAGTGTTGAAGCAGAGGAAGTAGAAGATGGAGAAGGAGAAGGTGAAGTCAGGAGGGTGAATCAGAAGATGTCGAGAAGGAGAAGGAGAAGTGAAGTCAGGAGGTGTGATCAGAAGAAGCAGAAGAAGGAGAAGGAGAAGGTGAAGTCTGGAGGGTGAATCAGAAGAAGTAGAAGAAGGAGAAGGAGAAGGTGAAGTCTGGAGGGTGAATCAGAAGAAGCAGAAGGAAGGAGAAGGAGAAGGTGAAGTCTGGAGGGTGAATCAGAAGAAGCAGAAGGAAGGAGAAGGAGAAGGTGAGTCTGGAGGGTGAATCAGAAGAAGCAGAATAAGGAGAAGGAGATGGTTAAGTCTGGAGGGTGAATCAGAAGAAGCAGAAGAAGGAGAAGGAGAAGGTGAAGTCTGGAGGGTGAATCAGAAGAAGTAGAAGAAGGAGAAGGAGAAGGTGAAGTCTGGAGGGTGAAGCAGAAGAAGTAGAAGAAGGAGAAGGAGAAGGTGAAGTCAGGAGGGTGAATCAGAAGAAGTAGAAGAAGGAGAAGGAGAAGGTGAAGTCTGGAGGGTGATCAGAAGAAGCAGATAAGTAGAAGGAGAAGGTGAAGTCTGGAGGGTGAATCAGAAGAAGCAGAAGAAGGAGAAGGAGAAGGTGAAGTCTGGAGGGTGAATCAGAAGAAGTAGAAGAAGGAGAAGGAGAAGGTGAAGTCTGGAGGGGTGAAGCAGAAGAAGTAGAAGAGGAGAAGGAGAAGGTGAAGTCAGGAGGGTGAATCAGAAGAAGTAGAAGAAGGAGAAGGAGAAGGTGAAGTCAGGAGGGTGAAATCAGAAGAAGCAGAAAGAAGGAGATAGAGAAGGTGAAGTCTGGAGGGTGAATCAGAAGAATCAGAAGAAGGAGAAGGAGAAGGTGAAGTCTGGAGGGTGAAGCAGAAGAAGCAGAGAAGAGAAGGAGAAGGTGAAGTCTGGAGGGTGAAGCAGAAGAAACAGAAGAAGGAGAAGGAGAAGGTGAAGACTGGAGGGTGAATCAGAAGAAGTAGAAGAAGGAGAAGGAGAAGGTGAAGTCTGGAGGGTGAATCAGAAGAAGTAGAAGAAGGAGAAGGATAAGGTGAAGTCTGGAGGGTGAATCAGAAGAAGCAGAAGAAGGAGAAGGAGAAGGTGAAGTCTGGAGGGTGAATCAGAAGAAGCAGAAGAAGGAGAAGGAGAAGATGAAGTCTGGAGGGTGAATCAGAAGAAGTAGAAGAAGGAGAAGGAGAAGGTGAGGTCTGGAGGGTGAATCAGAAGAAGCAGAAGAAGGAGAAGGAGAAGGTGAAGTCTGGAGGGTGAATCAGAAGAAGCAGAAGAAGGAGAAGGAGAAGGTGAAGTCTGGAGGGTGAATCAGAAGAAGCAGAAGAAGGAGAAGGAGAAGGTGAAGTCAGGAGGGTGAATCAGAAGAAGCAGAAGAAGGAGAAGGAGTAGGTGAAGTCTGGAGGGTGAATCAGAAGAAGTAGAAGAAGGAGAAGGAGAAGGTGAAGTCAGGAGAGTGAAGCAGAAGAATCAGAAGAAGGAGAAGGAGAAGGTGAAGTCTGGAGGGTGAATCAGAAGAAGCAAAGGAAGGAGAAGGAGAAGGTGAAGTCTGGAGGGTGAATCAGAAGAAGCAGAATAAGGAGAAGGAGAAGGTGAAGTCTGGAGGGTGAATCAGAAGAAGCAGAATAAGGAGAAGGAGAAGTTGAAGTCTGGAGGGTGAATCAGAAGAAGCAGAATAAGGAGAAGGAGAAGGTGAAGTCTGGAGGGTGAATCAGAAGAAGCAGAAGAAGGAGAAGGAGAAGGTGAAGTCTGGAGGGTGAATCAGAAGAAGTAGAAGAAGGAGAAGGAGAAGGTGAAGTCTGGAGGGTGAAGCAGAAGAAGTAGAAGAAGGAGAAGGAGAAGGTGAAGTCAGGAGGGTGAATCAGAAGAAGTAGAAGAAGGAGAAGGAGAAGGTGAAGTCAGGAGGGTGAATCAGAAGAAGCAGAATAAGGAGAAGGAGAAGGTGAAGTCTGGAGGGTGAATCAGAAGAATCAGAAGAAGGAGAAGGAGAAGGTGAAGTCTGGAGGGTGAATCAGAAGAAGCAGAAGAAAGAGAAGGAGAAGGTGAAGTCTGGAGGGTGAAGCAGAAGAAACAGAAGAAGGAGAAGGAGAAGGTGAAGACTGGAGGGTGAATCAGAAGAAGTAGAAGAAGGAGAAGGAGAAGGTGAAGTCTGGAGGGTGAATCAGAAGAAGTAGAAGAAGGAGAAGGAGAAGATGAAGTCTGGAGGGTGAATCAGAAGAAACAGAAGAAGGAGGAGGAGAAGGTGAAGTCTGGAGGGTGAATCAGAAGAAGTAGAAGAAGGAGAAGGAGAAGGTGTAGTCTGGAGGGTGAATCAGAAGAAGTAGACGAAGGAGAAGGAGAAGGTGAAGTCTGGTGGGTGAATCAGAAGAAGCAGAAGAAGGAGAAGGAGAAGGTGAAGTCTGGAGGGTGAATCAGAAGAAGTAGAAGAAGGAGAAGGAGAAGGTGAAGTCTGGAGGGTGAAGCAGAAGAAGCAGAAGAAGGAGAAGGAGAAGGTGAAGTCTGGAGGGTGAATCAGAAGAAACAGAAGAAGGAGAAGGAGAAGGTGAAGTCTGGAGGGTGAATCAGATGAAGTAGAAGAAGGAGAAGGAGAAGTTGAAGTCTGGAGGGTGAAGCAGAAGAAGTAGAAGATGGAGAAGGAGAAGGTGAAGTCAGGAGGGTGAATCAGAAGAAGTAGAAGAAGGAGAAGGAGAAGGTGAAGTCTGGAGGGTGAATCAGAAGAAGCAGAATAAGGAGAAGGAGAAGGTGAAGTCTGGAGGGTGAATCAGAAGAATCAGAAGAAGGAGAAGGAGAAGGTGAAGTCTGGAGGGTGAATCAGAAGAAGCAAAGGAAGGAGAAGGAGAAGGTGAAGTCTGGAGGGTGAATCAGAAGAAGCAGAATAAGGAGAAGGAGAAGGTGAAGTCTGGAGGGTGAATCAGAAGAAGCAGAATAAGGAGAAGGAGAAGGTGAAGTCTGGAGGGTGAATCAGAAGAAGTAGAAGAAGGAGAAGGAGAAGGTGAAGTCTGGAGGGTGAAGCAGAAGAAGTAGAAGAAGGAGAAGGAGAAGCTGAAGTCAGGAGGGTGAATCAGAAGAAGTAGAAGAAGGAGAAGGAGAAGGTGAAGTCAGGAGGGTGAATCAGAAGAAGCAGAAGAAGGAGAAGGAGTAGGTGAAGTCTGGAGGGTGAATCAGAAGAATCAGAAGAAGGAGAAGGAGAAGGTGAAGTCTGGAGGGTGAATCAGAAGAAGCAGAAGAAAGAGAAGGAGAAGGTGAAGTCTGGAGGGTGAAGCAGAAGAAACAGAAGATGGAGAAGGAGAAGGTGAAGTCTGGAGGGTGAAGCAGAAGAAGCAGAAGAAAGAGAAGGAGAAGGTGAAGTCTGGAGGGTGAAGCAGAAGAAACAGAAGAAGGAGAAGGAGAAGGTGAAGACTGGAGGGTGAATCAGAAGAAGTAGAAGAAGGAGAAGGAGAAGGTGAAGTCTGGAGGGTGAATCAGAAGAAGTAGAAGAAGGAGAAGGATAAGGTGAAGTCTGGAGGGTGAATCAGAAGAAGCAGAAGAAGGAGAAGGAGAAGGTGAAGTCTGGAGGGTGAATCAGAAGAAGTAGAAGAAGGAGAAGGAGAACATGAAGTCTGGAGGGTGAATCAGAAGAAACAGAAGAAGGAGAAGGAGAAGGTGAAGTCTGGAGGGTGAATCAGAAGAAGTAGAAGAAGGAGAAGGAGAAGGTGTAGTCTGGAGGGTGAATCAGAAGAAGTAGACGAAGGAGAAGGAGAAGGTGAAGTCTGGAGGGTGAATCAGAAGAAGCAGAAGAAGGAGAAGGAGAAGATGAAGTCTGGAGGGTGAATCAGATGAAGTAGAAGAAGGAGAAGGAGAAGGTGAAGTCTGGAGGGTGAATCGGAAGAAGCAGAAGAAGGAGAAGGAGAAGGTGAAGTCTGGAGGGTGAATCAGAAGAAGCAGAAGAAGGAGAAGGAGAAGGTGAAGTCTGGAGGGTGAATCAGAAGAAGTAGAAGAAGGAGAAGGAGAAGTTGAAGTCTGGAGTGTGAAGCAGAGGAAGTAGAAGATGGAGAAGGAGAAGGTGAAGTCAGGAGGGTGAATCAGAAGATGTAGAAGAAGGAGAAGGAGAAGGTGAAGTCAGGAGGGTGAATCAGAAGAAGCAGAAGAAGGAGAAGGAGAAGGTGAAGTCTGGAGGGTGAATCAGAAGAAGTAGAAGAAGGAGAAGGAGAAGGTGAAGTCTGGAGGGTGAATCAGAAGAAGCAGAAGAAGGAGAAGGAGAAGGTGAAGTCTGGAGGGTGAATCAGAAGAAGCAGAAGAAGGAGAAGGAGAAGGTGAAGTCTGGAGGGTGAATCAGAAGAAGCAGAATAAGGAGAAGGAGATGGTTAAGTCTGGAGGGTGAATCAGAAGAAGCAGAAGAAGGAGAAGGAGAAGGTGAAGTCTGGAGGGTGAATCAGAAGAAGTAGAAGAAGGAGAAGGAGAAGGTGAAGTCTGGAGGGTGAAGCAGAAGAAGTAGAAGAAGGAGAAGGAGAAGGTGAAGTCAGGAGGGTGAATCAGAAGAAGTAGAAGAAGGAGAAGGAGAAGGTGAAGTCAGGAGGGTGAATCAGAAGAAGCAGAAGAAGGAGATAGAGAAGGTGAAGTCTGGAGGGTGAATCAGAAGAATCAGAAGAAGGAGAAGGAGAAGGTGAAGTCTGGAGGGTGAAGCAGAAGAAGCAGAAGAAAGAGAAGGAGAAGGTGAAGTCTGGAGGGTGAAGCAGAAGAAACAGAAGAAGGAGAAGGAGAAGGTGAAGACTGGAGGGTGAATCAGAAGAAGTAGAAGAAGGAGAAGGAGAAGGTGAAGTCTGGAGGGTGAATCAGAAGAAGTAGAAGAAGGAGAAGGAGAAGGTGAAGTCTGGAGGGTGAATCAGAAGAAGCAGAAGAAGGAGAAGGAGAAGGTGAAGTCTGGAGGGTGAATCAGAAGAAGCAGAAGAAGGAGAAGGAGAAGATGAAGTCTGGAGGGTGAATCAGAAGAAGTAGAAGAAGGAGAAGGAGAAGGTGAGGTCTGGAGGGTGAATCAGAAGAAGCAGAAGAAGGAGAAGGAGAAGGTGAAGTCTGGAGGGTGAATCAGAAGAAGCAGAAGAAGGAGAAGGAGAAGGTGAAGTCTGGAAGGTGAATCAGAAGAAGCAGAAGAAGGAGAAGGAGAAGGTGAAGTCAGGAGGGTGAATCAGAAGAAGCAGAATAAGGAGAAGGAGAAGGTGAAGTTAGGAGGGTGAATCAGAAGAAGCAGAAGAAGGAGAAGGAGCAGGTGAAGTCAGGGGGTGTAGCAGAAGAAGTAGAAGAAGGAGAAGGAGAAGGTGAAGTCAGGACGGTGAAGCAGAAGAAGCAGAAGAAGGAGAAGGAGAAGGTGGAGCCTGGAGGGCGCAGCAGAAGAAGCAGAAGAAGGAGTAGGAGAAGGTGAAGTCTGGAGTGTGAAGCAGAAGAAGCAGAAGAAGGAGAAGGAGAAGGTGAAGTCTGGAGGGCGCAGCAGAAGAAGCAGAAGAAGGAGAATGAGAAGGTGAAGTCTGGAGGGTGAATCAGAAGAAGCAGAAGAAGGAGAAGGAGAAGGTGAAGTCTGGAGGTTGAATCAGAAGAAGTAGAAGAAGGAGAAGGAGAAGGTGAAGTCTGGAGGGTGAAGAAGAAGAAGTAGAAGAAGGAGAAGGAGAAGGTGAAGTCAGGAGGGTGAATCAGAAGAAGTAGAAGAAGGAGAAGGAGAAGGTGAAGTCAGGAGGGTGAATCAGAAGAAGCAGAAGAAGGAGAAGGAGAAGGTGAAGTCTGGAGGGTGAATCAGAAGAATCAGAAGAAGGAGAAGGAGAAGGTGAAGTCTGGAGGGTGAATCAGAAGAAGCAGAAGAAAGAGAAGGAGAAGGTGAACTCTGGAGGGTGAAGCAGAAGAAACAGAAGAAGGAGAAGGAGAAGGTGAAGACTGGAGGGTGAATCAGAAGAAGTAGAAGAAGGAGAAGGAGAAGGTGAAGTCTGGAGGGTGAATCAGAAGAAGTAGAAGAAGGAGAAGGAGAAGGTGAAGTCTGGAGGGTGAATCAGAAGAAGCAGAATAAGGAGAAGGAGAAGGTGAAGTCTGGAGGGTGAATCAGAAGAAGCAGAAGAAGGAGAAGAAGAAGGTGAAGTCTGGAGGGTGAATCAGAAGAAGTAGAAGAAGGAGAAGGAGAAGGTGAAGTGTGGAGGGTGAAGCAGAAGAAGTAGAAGAAGGAGAAGGAGAAGGTGAAGTCAGGTGGGTGAATCAGAAGAAGTAGAAGAAGGAGAAGGAGAAGGTGAAGTCAGGAGGGTGAATCAGAAGAAGCAGAAGAAGGAGAAGGAGAAGGTGAAGTCTGGAGGGTGAATCAGAAGAATCAGAAGAAGGAGAAGGAGAAGGTGAAGTCTGGAGGGTGAATCAGAAGAAGCAGAAGAAAGAGAAGGAGAAGGTGAAGTCTGGAGGGTGAAGCAGAAGAAACAGAAGAAGGAGAAGGAGAAGGTGAAGACTGGAGGGTGAATCAGAAGAAGCAGAAGAAGGAGAAGGAGAAGGTGAAGTCTGGAGGGTGAATCAGAAGAAGCAGAAGAAGGAGAAGGAGAAGGTGAAGTCTGGAGGGTGAATCGGAAGAAGCAGAAGAAGGAGAAGGAGAAGGTGAAGTCTGGAGGGTGAATCAGAAGAAGCAGAAGAAGGAGAAGGAGAAGGTGAAGTCTGGAGGGTGAATCAGAAGAAGTAGAAGAAGGAGAAGGAGAAGTTGAAGTCTGGAGTGTGAAGCAGAGGAAGTAGAAGATGGAGAAGGAGAAGGTGAAGTCAGGAGGGTGAATCAGAAGATGTAGAAGAAGGAGAAGGAGAAGGTGAAGTCAGGAGGGTGAATCAGAAGAAGCAGAAGAAGGAGAAGGAGAAGGTGAAGTCTGGAGGGTGAATCAGAAGAAGTAGAAGAAGGAGAAGGAGAAGGTGAAGTCTGGAGGGTGAATCAGAAGAAGCAGAAGAAGGAGAAGGAGAAGGTGAAGTCTGGAGGGTGAATCAGAAGAAGCAGAAGAAGGAGAAGGAGAAGGTGAAGTCTGGAGGGTGAATCAGAAGAAGCAGAATAAGGAGAAGGAGATGGTTAAGTCTGGAGGGTGAATCAGAAGAAGCAGAAGAAGGAGAAGGAGAAGGTGAAGTCTGGAGGGTGAATCAGAAGAAGTAGAAGAAGGAGAAGGAGAAGGTGAAGTCTGGAGGGTGAAGCAGAAGAAGTAGAAGAAGGAGAAGGAGAAGGTGAAGTCAGGAGGGTGAATCAGAAGAAGTAGAAGAAGGAGAAGGAGAAGGTGAAGTCAGGAGGGTGAATCAGAAGAAGCAGAAGAAGGAGATAGAGAAGGTGAAGTCTGGAGGGTGAATCAGAAGAATCAGAAGAAGGAGAAGGAGAAGGTGAAGTCTGGAGGGTGAAGCAGAAGAAGCAGAAGAAAGAGAAGGAGAAGGTGAAGTCTGGAGGGTGAAGCAGAAGAAACAGAAGAAGGAGAAGGAGAAGGTGAAGACTGGAGGGTGAATCAGAAGAAGTAGAAGAAGGAGAAGGAGAAGGTGAAGTCTGGAGGGTGAATCAGAAGAAGTAGAAGAAGGAGAAGGAGAAGGTGAAGTCTGGAGGGTGAATCAGAAGAAGCAGAAGAAGGAGAAGGAGAAGGTGAAGTCTGGAGGGTGAATCAGAAGAAGCAGAAGAAGGAGAAGGAGAAGATGAAGTCTGGAGGGTGAATCAGAAGAAGTAGAAGAAGGAGAAGGAGAAGGTGAGGTCTGGAGGGTGAATCAGAAGAAGCAGAAGAAGGAGAAGGAGAAGGTGAAGTCTGGAGGGTGAATCAGAAGAAGCAGAAGAAGGAGAAGGAGAAGGTGAAGTCTGGAAGGTGAATCAGAAGAAGCAGAAGAAGGAGAAGGAGAAGGTGAAGTCAGGAGGGTGAATCAGAAGAAGCAGAATAAGGAGAAGGAGAAGGTGAAGTTAGGAGGGTGAATCAGAAGAAGCAGAAGAAGGAGAAGGAGCAGGTGAAGTCAGGGGGTGTAGCAGAAGAAGTAGAAGAAGGAGAAGGAGAAGGTGAAGTCAGGACGGTGAAGCAGAAGAAGCAGAAGAAGGAGAAGGAGAAGGTGGAGCCTGGAGGGCGCAGCAGAAGAAGCAGAAGAAGGAGTAGGAGAAGGTGAAGTCTGGAGTGTGAAGCAGAAGAAGCAGAAGAAGGAGAAGGAGAAGGTGAAGTCTGGAGGGCGCAGCAGAAGAAGCAGAAGAAGGAGAATGAGAAGGTGAAGTCTGGAGGGTGAATCAGAAGAAGCAGAAGAAGGAGAAGGAGAAGGTGAAGTCTGGAGGTTGAATCAGAAGAAGTAGAAGAAGGAGAAGGAGAAGGTGAAGTCTGGAGGGTGAAGAAGAA
Source organism: Somniosus microcephalus (assembly GCF_052327205.1). NCBI lineage: Eukaryota > Metazoa > Chordata > Chondrichthyes > Squaliformes > Somniosidae > Somniosus > Somniosus microcephalus. The sequence continues at coordinate 121,085 of NW_028225393.1, read as the reverse complement.
GAAGTAGAAGAAGGAGAAGGAGAAGGTGAAGTCAGGAGGGTGAATCAGAAGAAGTAGAAGAAGGAGAAGGAGAAGGTGAAGTCAGGAGGGTGAATCAGAAGAAGCAGAAGAAGGAGAAGGAGAAGGTGAAGTCTGGAGGGTGAATCAGAAGAATCAGAAGAAGGAGAAGGAGAAGGTGAAGTCTGGAGGGTGAATCAGAAGAAGCAGAAGAAAGAGAAGGAGAAGGTGAAGTCTGGAGGGTGAAGCAGAAGAAACAGAAGAAGGAGAAGGAGAAGGTGAAGACTGGAGGGTGAATCAGAAGAAGTAGAAGAAGGAGAAGGAGAAGGTGAAGTCTGGAGGGTGAATCAGAAGAAGTAGAAGAAGGAGAAGGAGAAGGTGAAGTCTGGAGGGTGAATCAGAAGAAGCAGAAGAAGGAGAAGGAGAAGGTGAAGTCTGGAGGGTGAATCAGAAGAAGCAGAAGAAGGAGAAGGAGAAGATGAAGTCTGGAGGGTGAATCAGAAGAAGTAGAAGAAGGAGAAGGAGAAGGTGAAGTCTGGAGGGTGAATCAGAAGTAGTAGAAGAAGGAGAAGGAGAAGGTGAAGTCTGGAGGGTGAATCAGAAGAAACAGAAGAAGGAGAAGGAGAAGGTGAAGTCTGGAGGGTGAATCAGAAGAAGTAGAAGAAGGAGAAGGAGAAGGTGTAGTCTGGAGGGTGAATCAGAAGAAGTAGACGAAGGAGAAGGAGAAGGTGAAGTCTGGAGGGTGAATCAGAAGAAGCAGAAGAAGGAGATGGAGAAGGTGAAGTCTGGAGGGTGAATCAGAAGAAGTAGAAGAAGGAGAAGGAGAAGGTGAAGTCTGGAGGGTGAATCAGAAGAAGCAGAAGAAGGAGAAGGAGAAGGTGAAGCCTGGAGGGTGAATCAGAAGAAGCAGAAGAAGGAGAAGGAGAAGGTGAAGTCTGGAGGGTGATTCAGAAGAAGCAGAATAAGGAGAAGGAGAAGGTGATGTCTGGAGGGTGAATCTGAAGAAGCAGAAGAAGGTGAAGGAGAAGGTGAAGTCTGGAGGGTGAATCAGAAGAAGTAGAAGAAGGAGAAGGAGAAGGTGAAGTCTGGAGGGTGAATCAGAAGAAGTAGAAGAAGGAGAAGGAGAAGGTGAAGTCTGGAGGGTGAATCAGAAGAAGTATAAGAAGGAGAAGGAGAAGGTGAAGTCTGGAGGGGGAAGCAGAAGAAGTAGAAGAAGGAGAAGGAGAAGGTGAAGTCAGGAGGGTGAATCAGAAGATGTAGAAGAAGGAGAAGGAGAAGGTGAAGTCAGGAGGGTGAATCAGAAGAAGCAGAAGAAGGAGAAGGAGAAGGTGAAGTCTGGAGGGTGAATCAGAAGAATCAGAAGAAGGAGAAGGAGAAGGTGAAGTCTGGAGGGTGAATCAGAAGAAGTAGAAGAAGGAGAAGGAGAAGGTGAAGTCTGGAGGGTGAATCAGAAGAAGCAGAAGAAGGAGAAGGAGAAGGTGAAGTCTGGAGGGTGAATCAGAAGAAGTAGACGAAGGAGAAGGAGAAGGTGAAGTCTGGAGGGTGAATCAGAAGAAGCAGAAGAAGGAGATGGAGAAGGTGAAGTCTGGAGGGTGAATCAGAAGAAGTAGAAGAAGGAGAAGGTGAAGGTGAAGTCTGGAGGGTGAATCAGAAGAAGCAGAAGAAGGAGAATGAGAAGGTGAAGTCTGGAGGGTGAATCAGAAGAAGCAGAAGAAGGAGAAGGAGAAGGTGAAGTCTGGAGGGTGATTCAGAAGAAGCAGAATAAGGAGAAGGAGAAGGTGAAGTCTGGAGGGTGAATCAGAAGAAGCAGAAGAAGGAGAAGGAGAAGGTGAAGTCTGGAGGGTGAATCAGAAGAAGTAGAAGAAGGAGAAGGAGAAGGTGAAGTCTGGAGGGTGAATCAGAAGAAGTAGAAGAAGGAGAAGGAGAAGGTGAAGTCTGGAGGGTGAATCAGAAGAAGTAGAAGAAGGAGAAGGAGAAGGTGAAGTCTGGAGGTTGAAGCAGAAGAAGTAGAAGAAGGAGAAGGAGAAGGTGAAGTCAGGAGGGTGAATCAGAAGATGTAGAAGAAGGAGAAGGAGAAGGTGAATTCAGGAGGGTGAATTAGAAGAAGCAGAAGAAGGAGAAGGAGAAGGTGAAGTCTGGAGGGTGAATCAGAAGAAGTAGAAGAAGGAGAAGGAGAAGGTGAAGTCTGGAGGGTGAATCAGAAGAAGCAGAAGAAGGAGAAGGAGAAGGTGAAGTCTGGAGGGTGAATCAGAAGAAGCAGAAGAAGGAGAAGGAGAAGGTGAAGTCTGGAGGGTGAATCAGAAATAGCAGAAGAAGGAGAAGGAGAAGGTGAAGTCTGGAGGGTGAATCAGAAGAAGCAGAATAAGTAGAAGGAGAAGGTGAAGTCTGGAGGGTGAATCAGAAGAAGCAGAAGAAGGAGAAGGAGAAGGTGAAGTCTGGAGGGTGAATCAGAAGAAGTAGAAGAAGGAGAAGGAGAAGGTGAAGTCTGGAGGGTGAAGCAGAAGAAGTAGAAGAAGGAGAAGGAGAAGGTGAAGTCAGGAGGGTGAATCAGAAGAAGTAGAAGAAGGAGAAGGAGAAGGTGAAGTCAGGAGGGTGAATCAGAAGAAGCAGAAGAAGGAGATAGAGAAGGTGAAGTCTGGAGGGTGAATCAGAAGAATCAGAAGAAGGAGAAGGAGAAGGTGAAGTCTGGAGGGTGAAGCAGAAGAAGCAGAAGAAAGAGAAGGAGAAGGTGAAGTCTGGAGGGTGAAGCAGAAGAAACAGAAGAAGGAGAAGGAGAAGGTGAAGACTGGAGGGTGAATCAGAAGAAGTAGAAGAAGGAGAAGGAGAAGGTGAAGTCTGGAGGGTGAATCAGAAGAAGTAGAAGAAGGAGAAGGATAAGGTGAAGTCTGGAGGGTGAATCAGAAGAAGCAGAAGAAGGAGAAGGAGAAGGTGAAGTCTGGAGGGTGAATCAGAAGAAGCAGAAGAAGGAGAAGGAGAAGATGAAGTCTGGAGGGTGAATCAGAAGAAGTAGAAGAAGGAGAAGGAGAAGGTGAAGTCTGGAGGGTGAATCAGAAGAAGTAGAAGAAGGAGAAGGAGAAGGTGAAGTCAGGAGAGTGAAGCAGAAGAATCAGAAGAAGGAGAAGGAGAAGGTGAAGTCTGGAGGGTGAATCAGAAGAAGCAAAGGAAGGAGAAGGAGAAGGTGAAGTCTGGAGGGTGAATCAGAAGAAGCAGAATAAGGAGAAGGAGAAGGTGAAGTCTGGAGGGTGAATCAGAAGAAGCAGAATAAGGAGAAGGAGAAGTTGAAGTCTGGAGGGTGAATCAGAAGAAGCAGAATAAGGAGAAGGAGAAGGTGAAGTCTGGAGGGTGAATCAGAAGAAGCAGAAGAAGGAGAAGGAGAAGGTGAAGTCTGGAGGGTGAATCAGAAGAAGTAGAAGAAGGAGAAGGAGAAGGTGAAGTCTGGAGGGTGAAGCAGAAGAAGTAGAAGAAGGAGAAGGAGAAGGTGAAGTCAGGAGGGTGAATCAGAAGAAGTAGAAGAAGGAGAAGGAGAAGGTGAAGTCAGGAGGGTGAATCAGAAGAAGCAGAATAAGGAGAAGGAGAAGGTGAAGTCTGGAGGGTGAATCAGAAGAATCAGAAGAAGGAGAAGGAGAAGGTGAAGTCTGGAGGGTGAATCAGAAGAAGCAGAAGAAAGAGAAGGAGAAGGTGAAGTCTGGAGGGTGAAGCAGAAGAAACAGAAGAAGGAGAAGGAGAAGGTGAAGACTGGAGGGTGAATCAGAAGAAGTAGAAGAAGGAGAAGGAGAAGGTGAAGTCTGGAGGGTGAATCAGAAGAAGTAGAAGAAGGAGAAGGAGAAGATGAAGTCTGGAGGGTGAATCAGAAGAAACAGAAGAAGGAGGAGGAGAAGGTGAAGTCTGGAGGGTGAATCAGAAGAAGTAGAAGAAGGAGAAGGAGAAGGTGTAGTCTGGAGGGTGAATCAGAAGAAGTAGACGAAGGAGAAGGAGAAGGTGAAGTCTGGTGGGTGAATCAGAAGAAGCAGAAGAAGGAGAAGGAGAAGGTGAAGTCTGGAGGGTGAATCAGAAGAAGTAGAAGAAGGAGAAGGAGAAGGTGAAGTCTGGAGGGTGAAGCAGAAGAAGCAGAAGAAGGAGAAGGAGAAGGTGAAGTCTGGAGGGTGAATCAGAAGAAACAGAAGAAGGAGAAGGAGAAGGTGAAGTCTGGAGGGTGAATCAGATGAAGTAGAAGAAGGAGAAGGAGAAGTTGAAGTCTGGAGGGTGAAGCAGAAGAAGTAGAAGATGGAGAAGGAGAAGGTGAAGTCAGGAGGGTGAATCAGAAGAAGTAGAAGAAGGAGAAGGAGAAGGTGAAGTCTGGAGGGTGAATCAGAAGAAGCAGAATAAGGAGAAGGAGAAGGTGAAGTCTGGAGGGTGAATCAGAAGAATCAGAAGAAGGAGAAGGAGAAGGTGAAGTCTGGAGGGTGAATCAGAAGAAGCAAAGGAAGGAGAAGGAGAAGGTGAAGTCTGGAGGGTGAATCAGAAGAAGCAGAATAAGGAGAAGGAGAAGGTGAAGTCTGGAGGGTGAATCAGAAGAAGCAGAATAAGGAGAAGGAGAAGGTGAAGTCTGGAGGGTGAATCAGAAGAAGTAGAAGAAGGAGAAGGAGAAGGTGAAGTCTGGAGGGTGAAGCAGAAGAAGTAGAAGAAGGAGAAGGAGAAGCTGAAGTCAGGAGGGTGAATCAGAAGAAGTAGAAGAAGGAGAAGGAGAAGGTGAAGTCAGGAGGGTGAATCAGAAGAAGCAGAAGAAGGAGAAGGAGTAGGTGAAGTCTGGAGGGTGAATCAGAAGAATCAGAAGAAGGAGAAGGAGAAGGTGAAGTCTGGAGGGTGAATCAGAAGAAGCAGAAGAAAGAGAAGGAGAAGGTGAAGTCTGGAGGGTGAAGCAGAAGAAACAGAAGATGGAGAAGGAGAAGGTGAAGTCTGGAGGGTGAAGCAGAAGAAGCAGAAGAAAGAGAAGGAGAAGGTGAAGTCTGGAGGGTGAAGCAGAAGAAACAGAAGAAGGAGAAGGAGAAGGTGAAGACTGGAGGGTGAATCAGAAGAAGTAGAAGAAGGAGAAGGAGAAGGTGAAGTCTGGAGGGTGAATCAGAAGAAGTAGAAGAAGGAGAAGGATAAGGTGAAGTCTGGAGGGTGAATCAGAAGAAGCAGAAGAAGGAGAAGGAGAAGGTGAAGTCTGGAGGGTGAATCAGAAGAAGCAGAAGAAGGAGAAGGAGAAGATGAAGTCTGGAGGGTGAATCAGAAGAAGTAGAAGAAGGAGAAGGAGAAGGTGAGGTCTGGAGGGTGAATCAGAAGAAGCAGAAGAAGGAGAAGGAGAAGGTGAAGTCTGGAGGGTGAATCAGAAGAAGCAGAAGAAGGAGAAGGAGAAGGTGAAGTCTGGAGTGTGAATCAGAAGAAGCAGAAGAAGGAGAAGGAGAAGGTGAAGTCAGGAGGGTGAATCAGAAGAAGCAGAAGAAGGAGAAGGAGTAGGTGAAGTCTGGAGGGTGAATCAGAAGAAGTAGAAGAAGGAGAAGGAGAAGGTGAAGTCAGGAGAGTGAAGCAGAAGAATCAGAAGAAGGAGAAGGAGAAGGTGAAGTCTGGAGGGTGAATCAGAAGAAGCAAAGGAAGGAGAAGGAGAAGGTGAAGTCTGGAGGGTGAATCAGAAGAAGCAGAATAAGGAGAAGGAGAAGGTGAAGTCTGGAGGGTGAATCAGAAGAAGCAGAATAAGGAGAAGGAGAAGTTGAAGTCTGGAGGGTGAATCAGAAGAAGCAGAATAAGGAGAAGGAGAAGGTGAAGTCTGGAGGGTGAATAAGAAGAAGCAGAAGAAGGAGAAGGAGAAGGTGAAGTCTGGAGGGTGAATCAGAAGAAGTAGAAGAAGGAGAAGGAGAAGGTGAAGTCTGGAGGGTGAAGCAGAAGAAGTAGAAGAAGGAGAAGGAGAAGGTGAAGTCAGGAGGGTGAATCAGAAGAAGTAGAAGAAGGAGAAGGAGAAGGTGAAGTCAGGAGGGTGAATCAGAAGAAGCAGAATAAGGAGAAGGAGAAGGTGAAGTCTGGAGGGTGAATCAGAAGAATCAGAAGAAGGAGAAGGAGAAGGTGAAGTCTGGAGGGTGAATCAGAAGAAGCAGAAGAAAGAGAAGGAGAAGGTGAAGTCTGGAGGGTGAAGCAGAAGAAACAGAAGAAGGAGAAGGAGAAGGTGAAGACTGGAGGGTGAATCAGAAGAAGTAGAAGAAGGAGAAGGAGAAGGTGAAGTCTGGAGGGTGAATCAGAAGAAGTAGAAGAAGGAGAAGGAGAAGATGAAGTCTGGAGGGTGAATCAGAAGAAACAGAAGAAGGAGGAGGAGAAGGTGAAGTCTGGAGGGTGAATCAGAAGAAGTAGAAGAAGGAGAAGGAGAAGGTGTAGTCTGGAGGGTGAATCAGAAGAAGTAGACGAAGGAGAAGGAGAAGGTGAAGTCTGGTGGGTGAATCAGAAGAAGCAGAAGAAGGAGAAGGAGAAGGTGAAGTCTGGAGGGTGAATCAGAAGAAGTAGAAGAAGGAGAAGGAGAAGGTGAAGTCTGGAGGGTGAAGCAGAAGAAGCAGAAGAAGGAGAAGGAGAAGGTGAAGTCTGGAGGGTGAATCAGAAGAAACAGAAGAAGGAGAAGGAGAAGGTGAAGTCTGGAGGGTGAATCAGATGAAGTAGAAGAAGGAGAAGGAGAAGTTGAAGTCTGGAGGGTGAAGCAGAAGAAGTAGAAGATGGAGAAGGAGAAGGTGAAGTCAGGAGGGTGAATCAGAAGAAGTAGAAGAAGGAGAAGGAGAAGGTGAAGTCTGGAGGGTGAATCAGAAGAAGCAGAATAAGGAGAAGGAGAAGGTGAAGTCTGGAGGGTGAATCAGAAGAATCAGAAGAAGGAGAAGGAGAAGGTGAAGTCTGGAGGGTGAATCAGAAGAAGCAGAAGAAAGAGAAGGAGAAGGTGAAGTCTGGAGGGTGAAGCAGAAGAAACAGAAGATGGAGAAGGAGAAGGTGAAGACTGGAGGGTGAATCAGAAGAAGTAGAAGAAGGAGAAGGAGAAGGTGAAGTCTGGAGGGTGAATCAGAAGAAGTAGAAGAAGGAGAAGGAGAAGGTGAAGTCTGGAGGGTGAATCAGAAGAAGCAGAAGAAGGAGAAGGAGAAGGTGAAGTCTGGAGGGTGAATCAGAAGAAGCAGAAGAAGGAGAAGGAGAAGATGAAGTCTGGAGGGTGAATCAGAAGAAGTAGAAGAAGGAGAAGGAGAAGGTGAAGTCTGGAGGGTGAATCAGAAGTAGTAGAAGAAGGAGAAGGAGAAGGTGAAGTCTGGAGGGTGAATCAGAAGAAACAGAAGAAGGAGAAGGAGAAGGTGAAGTCTGGAGGGTGAATCAGATGAAGTAGAAGAAGGAGAAGGAGAAGTTGAAGTCTGGAGGGTGAAGCAGAAGAAGTAGAAGATGGAGAAGGAGAAGGTGAAGTCAGGAGGGTGAATCAGAAGAAGTAGAAGAAGGAGAAGGAGAAGGTGAAGTCTGGAGGGTGAATCAGAAGAAGCAGAATAAGGAGAAGGAGAAGGTGAAGTCTGGAGGGTGAATCAGAAGAATCAGAAGAAGGAGAAGGAGAAGGTGAAGTCTGGAGGGTGAATCAGAAGAAGCAAAGGAAGGAGAAGGAGAAGGTGAAGTCTGGAGGGTGAATCAGAAGAAGCAGAATAAGGAGAAGGAGAAGGTGAAGTCTGGAGGGTGAATCAGAAGAAGCAGAATAAGGAGAAGGAGAAGGTGAAGTCTGGAGGGTGAATCAGAAGAAGTAGAAGAAGGAGAAGGAGAAGGTGAAGTCTGGAGGGTGAAGCAGAAGAAGTAGAAGAAGGAGAAGGAGAAGCTGAAGTCAGGAGGGTGAATCAGAAGAAGTAGAAGAAGGAGAAGGAGAAGGTGAAGTCAGGAGGGTGAATCAGAAGAAGCAGAAGAAGGAGAAGGAGTAGGTGAAGTCTGGAGGGTGAATCAGAAGAATCAGAAGAAGGAGAAGGAGAAGGTGAAGTCTGGAGGGTGAATCAGAAGAAGCAGAAGAAAGAGAAGGAGAAGGTGAAGTCTGGAGGGTGAAGCAGAAGAAACAGAAGATGGAGAAGGAGAAGGTGAAGACTGGAGGGTGAATCAGAAGAAGTAGAAGAAGGAGAAGGAGAAGGTGAAGTCTGGAGGGTGAATCAGAAGAAGTAGAAGAAGGAGAAGGAGAAGGTGAAGTCTGGAGGGTGAATCAGAAGAAGCAGAAGAAGGAGAAGGAGAAGGTGAAGTCTGGAGGGTGAATCAGAAGAAGCAGAAGAAGGAGAAGGAGAAGATGAAGTCTGGAGGGTGAATCAGAAGAAGTAGAAGAAGGAGAAGGAGAAGGTGAAGTCTGGAGGGTGAATCAGAAGTAGTAGAAGAAGGAGAAGGAGAAGGTGAAGTCTGGAGGGTGAATCAGAAGAAACAGAAGAAGGAGAAGGAGAAGGTGAAGTCTGGAGGGTGAATCAGAAGAAGTAGAAGAAGGAGAAGGAGAAGGTGTAGTCTGGAGGGTGAATCAGAAGAAGTAGACGAAGGAGAAGGAGAAGGTGAAGTCTGGAGGGTGAATCAGAAGAAGTAGAAGAAGGAGAAGGAGAAGGTGAAGTCTGGAGGGTGAATCAGAAGAAGCAGAATAAGGAGAAGGAGAAGGTGAAGTCTGGAGGGTGAATCAGAAGAAGCAGAATAAGGAGAAGGAGAAGTTGAAGTCTGGAGGGTGAATCAGAAGAAGCAGAATAAGGAGAAGGAGAAGGTGAAGTCTGGAGGGTGAATCAGAAGAAGCAGAAGAAGGAGAAGGAGAAGGTGAAGTCTGGAGGGTGAATCAGAAGAAGTAGAAGAAGGAGAAGGAGAAGGTGAAGTCTGGAGGGTGAAGCAGAAGAAGTAGAAGAAGGAGAAGGAGAAGGTGAAGTCAGGAGGGTGAATCAGAAGAAGTAGAAGAAGGAGAAGGAGAAGGTGAAGTCAGGAGGGTGAATCAGAAGAAGCAGAATAAGGAGAAGGAGAAGGTGAAGTCTGGAGGGTGAATCAGAAGAATCAGAAGAAGGAGAAGGAGAAGGTGAAGTCTGGAGGGTGAATCAGAAGAAGCAGAAGAAAGAGAAGGAGAAGGTGAAGTCTGGAGGGTGAAGCAGAAGAAACAGAAGAAGGAGAAGGAGAAGGTGAAGACTGGAGGGTGAATCAGAAGAAGTAGAAGAAGGAGAAGGAGAAGGTGAAGTCTGGAGGGTGAATCAGAAGAAGTAGAAGAAGGAGAAGGAGAAGATGAAGTCTGGAGGGTGAATCAGAAGAAACAGAAGAAGGAGGAGGAGAAGGTGAAGTCTGGAGGGTGAATCAGAAGAAGTAGAAGAAGGAGAAGGAGAAGGTGTAGTCTGGAGGGTGAATCAGAAGAAGTAGACGAAGGAGAAGGAGAAGGTGAAGTCTGGAGGGTGAATCAGAAGAAGCAGAAGAAGGAGAAGGAGAAGGTGAAGTCTGGAGGGTGAATCAGAAGAAGTAGAAGAAGGAGAAGGAGAAGGTGAAGTCTGGAGGGTGAATCAGAAGAAGCAGAAGAAGGAGAAGGAGAAGGTGAAGTCTGGAGGGTGAATCAGAAGAAACAGAAGAAGGAGAAGGAGAAGGTGAAGTCTGGAGGGTGAATCAGATGAAGTAGAAGAAGGAGAAGGAGAAGTTGAAGTCTGGAGGGTGAAGCAGAAGAAGTAGAAGATGGAGAAGGAGAAGGTGAAGTCAGGAGGGTGAATCAGAAGAAGTAGAAGAAGGAGAAGGAGAAGGTGAAGTCAGGAGGGTGAATCAGAAGAAGCAGAAGATGGAGAAGGAGAAGGTGAAGTCTGGAGGGTGAATCAGAAGAATCAGAAGAAGGAGAAGGAGAAGGTGAAGTCTGGAGGGTGAATCAGAAGAAGGAAAGGAAGGAGAAGGAGAAGGTGAAGTCTGGAGGGTGAATCAGAAGAAGCAGAATAAGGAGAAGGAGAAGGTGAAGTCTGGAGGGTGAATCAGAAGAAGCAGAATAAGGAGAAGGAGAAGGTGAAGTCTGGAGGGTGAATCAGAAGAAGTAGAAGAAGGAGAAGGAGAAGGTGAAGTCTGGAGGGTGAAGCAGAAGAAGTAGAAGAAGGAGAAGGAGAAGCTGAAGTCAGGAGGGTGAATCAGAAGAAGTAGAAGAAGGAGAAGGAGAAGGTGAAGTCAGGAGGGTGAATCAGAAGAAGCAGAAGAAGGAGAAGGAGTAGGTGAAGTCTGGAGGGTGAATCAGAAGAATCAGAAGAAGGAGAAGGAGAAGGTGAAGTCTGGAGGGTGAATCAGAAGAAGCAGAATAAGGAGAAGGAGAAGGTGAAGTCTGGAGGGTGAATCAGAAGAAGCAGAATAAGGAGAAGGAGAAGGTGAAGTCTGGAGGGTGAATCAGAAGAAGTAGAAGAAGGAGAAGGAGAAGGTGAAGTCTGGAGGGTGAAGCAGAAGAAGTAGAAGAAGGAGAAGGAGAAGCTGAAGTCAGGAGGGTGAATCAGAAGAAGTAGAAGAAGGAGAAGGAGAAGGTGAAGTCAGGAGGGTGAATCAGAAGAAGCAGAAGAAGGAGAAGGAGTAGGTGAAGTCTGGAGGGTGAATCAGAAGAATCAGAAGAAGGAGAAGGAGAAGGTGAAGTCTGGAGGGTGAATCAGAAGAAGCAGAAGAAAGAGAAGGAGAAGGTGAAGTCTGGAGGGTGAAGCAGAAGAAACAGAAGATGGAGAAGGAGAAGGTGAAGACTGGAGGGTGAATCAGAAGAAGTAGAAGAAGGAGAAGGAGAAGGTGAAGTCTGGAGGGTGAATCAGAAGAAGTAGAAGAAGGAGAAGGAGAAGGTGAAGTCTGGAGGGTGAATCAGAAGAAGCAGAAGAAGGAGAAGGAGAAGGTGAAGTCTGGAGGGTGAATCAGAAGAAGCAGAAGAAGGAGAAGGAGAAGATGAAGTCTGGAGGGTGAATCAGAAGAAGTAGAAGAAGGAGAAGGAGAAGGTGAAGTCTGGAGGGTGAATCAGAAGTAGTAGAAGAAGGAGAAGGAGAAGGTGAAGTCTGGAGGGTGAATCAGAAGAAACAGAAGAAGGAGAAGGAGAAGGTGAAGTCTGGAGGGTGAATCAGAAGAAGTAGAAGAAGGAGAAGGAGAAGGTGTAGTCTGGAGGGTGAATCAGAAGAAGTAGACGAAGGAGAAGGAGAAGGTGAAGTCTGGAGGGTGAATCAGAAGAAGTAGAAGAAGGAGAAGGAGAAGGTGAAGTCTGGAGGGTGAATCAGAAGAAGCAGAATAAGGAGAAGGAGAAGGTGAAGTCTGGAGGGTGAATCAGAAGAAGCAGAATAAGGAGAAGGAGAAGTTGAAGTCTGGAGGGTGAATCAGAAGAAGCAGAATAAGGAGAAGGAGAAGGTGAAGTCTGGAGGTGAATCAGAAGAAGCAGAAGAAGGAGAAGGAGAAGGTGAAGTCTGGAGGGTGAATCAGAAGAAGTAGAAGAAGGAGAAGGAGAAGGTGAAGTCTGGAGGGTGAAGCAGAAGAAGTAGAAGAAGGAGAAGGAGAAGGTGAAGTCAGGAGGGTGAATCAGAAGAAGTAGAAGAAGGAGAAGGAGAAGGTGAAGTCAGGAGGGTGAATCAGAAGAAGCAGAATAAGGAGAAGGAGAAGGTGAAGTCTGGAGGGTGAATCAGAAGAATCAGAAGAAGGAGAAGGAGAAGGTGAAGTCTGGAGGGTGAATCAGAAGAAGCAGAAGAAAGAGAAGGAGAAGGTGAAGTCTGGAGGGTGAAGCAGAAGAAACAGAAGAAGGAGAAGGAGAAGGTGAAGACTGGAGGGTGAATCAGAAGAAGTAGAAGAAGGAGAAGGAGAAGGTGAAGTCTGGAGGGTGAATCAGAAGAAGTAGAAGAAGGAGAAGGAGAAGATGAAGTCTGGAGGGTGAATCAGAAGAAACAGAAGAAGGAGGAGGAGAAGGTGAAGTCTGGAGGGTGAATCAGAAGAAGTAGAAGAAGGAGAAGGAGAAGGTGTAGTCTGGAGGGTGAATCAGAAGAAGTAGACGAAGGAGAAGGAGAAGGTGAAGTCTGGAGGGTGAATCAGAAGAAGCAGAAGAAGGAGAAGGAGAAGGTGAAGTCTGGAGGGTGAATCAGAAGAAGTAGAAGAAGGAGAAGGAGAAGGTGAAGTCTGGAGGGTGAATCAGAAGAAGCAGAAGAAGGAGAAGGAGAAGGTGAAGTCTGGAGGGTGAATCAGAAGAAACAGAAGAAGGAGAAGGAGAAGGTGAAGTCTGGAGGGTGAATCAGATGAAGTAGAAGAAGGAGAAGGAGAAGTTGAAGTCTGGAGGGTGAAGCAGAAGAAGTAGAAGATGGAGAAGGAGAAGGTGAAGTCAGGAGGGTGAATCAGAAGAAGTAGAAGAAGGAGAAGGAGAAGGTGAAGTCAGGAGGGTGAATCAGAAGAAGCAGAAGATGGAGAAGGAGAAGGTGAAGTCTGGAGGGTGAATCAGAAGAATCAGAAGAAGGAGAAGGAGAAGGTGAAGTCTGGAGGGTGAATCAGAAGAAGGAAAGGAAGGAGAAGGAGAAGGTGAAGTCTGGAGGGTGAATCAGAAGAAGCAGAATAAGGAGAAGGAGAAGGTGAAGTCTGGAGGGTGAATCAGAAGAAGCAGAATAAGGAGAAGGAGAAGGTGAAGTCTGGAGGGTGAATCAGAAGAAGTAGAAGAAGGAGAAGGAGAAGGTGAAGTCTGGAGGGTGAAGCAGAAGAAGTAGAAGAAGGAGAAGGAGAAGCTGAAGTCAGGAGGGTGAATCAGAAGAAGTAGAAGAAGGAGAAGGAGAAGGTGAAGTCAGGTGGGTGAATCAGAAGAAGCAGAAGAAGGAGAAGGAGTAGGTGAAGTCTGGAGGGTGAATCAGAAGAATCAGAAGAAGGAGAAGGAGAAGGTGAAGTCTGGAGGGTGAATCAGAAGAAGCAGAAGAAAGAGAAGGAGAAGGTGAAGTCTGGAGGGTGAAGCAGAAGAAACAGAAGATGGAGAAGGAGAAGGTGAAGACTGGAGGGTGAATCAGAAGAAGTAGAAGAAGGAGAAGGAGAAGGTGAAGTCTGGAGGGTGAATCAGAAGAAGTAGAAGAAGGAGAAGGAGAAGGTGAAGTCTGGAGGGTGAATCAGAAGAAGCAGAAGAAGGAGAAGGAGAAGGTGAAGTCTGGAGGGTGAATCAGAAGAAGCAGAAGAAGGAGAAGGAGAAGATGAAGTCTGGAGGGTGAATCAGAAGAAGTAGAAGAAGGAGAAGGAGAAGGTGAAGTCTGGAGGGTGAATCAGAAGTAGTAGAAGAAGGAGAAGGAGAAGGTGAAGTCTGGAGGGTGAATCAGAAGAAACAGAAGAAGGAGAAGGAGAAGGTGAAGTCTGGAGGGTGAATCAGAAGAAGTAGAAGAAGGAGAAGGAGAAGGTGTAGTCTGGAGGGTGAATCAGAAGAAGTAGACGAAGGAGAAGGAGAAGGTGAAGTCTGGAGGGTGAATCAGAAGAAGCAGAAGAAGGAGATGGAGAAGGTGAAGTCTGGAGGGTGAATCAGAAGAAGTAGAAGAAGGAGAAGGAGAAGGTGAAGTCTGGAGGGTGAATCAGAAGAAGCAGAAGAAGGAGAAGGAGAAGGTGAAGTCTGGAGGGTGATTCAGAAGAAGCAGAATAAGGAGAAGGAGAAGGTGATGTCTGGAGGGTGAATCAGAAGAAGCAGAAGAAGGAGAAGGAGAAGGTGAAGTCTGGAGGCTGAATCAGAAGAAGTAGAAGAAGGAGAAGGAGAAGGTGAAGTCTGGAGGGTGAATCAGAAGAAGTAGAAGAAGGAGAAGGAGAAGGTGAAGTCTGGAGGGTGAATCAGAAGAAGTAGAAGAAGCAGAAGGAGAAGGTGAAGTCTGGAGGGGGAAGCAGAAGAAGTAGAAGAAGGAGAAGGAGAAGGTGAAGTCAGGAGGGTGAATCAGAAGATGTAGAAGAAGGAGAAGGAGAAGGTGAAGTCAGGAGGGTGAATCAGAAGAAGCAGAAGAAGGAGAAGGAGAAGGTGAAGTCTGGAGGGTGAATCAGAAGAATCAGAAGAAGGAGAAGGAGAAGGTGAAGTCTGGAGGGTGAATCAGAAGAAGTAGAAGAAGGAGAAGGAGAAGGTGAAGTCTGGAGGGTGAATCAGAAGAAGCAGAAGAAGGAGAAGGAGAAGGTGAAGTCTGGAGGGTGAATCAGAAGAAGTAGACGAAGGAGAAGGAGAAGGTGAAGTCTGGAGGGTGAATCAGAAGAAGCAGAAGAAGGAGATGGAGAAGGTGAAGTCTGGAGGGTGAATCAGAAGAAGTAGAAGAAGGAGAAGGTGAAGGTGAAGTCTGGAGGGTGTATCAGAAGAAGCAGAAGAAGGAGAAGGAGAAGGTGAAGTCTGGAGGGTGAATCAGAAGAAGCAGAAGAAGGAGAAGGAGAAGGTGAAGTCTGGAGGGTGATTCAGAAGAAGCAGAATAAGGAGAAGGAGAAGGTGAAGTCTGAAGGGTGAATCAGAAGAAGCAGAAGAAGGAGAAGTAGAAGGTGAAGTCTGGAGGGTGAATCAGAAGAAGTAGAAGAAGGAGAAGGAGAAGGTGAAGTCTGGAGGGTGAATCAGAAGAAGTAGAAGAAGGAGAAGGAGAAGGTGAAGTCTGGAGGGTGAATCAGAAGAAGTAGAAGAAGGAGAAGGAGAAGGTGAAGTCTGGAGGGTGAAGCAGAAGAAGTAGAAGAAGGAGAAGGAGAAGGTGAAGTCAGGAGGGTGAATCAGAAGATGTAGAAGAAGGAGAAGGAGAAGGTGAAGTCAGGAGGGTGAATCAGAAGAAGCAGAAGAAGGAGAAGGAGAAGGTGAAGTCTGGAGGGTGAATCAGAAGAAGTAGAAGAAGGAGAAGGAGGAGGTGAAGTCTGGAGGGTGAATCAGAAGAAGCAGAAGAAGGAGAAGGAGAAGGTGAAGTCTGGAGGGTGAATCAGAAGAAGCAGAAGAAGGAGAAGGAGAAGGTGAAGTCTGGAGGGTGAATCAGAAGAAGCAGAAGAAGGAGAAGGAGAAGGTGAAGTCTGGAGGGTGAATCAGAAGAAGCAGAATAAGGAGAAGGAGAAGGTCAAGTCTGGAGGGTGAATCAGAAGAAGCAGAAGAAGGAGAAGGAGAAGGTGAAGTCTGGAGGGTGAATCAGAAGAAGTAGAAGAAGGAGAAGGAGAAGGTGAAGTCTGGAGGGTGAAGCTGAAGAAGTAGAAGAAGGAGAAGGAGAAGGTGAAGTCAGGAGGGTGAATCAGAAGAAGTAGAAAAAGGAGAAGGAGAAGGTGAAGTCAGGAGGGTGAATCAGAAGAAGCAGAAGAAGGAGATAGAGAAGGTGAAGTCTGGAGGGTGAATCAGAAGAATCAGAAGAAGGAGAAGGAGAAGGTGAAGTCTGGAGGGTGAAGCAGAAGAAGCAGAAGAAAGAGAAGGAGAAGGTGAAGTCTGGAGGGTGAAGCAGAAGAAACCGAAGAAGGAGAAGGAGAAGGTGAAGACTGGAGGGTGAATCAGAAGAAGTAGAAGAAGGAGAAGGAGAAGGTGAAGTCTGGAGGGTGAATCAGAAGAAGTAGAAGAAGGAGAAGGAGAAGGTGAAGTCTGGAGCGTGAATCAGAAGAAGCAGAAGAAGGAGAAGGAGAAGGTGAAGTCTGGAGGGTGAATCAGAAGAAGCAGAAGAAGGAGAAGGAGAAGGTGAAGTCTGGAGGGTGAATCAGAAGAAGCAGAAGAAGGAGAAGGAGAAGGTGAAGTCTGGAGGGTGAATCAGAAGAAGCAGAAGAAGGAGAAGGAGAAGGTGAAGTCAGGAGGGTGAATCAGAAGAAGCAGAAGAAGGAGAAGGAGCAGGTGAAGTCAGGGGGGTGTAGCAGAAGAAGTAGAAGAAGGAGAAGGAGAAGGTGAAGTCAGGACGGTGAAGCAGAAGAAGCAGAAGAAGGAGAAGGAGAAGGTGAAGCCTGGAGGGCGCAGCAGAAGAAGCAGAAGAAGGAGAAGGAGAAGGTGAAGTCTGGAGTGTGAAGCAGAAGAAGCAGAAGAAGGAGAAGGAGAAGGTGAAGTCTGGAGGGCGCAGCAGAAGAAGGAGAAGAAGGAGAATGAGAAGGTGAAGTCTGGAGGGTGAATCAGAAGAAGCAGAAGAAGGAGAAGGAGAAGGTGAAGTCTGGAGGGTGAATCAGAAGAAGTAGAAGAAGGAGAAGGAGAAGGTGAAGTCTGGAGGGTGAAGCAGACGAAGTAGAAGAAGGAGAAGGAGAAGGTGAAGTCAGGAGGGTGAATCAGAAGAAGTAGAAGAAGGAGAAGGAGAAGGTGAAGTCAGGAGGGTGAATCAGAAGAAGCAGAAGAAGGAGAAGGAGAAGGTGAAGTCTGGAGGGTGAATCAGAAGAATCAGAAGAAGGAGAAGGAGAAGGTGAAGTCTGGAGGGTGAATCAGAAGAAGCAGAAGAAAGAGAAGGAGAAGGTGAAGTCTGGAGGGTGAAGCAGAAGAAACAGAAGAAGGAGAAGAAGAAGGTGAAGACTGGAGGGTGAATCAGAAGAAGTAGAAGAAGGAGAAGGAGAAGGTGAAGTCTGGAGGGTGAATCAGAAGAAGTAGAAGAAGGAGAAGGAGAAGTTGAAGTCTGGAGGGTGAATCAGAAGAAGCAGAAGAAGGAGAAGGAGAAGGTGAAGTCTGGAGGGTGAATCAGAAGAAGCAGAAGAAGGAGAAGGAGAAGATGAAGTCCGGAGGGTGAATCAGAAGAAGTAGAAGAAGGAGAAGGAGAAGGTGAAGTCTGGAGGGTGAATCAGAAGAAGTAGAAGAAGGAGAAGGAGAAGATGAAGTCTGGAGGGTGAATCAGAAGAAACAGAAGAAGGAGAAGGAGAAGGTGAAGTCTGGAGGGTGAATCAGAAGAAGTAGAAGAAGGAGAAGGAGAAGGTGTCGTCTGGAGGGTGAATCAGAAGAAGTAGACGAAGGAGAAGGAGAAGGTGAAGTCTGGAGGGTGAATCAGAAGAAGCAGAAGAAGGAGAAGGAGAAGGTTAAGTCTGGAGGGTGAATCAGAAGAAGTAGAAGAAGGAGAAGGAGAAGGTCAAGTCTGGAGGGTGAATCAGAAGAAGCAGAAGAAGGAGAAGGAGAAGGTGAAGTCTGGAGGGTGAATCAGAAGAAGCAGAAGAAGGAGAAGGAGAATGTGAAGTCTGGAGGTGAATCAGAAGAAGCAGAATAAGGAGAAGGAGAAGGTGAAGTCTGGAGGGTGAATCAGAAGAAGCAGAAGAAGGAGAAGGAGAAGGTGAAGTCTGGAGGGTGAATCAGAAGAAGTAGAAGAAGGAGAAGGAGAAGATGAAGTCTGGAGGGTGAATCAGAAGAAGTAGAAGAAGGAGAAGGAGAAGGTGAAGTCTGGAGGGTGAATCAGAAGAAGGAGAAGAAGGAGAAGGAGAAGATGAAGTCTGGAGGGTGAATCAGAAGAAACAGAAGAAGGAGAAGGAGAAGGTGAAGTCTGGAGGGTGAATCAGAAGAAGTAGAAGAAGGAGAAGGAGAAGGTGTAGTCTGGAGGGTGAATCAGAAGAAGTAGACGAAGGAGAAGGAGAAGATGAAGTCTGGAGGGTGAATCAGAAGAAGCAGAAGAAGGAGAAGGAGAAGGTGAAGTCTGGAGGGTGAATCAGAAGAAGTAGAAGAAGGAGAAGGAGAAGGTGAAGTCTGGAGGGTGAATCAGAAGAAGCAGAATAAGGAGAAGGAGAAGGTGAAGTCTGGAGGGTGAATCAGAAGAAGCAGAAGAAGGAGAAGGAGAAGGTGAAGTCTGGAGGGTGAATCAGAAGAAGTAGAAGAAGGAGAAATAGAAGATGAAGTCTGGAGGGTGAATCAGAAGAAGTAGAAGAAGGAGAAGGAGAAGGTGAAGTCTGGAGGGTGAATCAGAAGAAGTAGAAGAAGGAGAAGGAGAAGATGAAGTCTGGAGGGTGAATCAGAAGAAACAGAAGAATGAGAAGGAGAAGGTGAAGTCTGGAGGGTGAATCAGAAGAAGTAGAAGAAGGAGAAGGAGAAGGTGTAGTCTGGAGGGTGAATCAGAAGAAGGAGACGAAGGAGAAGGAGAAGGTGAAGTCTGGAGGGTGAATCAGAAGAAGCAGAAGAAGGAGAAGGAGAAGGTGAAGTCTGGAGGGTGAATCAGAAGAAGTAGAAGAAGGAGAAGGAGAAGGTGAAGTCTGGAGGGTGAATCAGAAGAAGCAGAAGAAGGAGAAGGAGAAGGTGAAGTCTGGAGGGTGAATCAGAAGAAGCAGAAGAAGGAGAAGGAGAAGGTGAAGTCTGGAGGGTGAATCAGAAGAAGTAGAAGAAGGAGAAGGAGAAGTTGAAGTCTGGAGGGTGAAGCAGAAGAAGTAGAAGATGGAGAAGGAGAAGGTGAAGTCAGGAGGGTGAATCAGAAGAAGTAGAAGAAGGAGAAGGAGAAGGTGAAGTCAGGAGGGTGAATCAGAAGAAGCAGAAGATGGAGAAGGAGAAGGTGAAGTCTGGAGGGTGAATCAGAAGAATCAGAAGAAGGAGAAGGAGAAGGTGAAGTCTGGAGGGTGAATCAGAAGAAGCAAAGGAAGGAGAAGGAGAAGGTGAAGTCTGGAGGGTGAATCAGAAGAAGCAGAATAAGGAGAAGGAGAAGTTGAAGTCTGGAGGGTGAATCAGAAGAAGCAGAATAAGGAGAAGGAGAAGGTGAAGTCTGGAGGGTGAATCAGAAGAAGCAGAAGAAGGAGAAGGAGAAGGTGAAGTCTGGAGGGTGAATCAGAAGAGGTAGAAGAAGGAGAAGGAGAAGGTGAAGTCTGGAGGGTGAATCAGAAGAAGCAGAAGAAGGAGAAGGAGAAGGTGAAGTCAGGAGGGTGAATCAGAAGAAGTAGAAGAAGGAGAAGGAGAAGGTGAAGTCAGTAGGGTGAATCAGAAGAAGCAGAAGAAGGAGAAGGAGAAGGTGAAGTCTGGAGGGTGAATCAGAAGAATCAGAAGAAGGAGAAGGAGAAGGTGAAGTCTGGAGGGTGAATCAGAAGAAGCAGAAGAAAGAGAAGGAGAAGGTGAAGTCTGGAGGGTGAATCAGAAGAAGTAGAAGAAGGAGAAGGAGAAGGTGAAGTCTGGAGGGTGAATCAGAAGAAGCAGAAGAAGGAGAAGGAGAAGGTGAAGTCTGGAGGGTGAAGCAGAAGAAACAGAAGAAGGAGAAGGAGAAGGTGAAGACTGGAGGGTGAATCAGAAGAAGTAGAAGAAGGAGAAGGAGAAGGTGAAGTCTGGAGGGTGAATCAGAAGAAGTAGAAGAAGGAGAAGGAGAAGGTGAAGTCTGGAGCGTGAATCAGAAGAAGCAGAAGAAGGAGAAGGAGAAGGTGAAGTCTGGAGGGTGAATCAGAAGAAGCAGAAGACGGAGAAGGAGAAGGTGAAGTCTGGAGGGAGAATCAGAAGAAGCAGAAGAAGGAGAAGGAGAAGGTGAAGTCTGGAGGGTGAATCAGAAGAAGCAGAAGAAGGAGAAGGAGAAGGTGAAGTCAGGAGGGTGAATCAGAAGAAGCAGAAGAAGGAGAAGGAGCAGGTGAAGTCAGGGGGGTGTAGCAGAAGAAGTAGAAGAAGGAGAAGGAGAAGGTGAAGTTAGGACGGTGAAGCAGAAGAAGCAGAAGAAGGAGAAGGAGAAGGTGAAGCCTGGAGGGCGCAGCAGAAGAAGCAGAAGAAGGAGAAGGAGAAGGTGAAGTCTGGAGTGTGAAGCAGAAGAAGCAGAAGAAGGAGAAGGAGAAGGTGAAGTCTGGAGGGCGCAGCAGAAGAAGGAGAAGAAGGAGAATGAGAAGGTGAAGTCTGGAGGGTGAATCAGAAGAAGCAGAAGAAGGAGAAGGAGAAGGTGAAGTCTGGAGGGTGAATCAGAAGAAGTAGAAGAAGGAGAAGGAGAAGGTGAAGTCTGGAGGGTGAAGCAGAAGAAGTAGAAGAAGGAGAAGGAGAAGGTGAAGTCAGGAGGGTGAATCAGAAGAAGTAGAAGAAGGAGAAGGAGAAGGTGAAGTCAGGAGGGTGAATCAGAAGAAGCAGAAGAAGGAGAAGGAGAAGGTGAAGTCTGGAGGGTGAATCAGAAGAATCAGAAGAAGGAGAAGGAGAAGGTGAAGTCTGGAGGGTGAATCAGAAGAAGCAGAAGAAAGAGAAGGAGAAGGTGAAGTCTGGAGGGTGAAGCAGAAGAAACAGAAGAAGGAGAAGAAGAAGGTGAAGACTGGAGGGTGAATCAGAAGAAGTAGAAGAAGGAGAAGGAGAAGGTGAAGTCTGGAGGGTGAATCAGAAGAAGTAGAAGAAGGAGAAGGAGATGTTGAAGTCTGGAGGGTGAATCAGAAGAAGCAGAAGAAGGAGAAGGAGAAGGTGAAGTCTGGAGGGTGAATCAGAAGAAGCAGAAGAAGGAGAAGGAGAAGATGAAGTCCGGAGGGTGAATCAGAAGAAGTAGAAGAAGGAGAAGGAGAAGGTGAAGTCTGGAGGGTGAATCAGAAGAAGTAGAAGAAGGAGAAGGAGAAGATGAAGTCTGGAGGGTGAATCAGAAGAAACAGAAGAAGGAGAAGGAGAAGGTGAAGTCTGGAGGGTGAATCAGAAGAAGTAGAAGAAGGAGAAGGAGAAGGTGTCGTCTGGAGGGTGAATCAGAAGAAGTAGACGAAGGAGAAGGAGAAGGTGAAGTCTGGAGGGTGAATCAGAAGAAGCAGAAGAAGGAGAAGGAGAAGGTTAAGTCTGGAGGGTGAATCAGAAGAAGTAGAAGAAGGAGAAGGAGAAGGTGAAGTCTGGAGGGTGAATCAGAAGAAGCAGAAGAAGGAGAAGGAGAAGGTGAAGTCTGGAGGGTGAATCAGAAGAAGCAGAAGAAGGAGAAGGAGAATGTGAAGTCTGGAGGTGAATCAGAAGAAGCAGAATAAGGAGAAGGAGAAGGTGAAGTCTGGAGGGTGAATCAGAAGAAGCAGAAGAAGGAGAAGGAGAAGGTGAAGTCTGGAGGGTGAATCAGAAGAAGTAGAAGAAGGAGAAGGAGAAGATGAAGTCTGGAGGGTGAATCAGAAGAAGTAGAAGAAGGAGAAGGAGAAGGTGAAGTCTGGAGGGTGAATCAGAAGAAGGAGAAGAAGGAGAAGGAGAAGATGAAGTCTGGAGGGTGAATCAGAAGAAACAGAAGAAGGAGAAGGAGAAGGTGAAGTCTGGAGGGTGAATCAGAAGAAGTAGAAGAAGGAGAAGGAGAAGGTGTAGTCTGGAGGGTGAATCAGAAGAAGTAGACGAAGGAGAAGGAGAAGGTGAAGTCTGGAGGGTGAATCAGAAGAAGCAGAAGAAGGAGAAGGAGAAGGTGAAGTCTGGAGGGTGAATCAGAAGAAGTAGAAGAAGGAGAAGGAGAAGGTGAAGTCTGGAGGGTGAATCAGAAGAAGCAGAATAAGGAGAAGGAGAAGGTGAAGTCTGGAGGGTGAATCAGAAGAAGCAGAAGAAGGAGAAGGAGAAGGTGAAGTCTGGAGGGTGAATCAGAAGAAGTAGAAGAAGGAGAAATAGAAGATGAAGTCTGGAGGGTGAATCAGAAGAAGTAGAAGAAGGAGAAGGAGAAGGTGAAGTCTGGAGGGTGAATCAGAAGAAGTAGAAGAAGGAGAAGGAGAAGATGAAGTCTGGAGGGTGAATCAGAAGAAACAGAAGAATGAGAAGGAGAAGGTGAAGTCTGGAGGGTGAATCAGAAGAAGTAGAAGAAGGAGAAGGTGTAGTCTGGAGGGTGAATCAGAAGAAGGAGACGAAGGAGAAGGAGAAGGTGAAGTCTGGAGGGTGAATCAGAAGAAGCAGAAGAAGGAGAAGGAGAAGGTGAAGTCTGGAGGGTGAATCAGAAGAAGTAGAAGAAGGAGAAGGAGAAGGTGAAGTCTGGAGGGTGAATCAGAAGAAGCAGAAGAAGGAGAAGGAGAAGGTGAAGTCTGGAGGGTGAATCAGAAGAAGCAGAATAAGGAGAAGGAGAAGTTGAAGTCTGGAGGGTGAATCAGAAGAAGCAGAATAAGGAGAAGGAGAAGTTGAAGTCTGGAGGGTGAATCAGAAGAAGCAGAATAAGGAGAAGGAGAAGGTGAAGTCTGGAGGGTGAATCAGAAGAAGCAGAAGAAGGAGAAGGAGAAGGTGAAGTCTGGAGGGTGAATCAGAAGAAGTAGAAGAAGGAGAAGGAGAAGGTGAAGTCTGGAGGGTGAATCAGAAGAAGCAGAAGAAGGAGAAGGAGAAGGTGAAGTCAGGAGGGTGAATCAGAAGAAGTAGAAGAAGGAGAAGGAGAAGGTGAAGTCAGTAGGGTGAATCAGAAGAAGCAGAAGAAGGAGAAGGAGAAGGTGAAGTCTGGAGGGTGAATCAGAAGAATCAGAAGAAGGAGAAGGAGAAGGTGAAGTCTGGAGGGTGAATCAGAAGAAGCAGAAGAAAGAGAAGGAGAAGGTGAAGTCTGGAGGGTGAAGCAGAAGAAACAGAAGAAGGAGAAGGAGAAGGTGAAGACTGGAGGGTGAATCAGAAGAAGTAGAAGAAGGAGAAGGAGAAGGTGAAGTCTGGAGGGTGAATCAGAAGAAGTAGAAGAAGGAGAAGGAGAAGGTGAAGTCTGGAGGGTGAATCAGAAGAAGCAGAAGAAGGAGAAGGAGAAGATGAAGTCTGGAGGGTGAATCAGAAGAAGTAGAAGAAGGAGAAGGAGAAGGTGAAGTCTGGAGGGTGAATCAGAAGTAGTAGAAGAAGGAGAAGGAGAAGGTGAAGTCTGGAGGGTGAATCAGAAGAAACAGAAGAAGGAGAAGGAGAAGGTGAAGTCTGGAGGGTGAATCAGAAGAAGTAGAAGAAGGAGAAGGAGAAGGTGTAGTCTGGAGGGTGAATCAGAAGAAGTAGACGAAGGAGAAGGAGAAGGTGAAGTCTGGAGGGTGAAGCAGAAGAAGTAGAAGAAGGAGAAGGAGAAGGTGAAGTCAGGAGGGTGAATCAGAAGATGTAGAAGAAGGAGAAGGAGAAGGTGAAGTCAGGAGGGTGAATCAGAAGAAGCAGAAGAAGGAGAAGGAGAAGGTGAAGTCTGGAGGGTGAATCAGAAGAATCAGAAGAAGGAGAAGGAGAAGGTGAAGTCTGGAGGGTGAATCAGAAGAAGCAGAAGAAAGAGAAGGAGAAGGTGAAGTCTGGAGGGTGAATCAGAAGAAGTAGAAGAAGGAGAAGGAGAAGGTGAAGTCTGGAGGGTGAATCAGAAGAAGCAGAAGAAGGAGAAGGAGAAGGTGAAGTCTGGAGGGTGAATCAGAAGAAGCAGACGAAGGAGAAGGAGAAGGTGAAGTCTGGAGGGTGAATCAGAAGAAGCAGAAGAAGGAGATGGAGAAGGTGAAGTCTGGAGGGTGAATCAGAAGAAGTAGAAGAAGGAGAAGGTGAAGGTGAAGTCTGGAGTGTGAATCAGAAGAAGCAGAAGAAGGAGAAGGAGAAGGTGAAGTCTGGAGGGTGAATCAGAAGAAGCAGAAGAAGGAGAAGGAGAAGGTGAAGTCTGGAGGGTGATTCAGAAGAAGCAGAATAAGGAGAAGGAGAAGGTGAAGTCTGGAGGGTGAATCAGAAGAAGCAGAAGAAGGAGAAGGAGAAGGTGAAGTCTGGAGGGTGAATCAGAAGAAGTAGAAGAAGGAGAAGGAGAAGGTGAAGTCTGGAGGGTGAATCAGAAGAAGTAGAAGAAGGAGAAGGAGAAGGTGAAGTCTGGAGGGTGAAGCAGAAGAAGTAGAAGAAGGAGAAGGAGAAGGTGAAGTCAGGAGGGTGAATCAGAAGATGTAGAAGAAGGAGAAGGAGAAGGTGAAGTCAGGAGGGTGAATCAGAAGAAGCAGAAGAAGGAGAAGGAGAAGGTGAAGTCTGGAGGGTGAATCAGAAGAAGTAGAAGAAGGAGAAGGAGAAGGTGAAGTCTGGAGGGTGAATCAGAAGAAGCAGAAGAAGGAGAAGGAGAAGGTGAAGTCTGGAGGGTGAATCAGAAGAAGCAGAAGAAGGAGAAGGAGAAGGTGAAGTCTGGAGGGTGAATCAGAAGAAGCAGAAGAAGGAGAAGGAGAAGGTGAAGTCTGGAGGGTGAATCAGAAGAAGCAGAATAAGGAGAAGGAGAAGGTGAAGTCTGGAGGGTGAATCAGAAGAAGCAGAAGAAGGAGAAGGAGAAGGTGAAGTCTGGAGGGTGAATCAGAAGAAGCAGAAGAAGGAGAAGGAGAAGGTGAAGTCAGGAGGGTGAATCAGAAGAAGCAGAAGAAGGAGAAGGAGAAGGTGAAGTTAGGAGGGTGAATCAGAAGAAGCAGAAGAAGGAGAAGGAGCAGGTGAAGTCAGGGGGGTGTAGCAGAAGAAGTAGAAGAAGGAGAAGGAGAAGGTGAAGTCAGGACGGTGAAGCAGAAGAAGCAGAAGAAGGAGAAGGAGAAGGTGAAGCCTGGAGGGCGCAGCAGAAGAAGCAGAAGAAGGAGAAGGAGAAGGTGAAGTCTGGAGTGTGAAGCAGAAGAAGCAGAAGAAGGAGAAGGAGAAGGTGAAGTCTGGAGGGCGCAGCAGAAGAAGCAGAAGAAGGAGAATGAGAAGGTGAAGTCTGGAGGGTGAATCAGAAGAAGCAGAAGAAGGAGAAGGAGAAGGTGAAGTCTGGAGGGTGAATCAGAAGAAGTAGAAGAAGGAGAAGGAGAAGGTGAAGTCTGGAGGGTGAAGCAGAAGAATTAGAAGAAGGAGAAGGAGAAGGTGAAGTCAGGAGGGTGAATCAGAAGAAGTAGAAGAAGGAGAAGGAGAAGGTGAAGTCAGGAGGTTGAATCAGAAGAAGCAGAAGAAGGAGAAGGAGAATGTGAAGTCTGGAGGGTGAATCAGAAGAAGTAGAAGAAGGAGAAGGAGAAGGTGAAGTCTGGAGGGTGAATCAGAAGAAGCAGAAGAAGGAGAAGGAGAAGGTGAAGTCTGGAGGGTGAATCAGAAGAAGCAGAAGAAGGAGAAGGAGAAGGTGAAGTCTGGAGGGTGAATCAGAAGAAGCAGAAGAAGGAGAAGGAGAAGGTGAAGTCTGGAGGGTGAATCAGAAGAAGCAGAATAAGGAGAAGGAGAAGGTGAAGTCTGGAGGGTGAATCAGAAGAAGCAGAAGAAGGAGAAGGAGAAGGTGAAGTCTGGAGGGTGAATCAGAAGAAGTAGAAGAAGGAGAAGGAGAAGGTGAAGTCTGGAGGGTGAAGCAGAAGAAGTAGAAGAAGGAGAAGGAGAAGGTGAAGTCAGGAGGGTGAATCAGAAGAAGTAGAAGAAGGAGAAGGAGAAGGTGAAGTCAGGAGGGTGAATCAGAAGAAGCAGAAGAAGGAGATAGAGAAGGTGAAGTCTGGAGGGTGAATCAGAAGAATCAGAAGAAGGAGAAGGAGAAGGTGAAGTCTGGAGGGTGAAGCAGTAGAAGCAGAAGAAAGAGAAGGAGAAGGTGAAGTCTGGAGGGTGAAGCAGAAGAAACAGAAGAAGGAGAAGGAGAAGGTGAAGACTGGAGGGTGAATCAGAAGAAGTCGAAGAAAGAGAAGGAGAAGGTGAAGTCTGGAGGGTGAATCAGAAGAAGTAGAAGAAGGAGAAGGAGAAGGTGAAGTCTGGAGGGTGAATCAGAAGAAGCAGAAGAAGGAGAAGGAGAAGGTGAAGTCTGGAGGGTGAATCAGAAGAAGCAGAAGAAGGAGAAGGAGAAGATGAAGTCTGGAGGGTGAATCAGAAGAAGTAGAAGAAGGAGAAGGAGAAGGTGAGGTCTGGAGGGTGAATCAGAAGAAGCAGAAGAAGGAGAAGGAGAAGGTGAAGTCTGGAGGGTGAATCAGAAGAAGCAGAAGAAGGAGAAGGAGAAGGTGAAGTCTGGAGGGTGAATCAGAAGAAGCAGAAGAAGGAGAAGGAGAAGGTGAAGTCAGGAGGGTGAATCAGAAGAAGCAGAAGAAGGAGAAGGAGAAGGTGAATTTAGGAGGGTGAATCAGAAGAAGCAGAAAAAGGAGAAGGAGCAGGTGAAGTCAAGGGGGTGTAGCAGAAGAAGTAGAAGAAGGAGAAGGAGAAGGTGAAGTCAGGACGGTGAAGCAGAAGAAGCAGAAGAAGGAGAAGGAGAAGGTGAAGCCTGGAGGGCGCAGCAGAAGAAGCAGAAGAAGGAGAAGGAGAAGGTGAAGTCTGGAGTGTGAAGCAGAAGAAGCAGAAGAAGGAGAAGGAGAAGGTGAAGTCTGGAGGGCGCAGCATAAGAAGCAGAAGAAGGAGAATGAGAAGGTGAAGTCTGGAGGGTGAATCAGAAGAAGCAGAAGAAGGAGAAGGAGAAGGTGAAGTCTGGAGGGTGAATCAGAAGAAGTAGAAGAAGGAGAAGGAGAAGGTGAAGTCTGGAGGGTGAAGCAGAAGAAGTAGAAGAAGGAGAAGGAGAAGGTGAAGTCAGGAGGGTGAATCAGAAGAAGTAGAAGAAGGAGAAGGAGAAGGTGAAGTCAGGAGGGTGAATCAGAAGAAGCAGAAGATGGAGAAGGAGAAGGTGAAGTCTGGAGGGTGAATCAGAAGAATCAGAAGAAGGAGAAGGAGAAGGTGAAGTCTGGAGGGTGAATCAGAAGAAGCAGTAGAAAGAGAAGGAGAAGGTGAAGTCTGGAGGGTGAAGCAGAAGAAACAGAAAAAGGAGAAGGAGAAGGTGAAGACTGGAGGGTGAATCAGAAGAAGTAGAAGAAGGAGAAGGAGAAGGAGAAGTCTGGAGGGTGAATCAGAAGAAGTGGAAGAAGGAGAAGGAGAAGGTGAAGTCTGGAGGGTGAATCAGAAGAAGCAGAAGAAGGAGAAGGAGAAGGTGAAGTCTGGAGGGTGAATCAGAAGAAGCAGAAGAAGGAGAAGGAGAAGGTGAAGTCTGGAGGGTGAATCAGAAGAAGCAGAATAAGGAGAAGGAGAAGGTGAAGTCTGGAGGGTGAATCAGAAGAAGCAGAAGAAGGAGAAGGAGAAGGTGAAGTCTGGAGGGTGAATCAGAAGAAGTAGAAGAAGGAGAAGGAGAAGGTGAAGTCTGGAGGGTGAATCAGAAGAAGTATAAGAAGGAGAAGGAGAAGGTGAAGTCTGGAGGGTGAATCAGAAGAAGTAGAAGAAGGACAAGGAGAAGGTGAAGTCTGGAGGGTGATGCAGAAGAAGTAGATGAAGGAGAAGGAGAAGGTGAAGTCAGGAGGGTGAATCAGAAGAAGTAGAAGAAGGAGAAGGAGAAGGTGAGTTCTGGAGGGTGAATCAGAAGAAGCAGAAGAAGGAGAAGGAGAAGGTGAAGTCTGGAGGGTGAATCAGAAGAATCAGAAGAAGGAGAAGGAGAAGGTGAAGTCTGGAGGGTGAATCAGAAGAAGCAGAAGAAAGAGAAGGAGAAGGTGAAGTCTGGAGGGTGAAGCAGAAGAAACAGAAGAAGGAGAAGGAGAAGGTGTAGACTGGAGAGTGAATCAGAAGAAGTAGAAGAAGGAGAAGGAGAAGGTGAAGTCTGGAGGGTGAATCAGAAGAAGTAGAAGAAGGAGAAGGAGAAGGTGAAGTCTGGAGGGTGAATCAGAAGAAGGAGAAGGAGAAGATGAAGTCTGGAGGGTGAATCAGAAGAAGTAGAAGAAGGAGAAGGAGAAGGTGAAGTCTGGAGGCTGAATCAGAAGAAGTAGAAGAAGGAGAAGGAGAAGGTGAAGTCTGGAGGGTGAATCAGAAGAAGCAGAAGAAGGAGAAGGAGAAGATGAAGTCTGGAGGGTGAATCAGAGGAAGTAGAAGAAGGAGAAGGAGAAGGTGAGGTCTGGAGGGTGAATCAGAAGAAGCAGAAGAAGGAGAAGGAGAAGGTGATGTCTGGAGGGTGAATCAGAAGAAGCAGAAGAAGGAGAAGGAGAAGGGGAAGTCTGGAGGGTGAATCAGAAGAAGCAGAAGAAGGAGAAGGAGAAGGTGAAGTCAGGAGGGTGAATCAGAAGAAGCAGAAGAAGGAGAAGGAGAAGGTGAATTTAGGAGGGTGAATCAGAAGAAGCAGAAGAAGGAGAAGGAGCAGGTGAAGTCAGGGGGGTGTAGCAGAAGAAGTAGAAGAAGGAGAAGGAGAAGGTGAAGTCAGGACGGTGAAGCAGAAGAAGCAGAAGAAGGAGAAGGAGAAGGTGAAGCCTGGAGGGCGCAGCAGAAGAAGCAGAAGAAGGAGAAGGAGAAGGTGAAGTCTGGAGTGTGAAGCAGAAGAAGCAGAAGAAGGAGAAGGAGAAGGTGAAGTCTGGAGGGCGCAGCAGAAGAAGCAGAAGAAGGAGAATGAGAAGGTGAAGTCTGGAGGGTGAATCAGAAGAAGCAAAAGAAGGAGAAGGAGAAGGTGAAGTCTGGAGGGTGAATCAGAAGAAGTAGAAGAAGGAGAAGGAGAAGGTGAAGTCTGGAGGGTGAAGCAGAAGAAGTAGAAGAAGGAGAAGGAGAAGGTGAAGTCAGGAGGGTGAATCAGAAGAAGTAGAAGAAGGAGAAGGAGAAGGTGAAGTCAGGAGGGTGAATCAGAAGAAGCAGATGAAGGAGAAGGAGAAGGTGAAGTCTGGAGGGTGAATCAGAAGAATCAGAAGAAGGAGAAGGAGAAGGTGAAGTCTGGAGGGTGAATCAGAAGAAGCAGAAGAAAGAGAAGGAGAAGGTGAAGTCTGGAGGGTGAAGCAGAAGAAACAAAAAAAGGAGAAGGAGAAGGTGAAGACTGGAGGGTGAATCAGAAGAAGTAGAAGAAGGAGAAGGAGAAGGTGAAGTCTGGAGGGTGGATCAGAAGAAGTGGAAGAAGGAGAAGGAGAAGTTGAAGTCTGGAGGGTGAATCAGAAGAAGCAGAAGAAGGAGAAGGAGAAGGTGAAGTCTGGAGGGTGAATCAGAAGAAGCAGAAGAAGGAGAAGGAGAAGGTGAAGTCTGGAGGGTGAATCAGAAGAAGTAGAAGAAGGAGAAGGAGAAGATGAAGTCTGGAGGGTGAATCAGAAGAAACAGAAGAAGGAGAAGGAGAAGGTGAAGTCTGGAGGGTGAATCAGAAGAAGTAGAAGAAGGAGAAGGAGAAGGTGTAGTCTGGAGGGTGAATCAGAAGAAGTAGACGAAGGAGAAGGAGAAGGTGAAGTCTGGAGGGTGAATCAGAAGAAGCAGAAGAAGGAGAAGGAGAAGGTGAAGTCTGGAGGGTGAATCAGAAGAAGTAGAAGAAGGAGAAGGAGAAGGTGAAGTCTGGAGGGTGAATCAGAAGAAGCAGAAGAAGGAGAAGGAGAAGGTGAAGTCTGGAGGGTGAATCAGAAGAAGCAGAAGAAGGAGAAGGAGAAGGTGAAGTCTGGAGGGTGAATCAGAAGAAGCAGAATAAGGAGAAGGAGAAGGTGAAGTCTGGAGGGTGAATCAGAAGAAGCAGAAGAAGGAGAAGGAGAAGGTGAAGTCTGGAGGGTGAATCAGAAGAAGTAGAAGAAGGAGAAGGAGAAGGTGAAGTCTGGAGGGTGAATCAGAAGAAGTATAAGAAGGAGAAGGAGAAGGTGAAGTCTGGAGGGTGAATCAGAAGAAGTAGAAGAAGGAGAAGGAGAAGGTGAAGTCTGGAGGGTGAAGCAGAAGAAGTAGATGAAGGAGAAGGAGAAGGTGAAGTCAGGAGGGTGAATCAGAAGAAGTAGAAGAAGGAGAAGGAGAATGTGAGTTCTGGAGGGTGAATCAGAAGAAGCAGAAGAAGGAGAAGGAGAAGGTGAAGTCTGGAGGGTGAATCAGATGAATCAGAAGAAGGAGAAGGAGAAGGTGAAGTCTGGAGGGTGAATCAGAAGAAGCAGAAGAAAGAGAAGGAGAAGGTGCAGTCTGGAGGGTGAAGCAGAAGAAACAGAAGAAGGAGAAGGAGAAGGTGAGGACTGGAGGGTGAATCAGAAGAAGTAGAAGAAGGAGAAGGAGAAGGTGAAGTCTGGAGGGTGAATCAGAAGAAGTAGAAGAAGGAGAAGGAGAAGGTGAAGTCTGGAGGGTGAATCAGAAGAAGCAGAAGAAGGAGAAGGAGAAGGTGAAGTCTGGAGGGTGAATCAGAAGAAGGAGAAGAAGGAGAAGGAGAAGATGAAGTCTGGAGGGTGAATCAGAAGAAGTAGAAGAAGGAGAAGGAGAAGGTGAAGTCTGGAGGCTGAATCAGAAGAAGTAGAAGAAGGAGAAGGAGAAGGTGAAGTCTGGAGGGTGAATCAGAAGAAGCAGAAGAAGGAGAAGGAGAAGATGAAGTCTGGAGGGTGAATCAGAAGAAGTAGAAGAAGGAGAAGGAGAAGGTGAGGTCTGGAGGGTGAATCAGAAGAAGCAGAAGAAGGAGAAGGAGAAGGTGAAGTCTGGAGGGTGAATCAGAAGAAGCAGAAGAAGGAGAAGGAGAAGGTGAAGTCTGGAGGGTGAATCAGAAGAAGCAGAAGAAGGAGAAGGAGAAGGTGAAGTCAGGAGGGTGAATCAGAAGAAGCAGAAGAAGGAGAAGGAGAAGGTGAATTTAGGAGGGTGAATCAGAAGAAGCAGAAGAAGGAGAAGGAGCAGGTGAAGTCAGGGGGGTGTAGCAGAAGAAGTAGAAGAAGGAGAAGGAGAAGGTGAAGTCAGGACGGTGAAGCAGAAGAAGCAGAAGAAGGAGAAGGAGAAGGTGAAGCCTGGAGGGCGCAGCAGAAGAAGCAGAAGAAGGAGAAGGAGAAGGTGAAGTCTGGAGTGTGAAGCAGAAGAAGCAGAAGAAGGAGAAGGAGAAGGTGAAGTCTGGAGGGCGCAGCAGAAGAAGCATAAGAAGGAGAATGAGAAGGTGAAGTCTGGAGGGTGAATCAGAAGAAGCAGAAGAAGGAGAAGGAGAAGGTGAAGTCTGGAGGGTGAATCAGAAGAAGTAGAAGAAGGAGAAGGAGAAGGTGAAGTCTGGAGGGTGAAGCAGAAGAAGTAGAAGAAGGAGAAGGAGAAGGTGAAGTCAGGAGGGTGAATCAGAAGAAGTAGAAGAAGGAGAAGGAGAAGGTGAAGTCAGGAGGGTGAATCAGAAGAAGCAGAAGAAGGAGAAGGAGAAGGTGAAGTCTGGAGGGTGAATCAGAAGAATCAGAAGAAGGAGAAGGAGAAGGTGAAGTCTGGAGGGTGAATCAGAAGAAGCAGAAGAAAGAGAAGGAGAAGGTGAAGTCTGGAGGGTGAAGCAGAAGAAACAGAAAAAGGAGAAGGAGAAGGTGAAGACTGGAGGGTGAATCAGAAGACGTAGAAGAAGGAGAAGGAGAAGGTGAAGTCTGGAGGGTGAATCAGAAGAAGTGGAAGAAGGAGAAGGAGAAGTTGAAGTCTGGAGGGTGAATCAGAAGAAGCAGAAGAAGGAGAAGGAGAAGGTGAAGTCTGGAGGGTGAATCAGAAGAAGCAGAAGAAGGAGAAGGAGAAGATGAAGTCTGGAGGGTGAATCAGAAGAAGTAGAAGAAGGAGAAGGAG
The DNA here is from genome assembly GCF_052327205.1 of Somniosus microcephalus. Taxonomy (NCBI): domain Eukaryota; kingdom Metazoa; phylum Chordata; class Chondrichthyes; order Squaliformes; family Somniosidae; genus Somniosus; species Somniosus microcephalus. The sequence goes on along the minus strand of NW_028225393.1, from coordinate 90,031 downwards.
AAGGTGAAGTCTGGAGGGTGAATCAGAAGAAGTAGAAGAAGGAGAAGGAGAAGGTGAAGTCTGGAGGGTGAAGCAGAAGAAGTAGAAGAAGGAGAAGGAGAAGGTGAAGTCAGGAGGGTGAATCAGAAGAAGTAGAAGAAGGAGAAGGAGAAGGTGAAGTCAGGAGGGTGAATCAGAAGAAGCAGAAGAAGGAGAAGGAGAAGGTGAAGTCTGGAGGGTGAATCAGAAGAATCAGAAGAAGGAGAAGGAGAAGGTGAAGTCTGGAGGGTGAAGCAGAAGAAACAAAAAAAGGAGAAGGAGAAGGTGAAGACTGGAGGGTGAATCAGAAGAAGTAGAAGAAGGAGAAGGAGAAGGTGAAGTCTGGAGGGTGAATCAGAAGAAGTGGAAGAAGGAGAAGGAGAAGTTGAAGTCTGGAGGGTGAATCAGAAGAAGCAGAAGAAGGAGAAGGAGAAGGTGAAGTCTGGAGGGTGAATCAGAAGAAGCAGAAGAAGGAGAAGGAGAAGATGAAGTCTGGAGGGTGAATCAGAAGAAGTAGAAGAAGGAGAAGGAGAAGGTGAAGTCTGGAGGGTGAATCAGAAGAAGTAGAAGAAGGAGAAGGAGAAGATGAAGTCTGGAGGGTGAATCAGAAGAAACAGAAGAAGGAGAAGGAGAAGGTGAAGTCTGGAGGGTGAATCAGAAGAAGTAGAAGAAGGAGAAGGAGAAGGTGTAGTCTGGAGGGTGAATCAGAAGAAGTAGACGAAGGAGAAGGAGAAGGTGAAGTCTGGAGGGTGAATCAGAAGAAGCAGAAGAAGGAGAAGGAGAAGGTGAAGTCTGGAGGGTGAATCAGAAGAAGTAGAAGAAGGAGAAGGAGAAGGTGAAGTCTGGAGGGTGAATCAGAAGAAGCAGAAGAAGGAGAAGGAGAAGGTGAAGTCTGGAGGGTGAATCAGAAGAAGCAGAAGAAGGAGAAGGAGAAGGTGAAGTCTGGAGGGTGAATCAGAAGAAGCAGAATAAGGAGAAGGAGAAGGTGAAGTCTGGAGGGTGAATCAGAAGAAGCAGAAGAAGGAGAAGGAGAAGGTGAAGTCTGGAGGGTGAATCAGAAGAAGTAGAAGAAGGAGAAGGAGAAGGTGAAGTCTGGAGGGTGAATCAGAAGCAGTATAAGAAGGAGAAGGAGAAGGTGAAGTCTGGAGGGTGAATCAGAAGAAGTAGAAGAAGGAGAAGGAGAAGGTGAAGTCTGGAGGGTGAAGCAGAAGGAGTAGATGAAGGAGAAGGAGAAGGTGAAGTAGGAGGGTGAACCAGAAGAAGTAGAAGAAGGAGAAGGAGAAGGTGAGGTCTGGAGGGTGAATCAGAAGAAGCAGAAGAAGGAGAGGGAGAAGGTGAAGTCTGGAGGGTGAATCAGAAGAATAAGAAGAAGGAGAAGGAGAAGGTGAAGTCTGGAGGGTGAATCAGAAGAAGCAGAAGAAAGAGAAGGAGAAGGTGAAGTCTGGAGGGTGAAGCAGAAGAAACAGAAGAAGGAGAAGGAGAAGGTGAAGACTGGAGGGTGAATCAGAAGAAGTAGAAGAAGGAGAAGGAGAAGGTGAAGTCTGGAGGGTGAATCAGAAGAAGTAGAAGAAGGAGAAGGAGAAGGTGAAGTCTGGAGGGTGAATCAGAAGAAGCAGAAGAAGGAGAAGGAGAAGGTGAAGTCTGGAGGGTGAATCAGAAGAAGGAGAAGGAGAAGATGAAGTCTGGAGGGTGAATCAGAAGAAGTAGAAGAAGGAGAAGGAGAAGGTGAAGTCTGGAGGCTGAATCAGAAGAAGTAGAAGAAGGAGAAGGAGAAGGTGAAGTCTGGAGGGTGAATCAGAAGAAACAGAAGAAGGAGAAGGAGAAGGTGAAGTCTGGAGGGTGTATCAGAAGAAGTAGAAGAAGGAGAAGGAGAAGGTGTAGTCTGGAGGGTGAATCAGAAGAAGTAGACGAAGGAGAAGGAGAAGGTGAAGTCTGGAGGGTGAATCAGAAGAAGCAGAAGAAGGAGAAGGAGAAGGTGAAGTCTGGAGGGTGAATCAGAAGAAGTAGAAGAAGGAGAAGGAGAAGGTGAAGTCTGGAGGGTGAATCAGAAGAAGCAGAAGAAGGAGAAGGAGAAGGTGAAGTCTGGAGGGTGAATCAGAAGAAGCAGAAGAAGGAGAAGGAGAAGGTGAAGTCTGGAGGGTGAATCAGAAGAAACAGAAGAAGGAGAAGGAGAAGGTGAAGTCTGGAGGGTGAATCAGAAGAAGTAGAAGAAGGAGAAGGAGAAGGTGTAGTCTGGAGGGTGAATCAGAAGAAGTAGACGAAGGAGAAGGAGAAGGTGAAGTCTGGAGGGTGAATCAGAAGAAGTAGAAGAAGGAGAAGGAGAAGGTGAAGTCTGGAGGGTGAATCAGAAGAAACAGAAGAAGGAGAAGGAGAAGGTGAAGTCTGGAGGGTGAATCAGAAGAAGTAGAAGAAGGAGAAGGAGAAGGTGTAGTCTGGAGGGTGAATCAGAAGAAGTAGACGAAGGAGAAGGAGAAGGTGAAGTCTGGAGGGTGAATCAGAAGAAGCAGAAGAAGGAGAAGGAGAAGATGAAGTCTGGAGGGTGAATCAGAAGAAGTAGAAGAAGGAGAAGGAGAAGGTGAAGTCTGGAGGGTGAATCAGAAGAAGCAGAAGAAGGAGAAGGAGAAGGTGAAGTCTGGAGGGTGAATCAGAAGAAGCAGAAGAAGGAGAAGGAGAAGGTGAAGTCTGGAGGGTGAATCAGAAGAAGCAGAATAAGGAGAAGGAGAAGGTGAAGTCTGGAGGGTGAATCAGAAGAAGCAGAAGAAGGAGAAGGAGAAGGTGAAGTCTGGAGGATGAATCAGAAGAAGTAGAAGAAGGAGAAGGAGAAGGTGAAGTCTGGAGGCTGAATCAGAAGAAGTAGTAGAAGGAGAAGGAGAAGGTGAAGTCTGGAGGGTGAATCAGAAGAAGTAGAAGAAGGAGAAGGAGAAGGTGAAGTCTGGAGGGTGAATCAGAAGAAGTATAAGAAGGAGAAGGAGAAGGTGAAGTCTGGAGGGTGAATCAGAAGAAGTAGAAGAAGGAGAAGGAGAAGGTGAAGTCTGGAGGGTGAAGCAGAAGAAGTAGATGAAGGAGAAGGAGAAGGTGAAGTCAGGAGGGTGAATCAGAAGAAGTAGAAGAAGGAGAAGGAGAATGTGAGTTCTGGAGGGTGAATCAGAAGAAGCAGAAGAAGGAGAAGGAGAAGGTGAAGTCTGGAGGGTGAATCAGATGAATCAGAAGAAGGAGAAGGAGAAGGTGAAGTCTGGAGGGTGAATCAGAAGAAGCAGAAGAAAGAGAAGGAGAAGGTGCAGTCTGGAGGGTGAAGCAGAAGAAACAGAAGAAGGAGAAGGAGAAGGTGAAGACTGGAGGGTGAATCAGAAGAAGTAGAAGAAGGAGAAGGAGAAGGTGTAGTCTGGAGGGTGAATCAGAAGAAGTAGACGAAGGAGAAGGAGAAGGTGAAGTCTGGATGGTGAATCAGAAGAAGCAGAAGAAGGAGAAGGAGAAGATGAAGTCTGGAGGGTGAATCAGAAGAAGCAGAAGAAGGAGAAGGAGAAGATGAAGTCTGGAGGGTGAATCGGAAGAAGCAGAATAAGGAGAAGGAGAAGGTGAAGTCTGGAGGGTGAATCAGAAGAAGCAGAAGAAGGAGAAGGAGAAGGTGGAGTCTGGAGGATGAATCAGAAGAAGTAGAAGAAGGAGAAGGAGAAGGTGAAGTCTGGAGGCTGAATCAGAAGAAGTAGTAGAAGGAGAAGGAGAAGGTGAAGTCTGGAGGGTGAATCAGAAGAAGTAGAAGAAGGAGAAGGAGAAGGTGAAGTCTGGAGGGTGAATCAGAAGAAGTATAAGAAGGAGAAGGAGAAGGTGAAGTCTGGAGGGTGAATCAGAAGAAGTAGAAGAAGGAGAAGGAGAAGGTGAAGTCTGGAGGGTGAAGCAGAAGAAGTAGATGAAGGAGAAGGAGAAGGTGAAGTCAGGAGGGTGAATCAGAAGAAGTAGAAGAAGGAGAAGGAGAATGTGAGTTCTGGAGGGTGAATCAGAAGAAGCAGAAGAAGGAGAAGGAGAAGGTGAAGTCTGGAGGGTGAATCAGATGAATCAGAAGAAGGAGAAGGAGAAGGTGAAGTCTGGAGGGTGAATCAGAAGAAGCAGAAGAAAGAGAAGGAGAAGGTGCAGTCTGGAGGGTGAAGCAGAAGAAACAGAAGAAGGAGAAGGAGAAGGTGAAGACTGGAGGGTGAATCAGAAGAAGTAGAAGAAGGAGAAGGAGAAGGTGAAGTCTGGAGGGTGAATCAGAAGAAGTAGAAGAAGGAGAAGGAGAAGGTGAAGTCTGGAGGGTGAATCAGAAGAAGCAGAAGAAGGAGAAGGAGAAGGTGAAGTCTGGAGGGTGAATCAGAAGAAGGAGAAGAAGGAGAAGGAGAAGATGAAGTCTGGAGGGTGAATCAGAAGAAGTAGAAGAAGGAGAAGGAGAAGGTGAAGTCTGGAGGCTGAATCAGAAGAAGTAGAAGAAGGAGAAGGAGAAGGTGAAGTCTGGAGGGTGAATCAGAAGAAGCAGAAGAAGGAGAAGGAGAAGATGAAGTCTGGAGGGTGAATCAGAAGAAGTAGAAGAAGGAGAAGGAGAAGGTGAGGTCTGGAGGGTGAATCAGAAGAAGCAGAAGAAGGAGAAGGAGAAGGTGAAGTCTGGAGGGTGAATCAGAAGAAGCAGAAGAAGGAGAAGGAGAAGGTGAAGTCTGGAGGGTGAATCAGAAGAAGCAGAAGAAGGAGAAGGAGAAGGTGAAGTCAGGAGGGTGAATCAGAAGAAGCAGAAGAAGGAGAAGGAGAAGGTGAATTTAGGAGGGTGAATCAGAAGAAGCAGAAGAAGGAGAAGGAGCAGGTGAAGTCAGGGGGGTGTAGCAGAAGAAGTAGAAGAAGGAGAAGGAGAAGGTGAAGTCAGGACGGTGAAGCAGAAGAAGCAGAAGAAGGAGAAGGAGAAGGTGAAGCCTGGAGGGCGCAGCAGAAGAAGCAGAAGAAGGAGAAGGAGAAGGTGAAGTCTGGAGTGTGAAGCAGAAGAAGCAGAAGAAGGAGAAGGAGAAGGTGAAGTCTGGAGGGCGCAGCAGAAGAAGCATAAGAAGGAGAATGAGAAGGTGAAGTCTGGAGGGTGAATCAGAAGAAGCAGAAGAAGGAGAAGGAGAAGGTGAAGTCTGGAGGGTGAATCAGAAGAAGTAGAAGAAGGAGAAGGAGAAGGTGAAGTCTGGAGGGTGAAGCAGAAGAAGTAGAAGAAGGAGAAGGAGAAGGTGAAGTCAGGAGGGTGAATCAGAAGAAGTAGAAGAAGGAGAAGGAGAAGGTGAAGTCAGGAGGGTGAATCAGAAGAAGCAGAAGAAGGAGAAGGAGAAGGTGAAGTCTGGAGGGTGAATCAGAAGAATCAGAAGAAGGAGAAGGAGAAGGTGAAGTCTGGAGGGTGAATCAGAAGAAGCAGAAGAAAGAGAAGGAGAAGGTGAAGTCTGGAGGGTGAAGCAGAAGAAACAGAAAAAGGAGAAGGAGAAGGTGAAGACTGGAGGGTGAATCAGAAGACGTAGAAGAAGGAGAAGGAGAAGGTGAAGTCTGGAGGGTGAATCAGAAGAAGTGGAAGAAGGAGAAGGAGAAGTTGAAGTCTGGAGGGTGAATCAGAAGAAGCAGAAGAAGGAGAAGGAGAAGGTGAAGTCTGGAGGGTGAATCAGAAGAAGCAGAAGAAGGAGAAGGAGAAGATGAAGTCTGGAGGGTGAATCAGAAGAAGTAGAAGAAGGAGAAGGAGAAGGTGAAGTCTGGAGGGTGAATCAGAAGAAGTAGAAGAAGGAGAAGGAGAAGGTGAAGTCTGGAGGGTGAAGCAGAAGAAGTAGAAGAAGGAGAAGGAGAAGGTGAAGTCAGGAGGGTGAATCAGAAGAAGTAGAAGAAGGAGAAGGAGAAGGTGAAGTCAGGAGGGTGAATCAGAAGAATCAGAAGAAGGAGAAGGAGAAGGTGAAGTCTGGAGGGTGAATCAGAAGAAGCAGAAGAAAGAGAAGGAGAAGGTGAAGTCTGGAGGGTGAAGCAGAAGAAACAAAAAAAGGAGAAGGAGAAGGTGAAGACTGGAGGGTGAATCAGAAGAAGTAGAAGAAGGAGAAGGAGAAGGTGAAGTCTGGAGGGTGAATCAGAAGAAGTGGAAGAAGGAGAAGGAGAAGTTGAAGTCTGGAGGGTGAATCAGAAGAAGCAGAAGAAGGAGAAGGAGAAGGTGAAGTCTGGAGGGTGAATCAGAAGAAGTAGAAGAAGGAGAAGGAGAAGGTGAAGTCTGGAGGGTGAATCAGAAGAAGTAGAAGAAGGAGAAGGAGAAGATGAAGTCTGGAGGGTGAATCAGAAGAAACAGAAGAAGGAGAAGGAGAAGGTGAAGTCTGGAGGGTGAATCAGAAGAAGTAGAAGAAGGAGAAGGAGAAGGTGTAGTCTGGAGGGTGAATCAGAAGAAGTAGACGAAGGAGAAGGAGAAGGTGAAGTCTGGAGGGTGAATCAGAAGAAGCAGAAGAAGGAGAAGGAGAAGGTGAAGTCTGGAGGGTGAATCAGAAGAAGTAGAAGAAGGAGAAGGAGAAGGTGAAGTCTGGAGGGTGAATCAGAAGAAGTATAAGAAGGAGAAGGAGAAGGTGAAGTCTGGAGGGTGAATCAGAAGAAGTAGAAGAAGGAGAAGGAGAAGGTGAAGTCTGGAGGGTGAAGCAGAAGAAGTAGATGAAGGAGAAGGAGAAGGTGAAGTCAGGAGGGTGAATCAGAAGAAGTAGAAGAAGGAGAAGGAGAATGTGAGTTCTGGAGGGTGAATCAGAAGAAGCAGAAGAAGGAGAAGGAGAAGGTGAAGTCTGGAGGGTGAATCAGATGAATCAGAAGAAGGCGAAGGAGAAGGTGAAGTCTGGAGGGTGAATCAGAAGAAGCAGAAGAAAGAGAAGGAGAAGGTGCAGTCTGGAGGGTGAAGCAGAAGAAACAGAAGAAGGAGAAGGAGAAGGTGAAGACTGGAGGGTGAATCAGAAGAAGTAGAAGAAGGAGAAGGAGAAGGTGTAGTCTGGAGGGTGAATCAGAAGAAGTAGACGAAGGAGAAGGAGAAGGTGAAGTCTGGAGGGTGAATCAGAAGAAGCAGAAGAAGGAGAAGGAGAAGATGAAGTCTGGAGGGTGAATCAGAAGAAGCAGAAGAAGGAGAAGGAGAAGATGAAGTCTGGAGGGTGAATCGGAAGAAGCAGAATAAGGAGAAGGAGAAGGTGAAGTCTGGAGGGTGAATCAGAAGAAGCAGAAGAAGGAGAAGGAGAAGGTGGAGTCTGGAGGATGAATCAGAAGAAGTAGAAGAAGGAGAAGGAGAAGGTGAAGTCTGGAGGCTGAATCAGAAGAAGTAGTAGAAGGAGAAGGAGAAGGTGAAGTCTGGAGGGTGAATCAGAAGAAGTAGAAGAAGGAGAAGGAGAAGGTGAAGTCTGGAGGGTGAATCAGAAGAAGTATAAGAAGGAGAAGGAGAAGGTGAAGTCTGGAGGGTGAATCAGAAGAAGTAGAAGAAGGAGAAGGAGAAGGTGAAGTCTGGAGGGTGAAGCAGAAGAAGTAGATGAAGGAGAAGGAGAAGGTGAAGTCAGGAGGGTGAATCAGAAGAAGTAGAAGAAGGAGAAGGAGAATGTGAGTTCTGGAGGGTGAATCAGAAGAAGCAGAAGAAGGAGAAGGAGAAGGTGAAGTCTGGAGGGTGAATCAGATGAATCAGAAGAAGGAGAAGGAGAAGGTGAAGTCTGGAGGGTGAATCAGAAGAAGCAGAAGAAAGAGAAGGAGAAGGTGCAGTCTGGAGGGTGAAGCAGAAGAAACAGAAGAAGGAGAAGGAGAAGGTGAAGACTGGAGGGTGAATCAGAAGAAGTAGAAGAAGGAGAAGGAGAAGGTGAAGTCTGGAGGGTGAATCAGAAGAAGTAGAAGAAGGAGAAGGAGAAGGTGAAGTCTGGAGGGTGAATCAGAAGAAGCAGAAGAAGGAGAAGGAGAAGGTGAAGTCTGGAGGGTGAATCAGAAGAAGGAGAAGAAGGAGAAGGAGAAGATGAAGTCTGGAGGGTGAATCAGAAGAAGTAGAAGAAGGAGAAGGAGAAGGTGAAGTCTGGAGGCTGAATCAGAAGAAGTAGAAGAAGGAGAAGGAGAAGGTGAAGTCTGGAGGGTGAATCAGAAGAAGCAGAAGAAGGAGAAGGAGAAGATGAAGTCTGGAGGGTGAATCAGAAGAAGTAGAAGAAGGAGAAGGAGAAGGTGAGGTCTGGAGGGTGAATCAGAAGAAGCAGAAGAAGGAGAAGGAGAAGGTGAAGTCTGGAGGGTGAATCAGAAGAAGCAGAAGAAGGAGAAGGAGAAGGTGAAGTCTGGAGGGTGAATCAGAAGAAGCAGAAGAAGGAGAAGGAGAAGGTGAAGTCAGGAGGGTGAATCAGAAGAAGCAGAAGAAGGAGAAGGAGAAGGTGAATTTAGGAGGGTGAATCAGAAGAAGCAGAAGAAGGAGAAGGAGCAGGTGAAGTCAGGGGGGTGTAGCAGAAGAAGTAGAAGAAGGAGAAGGAGAAGGTGAAGTCAGGACGGTGAAGCAGAAGAAGCAGAAGAAGGAGAAGGAGAAGGTGAAGCCTGGAGGGCGCAGCAGAAGAAGCAGAAGAAGGAGAAGGAGAAGGTGAAGTCTGGAGTGTGAAGCAGAAGAAGCAGAAGAAGGAGAAGGAGAAGGTGAAGTCTGGAGGGCGCAGCAGAAGAAGCATAAGAAGAAGAATGAGAAGGTGAAGTCTGGAGGGTGAATCAGAAGAAGCAGAAGAAGGAGAAGGAGAAGGTGAAGTCTGGAGGGTGAATCAGAAGAAGTAGAAGAAGGAGAAGGAGAAGGTGAAGTCTGGAGGGTGAAGCAGAAGAAGTAGAAGAAGGAGAAGGAGAAGGTGAAGTCAGGAGGGTGAATCAGAAGAAGTAGAAGAAGGAGAAGGAGAAGGTGAAGTCAGGAGGGTGAATCAGAAGAAGCAGAAGAAGGAGAAGGAGAAGGTGAAGTCTGGAGGGTGAATCAGAAGAATCAGAAGAAGGAGAAGGAGAAGGTGAAGTCTGGAGGGTGAATCAGAAGAAGCAGAAGAAAGAGAAGGAGAAGGTGAAGTCTGGAGGGTGAAGCAGAAGAAACAGAAAAAGGAGAAGGAGAAGGTGAAGACTGGAGGGTGAATCAGAAGACGTAGAAGAAGGAGAAGGAGAAGGTGAAGTCTGGAGGGTGAATCAGAAGAAGTGGAAGAAGGAGAAGGAGAAGTTGAAGTCTGGAGGGTGAATCAGAAGAAGCAGAAGAAGGAGAAGGAGAAGGTGAAGTCTGGAGGGTGAATCAGAAGAAGCAGAAGAAGGAGAAGGAGAAGATGAAGTCTGGAGGGTGAATCAGAAGAAGTAGAAGAAGGAGAAGGAGAAGGTGAAGTCTGGAGGGTGAATCAGAAGAAGTAGAAGAAGGAGAAGGAGAAGGTGAAGTCTGGAGGGTGAAGCAGAAGAAGTAGAAGAAGGAGAAGGAGAAGGTGAAGTCAGGAGGGTGAATCAGAAGAAGTAGAAGAAGGAGAAGGAGAAGGTGAAGTCAGGAGGGTGAATCAGAAGAATCAGAAGAAGGAGAAGGAGAAGGTGAAGTCTGGAGGGTGAATCAGAAGAAGCAGAAGAAAGAGAAGGAGAAGGTGAAGTCTGGAGGGTGAAGCAGAAGAAACAAAAAAAGGAGAAGGAGAAGGTGAAGACTGGAGGGTGAATCAGAAGAAGTAGAAGAAGGAGAAGGAGAAGGTGAAGTCTGGAGGGTGAATCAGAAGAAGTGGAAGAAGGAGAAGGAGAAGTTGAAGTCTGGAGGGTGAATCAGAAGAAGCAGAAGAAGGAGAAGGAGAAGGTGAAGTCTGGAGGGTGAATCAGAAGAAGTAGAAGAAGGAGAAGGAGAAGGTGAAGTCTGGAGGGTGAATCAGAAGAAGTAGAAGAAGGAGAAGGAGAAGATGAAGTCTGGAGGGTGAATCAGAAGAAACAGAAGAAGGAGAAGGAGAAGGTGAAGTCTGGAGGGTGAATCAGAAGAAGTAGAAGAAGGAGAAGGAGAAGGTGTAGTCTGGAGGGTGAATCAGAAGAAGTAGACGAAGGAGAAGGAGAAGGTGAAGTCTGGAGGGTGAATCAGAAGAAGCAGAAGAAGGAGAAGGAGAAGGTGAAGTCTGGAGGGTGAATCAGAAGAAGTAGAAGAAGGAGAAGGAGAAGGTGAAGTCTGGAGGGTGAATCAGAAGAAGCAGAAGAAGGAGAAGGAGAAGGTGAAGTCTGGAGGGTGAATCAGAAGAAGCAGAAGAAGGAGAAGGAGAAGGTGAAGTCTGGAGGGTGAATCAGAAGAAGCAGAATAAGGAGAAGGAGAAGGTGAAGTCTGGAGGGTGAATCAGAAGAAGCAGAAGAAGGAGAAGGAGAAGGTGAAGTCTGGAGGGTGAATCAGAAGAAGTAGAAGAAGGAGAAGGAGAAGGTGAAGTCTGGAGGGTGAATCAGAAGCAGTATAAGAAGGAGAAGGAGAAGGTGAAGTCTGGAGGGTGAATCAGAAGAAGTAGAAGAAGGAGAAGGAGAAGGTGAAGTCTGGAGGGTGAAGCAGAAGGAGTAGATGAAGGAGAAGGAGAAGGTGAAGTCAGGAGGGTGAACCAGAAGAAGTAGAAGAAGGAGAAGGAGAAGGTGAGGTCTGGAGGGTGAATCAGAAGAAGCAGAAGAAGGAGAGGGAGAAGGTGAAGTCTGGAGGGTGAATCAGAAGAATAAGAAGAAGGAGAAGGAGAAGGTGAAGTCTGGAGGGTGAATCAGAAGAAGCAGAAGAAAGAGAAGGAGAAGGTGAAGTCTGGAGGGTGAAGCAGAAGAAACAGAAGAAGGAGAAGGAGAAGGTGAAGACTGGAGGGTGAATCAGAAGAAGTAGAAGAAGGAGAAGGAGAAGGTGAAGTCTGGAGGGTGAATCAGAAGAAGTAGAAGAAGGAGAAGGAGAAGGTGAAGTCTGGAGGGTGAATCAGAAGAAGCAGAAGAAGGAGAAGGAGAAGGTGAAGTCTGGAGGGTGAATCAGAAGAAGGAGAAGAAGGAGAAGGAGAAGATGAAGTCTGGAGGGTGAATCAGAAGAAGTAGAAGAAGGAGAAGGAGAAGGTGAAGTCTGGAGGCTGAATCAGAAGAAGTAGAAGAAGGAGAAGGAGAAGGTGAAGTCTGGAGGGTGAATCAGAAGAAACAGAAGAAGGAGAAGGAGAAGGTGAAGTCTGGAGGGTGTATCAGAAGAAGTAGAAGAAGGAGAAGGAGAAGGTGTAGTCTGGAGGGTGAATCAGAAGAAGTAGACGAAGGAGAAGGAGAAGGTGAAGTCTGGAGGGTGAATCAGAAGAAGCAGAAGAAGGAGAAGGAGAAGGTGAAGTCTGGAGGGTGAATCAGAAGAAGTAGAAGAAGGAGAAGGAGAAGGTGAAGTCTGGAGGGTGAATCAGAAGAAGCAGAAGAAGGAGAAGGAGAAGGTGAAGTCTGGAGGGTGAATCAGAAGAAGCAGAAGAAGGAGAAGGAGAAGGTGAAGTCTGGAGGGTGAATCAGAAGAAACAGAAGAAGGAGAAGGAGAAGGTGAAGTCTGGAGGGTGAATCAGAAGAAGTAGAAGAAGGAGAAGGAGAAGGTGTAGTCTGGAGGGTGAATCAGAAGAAGTAGACGAAGGAGAAGGAGAAGGTGAAGTCTGGAGGGTGAATCAGAAGAAGTAGAAGAAGGAGAAGGAGAAGGTGAAGTCTGGAGGGTGAATCAGAAGAAACAGAAGAAGGAGAAGGAGAAGGTGAAGTCTGGAGGGTGAATCAGAAGAAGTAGAAGAAGGAGAAGGAGAAGGTGTAGTCTGGAGGGTGAATCAGAAGAAGTAGACGAAGGAGAAGGAGAAGGTGAAGTCTGGAGGGTGAATCAGAAGAAGCAGAAGAAGGAGAAGGAGAAGATGAAGTCTGGAGGGTGAATCAGAAGAAGTAGAAGAAGGAGAAGGAGAAGGTGAAGTCTGGAGGGTGAATCAGAAGAAGCAGAAGAAGGAGAAGGAGAAGGTGAAGTCTGGAGGGTGAATCAGAAGAAGCAGAAGAAGGAGAAGGAGAAGGTGAAGTCTGGAGGGTGAATCAGAAGAAGCAGAATAAGGAGAAGGAGAAGGTGAAGTCTGGAGGGTGAATCAGAAGAAGCAGAAGAAGGAGAAGGAGAAGGTGAAGTCTGGAGGATGAATCAGAAGAAGTAGAAGAAGGAGAAGGAGAAGGTGAAGTCTGGAGGCTGAATCAGAAGAAGTAGTAGAAGGAGAAGGAGAAGGTGAAGTCTGGAGGGTGAATCAGAAGAAACAGAAGAAGGAGAAGGAGAAGGTGAAGTCTGGAGGGTGTATCAGAAGAAGTAGAAGAAGGAGAAGGAGAAGGTGTAGTCTGGAGGGTGAATCAGAAGAAGTAGACGAAGGAGAAGGAGAAGGTGAAGTCTGGAGGGTGAATCAGAAGAAGCAGAAGAAGCAGAAGGAGAAGGTGAAGTCTGGAGGGTGAATCAGAAGATGTAGAAGAAGGAGAAGGAGAAGGTGAAGTCTGGAGGGTGAATCAGAAGAAGCAGAAGAAGGAGAAGGAGAAGGTGAAGTCTGGAGGGTGAATCAGAAGAAGCAGAAGAAGGAGAAGGAGAAGGTGAAGTCTGGAGGGTGAATCAGAAGAAACAGAAGAAGGAGAAGGAGAAGGTGAAGTCTGGAGGGTGAATCAGAAGAAGTAGAAGAAGGAGAAGGAGAAGGTATAGTCTGGAGGGTGAATCAGAAGAAGTAGACGAAGGAGAAGGAGAAGGTGAAGTCTGGAGGGTGAATCAGAAGAAGTAGAAGAAGGAGAAGGAGAAGGTGAAGTCTGGAGGGTGTATCAGAAGAAACAGAAGAAGGAGAAGGAGAAGGTGAAGTCTGGAGGGTGAATCAGAAGAAGTAGAAGAAGGAGAAGGAGAAGGTGTAGTCTGGAGGGTGAATCAGAAGAAGCAGAAGAAGGAGAAGGAGAAGGTGAAGTCTGGAGGGTGAATCAGAAGAAGTATAAGAAGGAGAAGGAGAAGGTGTAGTCTGGAGGGTGAATCAGAAGAAGTAGACGAAGGAGAAGGAGAAGGTGAAGTCAGGAGGGTGAATCAGAAGAAGAAGGAGAAGGAGAAGGTGAAGTCTGTAGGGTGAATCAGAAGAATCAGAAGAAGGAGAAGGCGAAGGTGAAGTCTGGAGGGTGAATCAGAAGAATCAGAAGAAAGAGAAGGAGAAGGTGAAGTCTGGAGGCTGAAGCAGAAGAAACAGAAGAAGGAGAAGGAGAATGTGAAGACTGGAGGGTGAATCAGAAGAAGTAGAAGAAGGAGAAGGAGAAGGTGAAGTCTGGAGGGTGAATCAGAAGAAGTAGAAGAAGGAGAAGGAGAAGGTGAAGTCTGGAGGGTGAATCAGAAGAAGCAGAAGAAGGAGAAGGAGAAGGTGAAGTCTGGAGGGTGAATCAGAAGATGCAGAAGAAGGAGAAGGAGAAGATGAAGTCTGGAGGGTGAATCAGAAGAAGTAGAAGAAGGAGAAGGAGAAGGTGAAGTCTGGAGGGTGAATCAGAAGAAGTAGAAGAAGGAGAAGGAGAAGGTGAAGTCTGGAGGGTGAATCAGAAGAAACAGAAGAAGGAGAAGGAGAAGGTGAAGTCTGGAGGGTGAATCAGAAGAAGTAGAAGAAGGAGAAGGAGAAGGTGTAGTCTGGAGGGTGAATCAGAAGAAGTAGACGAAGGAGAAGGAGAAGGTGAAGTCTGGAGGGTGAATCAGAAGAAGCAGAAGAAGGAGAAGGAGAAGATGAAGTCTGGAGGGTGAATCAGAAGAGGTAGAAGAAGGAGAAGGAGAAGGTGAAGTCTGGAGGGTGAATCAGAAGAAGCAGAAGAAGGAGAAGGAGAAGGTGAAGTCTGGAGGGTGAATCAGAAGAAGCAGAAGAAGGAGAAGGAGAAGGTTAAGTCTGGAGGGTGAATCAGAAGAAGCAGAAGAAGGAGAAGGAGAAGGTGAAGTCTGGAGGGTGAATCAGAAGAAGCAGAAGAAGGAGAAGGAGAAGGTGAAGTCTGGAGGGTGAATCAGAAGAAGCAGAATAAGGAGAAGGAGAAGGTGAAGTCTGGAGGGTGAATCAGAAGAAGCAGAAGAAGGAGAAGGAGAAGGTGTAGTCTGGAGGGTGAATCAGAAGAAGTAGACGAAGGAGAAGGAGAAGGTGAAGTCTGGAGGGTGAATCAGAAGAAGCAGAAGAAGGAGAAGGAGAAGGTGAAGTCTGGAGGGTGAATCAGAAGAAGTAGAAGAAGGAGAAGGAGAAGGTGAAGTCTGGAGGGTGAATCAGAAGAAGCAGAAGAAGGAGAAGGAGAAGGTGAAGTCTGGAGGGTGAATCAGAAGAAGCAGAAGAAGGAGAAGGAGAAGGTGAAGTCTGGAGGGTGAATCAGAAGAAGCAGAATAAGGAGAAGGAGAAGGTGAAGTCTGGAGGGTGAATCAGAAGAAGCAGAAGAAGGAGAAGGAGAAGGTGAAGTCTGGAGGGTGAATCAGAAGAAGTAGAAGAAGGAGAAGGAGAAGGTGAAGTCTGGAGGGTGAATCAGAAGCAGTATAAGAAGGAGAAGGAGAAGGTGAAGTCTGGAGGGTGAATCAGAAGAAGTAGAAGAAGGAGAAGGAGAAGGTGAAGTCTGGAGGGTGAAGCAGAAGGAGTAGATGAAGGAGAAGGAGAAGGTGAAGTCAGGAGGGTGAACCAGAAGAAGTAGAAGAAGGAGAAGGAGAAGGTGAGGTCTGGAGGGTGAATCAGAAGAAGCAGAAGAAGGAGAGGGAGAAGGTGAAGTCTGGAGGGTGAATCAGAAGAATAAGAAGAAGGAGAAGGAGAAGGTGAAGTCTGGAGGGTGAATCAGAAGAAGCAGAAGAAAGAGAAGGAGAAGGTGAAGTCTGGAGGGTGAAGCAGAAGAAACAGAAGAAGGAGAAGGAGAAGGTGAAGACTGGAGGGTGAATCAGAAGAAGTAGAAGAAGGAGAAGGAGAAGGTGAAGTCTGGAGGGTGAATCAGAAGAAGTAGAAGAAGGAGAAGGAGAAGGTGAAGTCTGGAGGGTGAATCAGAAGAAGCAGAAGAAGGAGAAGGAGAAGGTGAAGTCTGGAGGGTGAATCAGAAGAAGGAGAAGAAGGAGAAGGAGAAGATGAAGTCTGGAGGGTGAATCAGAAGAAGTAGAAGAAGGAGAAGGAGAAGGTGAAGTCTGGAGGCTGAATCAGAAGAAGTAGAAGAAGGAGAAGGAGAAGGTGAAGTCTGGAGGGTGAATCAGAAGAAACAGAAGAAGGAGAAGGAGAAGGTGAAGTCTGGAGGGTGTATCAGAAGAAGTAGAAGAAGGAGAAGGAGAAGGTGTAGTCTGGAGGGTGAATCAGAAGAAGTAGACGAAGGAGAAGGAGAAGGTGAAGTCTGGAGGGTGAATCAGAAGAAGCAGAAGAAGGAGAAGGAGAAGGTGAAGTCTGGAGGGTGAATCAGAAGAAGTAGAAGAAGGAGAAGGAGAAGGTGAAGTCTGGAGGGTGAATCAGAAGAAGCAGAAGAAGGAGAAGGAGAAGGTGAAGTCTGGAGGGTGAATCAGAAGAAGCAGAAGAAGGAGAAGGAGAAGGTGAAGTCTGGAGGGTGAATCAGAAGAAACAGAAGAAGGAGAAGGAGAAGGTGAAGTCTGGAGGGTGAATCAGAAGAAGTAGAAGAAGGAGAAGGAGAAGGTGTAGTCTGGAGGGTGAATCAGAAGAAGTAGACGAAGGAGAAGGAGAAGGTGAAGTCTGGAGGGTGAATCAGAAGAAGTAGAAGAAGGAGAAGGAGAAGGTGAAGTCTGGAGGGTGAATCAGAAGAAACAGAAGAAGGAGAAGGAGAAGGTGAAGTCTGGAGGGTGAATCAGAAGAAGTAGAAGAAGGAGAAGGAGAAGGTGTAGTCTGGAGGGTGAATCAGAAGAAGTAGACGAAGGAGAAGGAGAAGGTGAAGTCTGGAGGGTGAATCAGAAGAAGCAGAAGAAGGAGAAGGAGAAGATGAAGTCTGGAGGGTGAATCAGAAGAAGTAGAAGAAGGAGAAGGAGAAGGTGAAGTCTGGAGGGTGAATCAGAAGAAGCAGAAGAAGGAGAAGGAGAAGGTGAAGTCTGGAGGGTGAATCAGAAGAAGCAGAAGAAGGAGAAGGAGAAGGTGAAGTCTGGAGGGTGAATCAGAAGAAGCAGAATAAGGAGAAGGAGAAGGTGAAGTCTGGAGGGTGAATCAGAAGAAGCAGAAGAAGGAGAAGGAGAAGGTGAAGTCTGGAGGATGAATCAGAAGAAGTAGAAGAAGGAGAAGGAGAAGGTGAAGTCTGGAGGCTGAATCAGAAGAAGTAGTAGAAGGAGAAGGAGAAGGTGAAGTCTGGAGGGTGAATCAGAAGAAACAGAAGAAGGAGAAGGAGAAGGTGAAGTCTGGAGGGTGTATCAGAAGAAGTAGAAGAAGGAGAAGGAGAAGGTGTAGTCTGGAGGGTGAATCAGAAGAAGTAGACGAAGGAGAAGGAGAAGGTGAAGTCTGGAGGGTGAATCAGAAGAAGCAGAAGAAGCAGAAGGAGAAGGTGAAGTCTGGAGGGTGAATCAGAAGATGTAGAAGAAGGAGAAGGAGAAGGTGAAGTCTGGAGGGTGAATCAGAAGAAGCAGAAGAAGGAGAAGGAGAAGGTGAAGTCTGGAGGGTGAATCAGAAGAAGCAGAAGAAGGAGAAGGAGAAGGTGAAGTCTGGAGGGTGAATCAGAAGAAACAGAAGAAGGAGAAGGAGAAGGTGAAGTCTGGAGGGTGAATCAGAAGAAGTAGAAGAAGGAGAAGGAGAAGGTGTAGTCTGGAGGGTGAATCAGAAGAAGTAGACGAAGGAGAAGGAGAAGGTGAAGTCTGGAGGGTGAATCAGAAGAAGTAGAAGAAGGAGAAGGAGAAGGTGAAGTCTGGAGGGTGTATCAGAAGAAACAGAAGAAGGAGAAGGAGAAGGTGAAGTCTGGAGGGTGAATCAGAAGAAGTAGAAGAAGGAGAAGGAGAAGGTGTAGTCTGGAGGGTGAATCAGAAGAAGCAGAAGAAGGAGAAGGAGAAGGTGAAGTCTGGAGGGTGAATCAGAAGAAGTAGAAGAAGGAGAAGGAGAAGGTGTAGTCTGGAGGGTGAATCAGAAGAAGTAGACGAAGGAGAAGGAGAAGGTGAAGTCAGGAGGGTGAATCAGAAGAAGAAGGAGAAGGAGAAGGTGAAGTCTGTAGGGTGAATCAGAAGAATCAGAAGAAGGAGAAGGCGAAGGTGAAGTCTGGAGGGTGAATCAGAAGAATCAGAAGAAAGAGAAGGAGAAGGTGAAGTCTGGAGGCTGAAGCAGAAGAAACAGAAGAAGGAGAAGGAGAATGTGAAGACTGGAGGGTGAATCAGAAGAAGTAGAAGAAGGAGAAGGAGAAGGTGAAGTCTGGAGGGTGAATCAGAAGAAGTAGAAGAAGGAGAAGGAGAAGGTGAAGTCTGGAGGGTGAATCAGAAGAAGCAGAAGAAGGAGAAGGAGAAGGTGAAGTCTGGAGGGTGAATCAGAAGATGCAGAAGAAGGAGAAGGAGAAGATGAAGTCTGGAGGGTGAATCAGAAGAAGTAGAAGAAGGAGAAGGAGAAGGTGAAGTCTGGAGGGTGAATCAGAAGAAGTAGAAGAAGGAGAAGGAGAAGGTGAAGTCTGGAGGGTGAATCAGAAGAAACAGAAGAAGGAGAAGGAGAAGGTGAAGTCTGGAGGGTGAATCAGAAGAAGTAGAAGAAGGAGAAGGAGAAGGTGTAGTCTGGAGGGTGAATCAGAAGAAGTAGACGAAGGAGAAGGAGAAGGTGAAGTCTGGAGGGTGAATCAGAAGAAGCAGAAGAAGGAGAAGGAGAAGATGAAGTCTGGAGGGTGAATCAGAAGAGGTAGAAGAAGGAGAAGGAGAAGGTGAAGTCTGGAGGGTGAATCAGAAGAAGCAGAAGAAGGAGAAGGAGAAGGTGAAGTCTGGAGGGTGAATCAGAAGAAGCAGAAGAAGGAGAAGGAGAAGGTTAAGTCTGGAGGGTGAATCAGAAGAAGCAGAAGAAGGAGAAGGAGAAGGTGAAGTCTGGAGGGTGAATCAGAAGAAGCAGAAGAAGGAGAAGGAGAAGGTGAAGTCTGGAGGGTGAATCAGAAGAAGCAGAATAAGGAGAAGGAGAAGGTGAAGTCTGGAGGGTGAATCAGAAGAAGCAGAAGAAGGAGAAGGAGAAGGTGAAGTCTGGAGGATGAATCAGAAGAAGTAGAAGAAGGAGAAGGAGAAGGTGAAGTCTGGAGGCTGAATCAGAAGAAGTAGTAGAAGGAGAAGGAGAAGGTGAAGTCTGGAGGGTGAATCAGAAGAAACAGAAGAAGGAGAAGGAGAAGGTGAAGTCTGGAGGGTGTATCAGAAGAAGTAGAAGAAGGAGAAGGAGAAGGTGTAGTCTGGAGGGTGAATCAGAAGAAGTAGACGAAGGAGAAGGAGAAGGTGAAGTCTGGAGGGTGAATCAGAAGAAGCAGAAGAAGCAGAAGGAGAAGGTGAAGTCTGGAGGGTGAATCAGAAGATGTAGAAGAAGGAGAAGGAGAAGGTGAAGTCTGGAGGGTGAATCAGAAGAAGCAGAAGAAGGAGAAGGAGAAGGTGAAGTCTGGAGGGTGAATCAGAAGAAGCAGAAGAAGGAGAAGGAGAAGGTGAAGTCTGGAGGGTGAATCAGAAGAAACAGAAGAAGGAGAAGGAGAAGGTGAAGTCTGGAGGGTGAATCAGAAGAAGTAGAAGAAGGAGAAGGAGAAGGTGTAGTCTGGAGGGTGAATCAGAAGAAGTAGACGAAGGAGAAGGAGAAGGTGAAGTCTGGAGGGTGAATCAGAAGAAGTAGAAGAAGGAGAAGGAGAAGGTGAAGTCTGGAGGGTGTATCAGAAGAAACAGAAGAAGGAGAAGGAGAAGGTGAAGTCTGGAGGGTGAATCAGAAGAAGTAGAAGAAGGAGAAGGAGAAGGTGTAGTCTGGAGGGTGAATCAGAAGAAGCAGAAGAAGGAGAAGGAGAAGGTGAAGTCTGGAGGGTGAATCAGAAGAAGTAGAAGAAGGAGAAGGAGAAGGTGTAGTCTGGAGGGTGAATCAGAAGAAGTACACGAAGGAGAAGGAGAAGGTGAAGTCAGGAGGGTGAATCAGAAGAAGCAGAAGAAGGAGAAGGAGAAGGTGAAGTCTGTAGGGTGAATCAGAAGAATCAGAAGAAGGAGAAGGCGAAGGTGAAGTCTGGAGGGTGAATCAGAAGAATCAGAAGAAAGAGAAGGAGAAGGTGAAGTCTGGAGGCTGAAGCAGAAGAAACAGAAGAAGGAGAAGGAGAATGTGAAGACTGGAGGGTGAATCAGAAGAAGTAGAAGAAGGAGAAGGAGAAGGTGAAGTCTGGAGGGTGAATCAGAAGAAGTAGAAGAAGGAGAAGGAGAAGGTGAAGTCTGGAGGGTGAATCAGAAGAAGCAGAAGAAGGAGAAGGAGAAGGTGAAGTCTGGAGGGTGAATCAGAAGATGCAGAAGAAGGAGAAGGAGAAGATGAAGTCTGGAGGGTGAATCAGAAGAAGTAGAAGAAGGAGAAGGAGAAGGTGAAGTCTGGAGGGTGAATCAGAAGAAGTAGAAGAAGGAGAAGGAGAAGGTGAAGTCTGGAGGGTGAATCAGAAGAAACAGAAGAAGGAGAAGGAGAAGGTGAAGTCTGGAGGGTGAATCAGAAGAAGTAGAAGAAGGAGAAGGAGAAGGTGTAGTCTGGAGGGTGAATCAGAAGAAGTAGACGAAGGAGAAGGAGAAGGTGAAGTCTGGAGGGTGAATCAGAAGAAGCAGAAGAAGGAGAAGGAGAAGATGAAGTCTGGAGGGTGAATCAGAAGAGGTAGAAGAAGGAGAAGGAGAAGGTGAAGTCTGGAGGGTGAATCAGAAGAAGCAGAAGAAGGAGAAGGAGAAGGTGAAGTCTGGAGGGTGAATCAGAAGAAGCAGAAGAAGGAGAAGGAGAAGGTGAAGTCTGGAGGGTGACTCAGACGAAGCAGAAGAAGGAGAAGGAAAGATGAAGTCTGGAGGGTGAATCAGAAGAAGCAGAAGAAGGAGAAGGAGAAGGTGAAGTCTGGAGGGTGAATCAGAAGAAGCAGAATAAGGAGAAGGAGAAGGTGAAGTCTGGAGGGTGAATCAGAAGAAGCAGAAGAAGGAGAAGGAAAAGGTGAAGTCTGGAGGGTGAATCAGAAGAAGCAGAAGAAGGAGAAGGAGAAGGTGAAGTCTGGAGGTTGAATCAGAAGAAGCAGAATAACGAGAAGGAGAAGGTGAAGTCTGGAGGGTGAATCAGAAGAAGCAGAATAAGGAGAAGGAGAAGGTGAAGTCTGGAGGGTGAATCAGAAGAAGCAGAAGAAGGAGAAGGAGAAGGTGAAGTCTGGAGGGTGAATCAGAAGAGGTAGAAGAAGGAGAAGGAGAAGGTGAAGTCTGGAGGGTGAAGCAGAAGAAGGAGAAGAAGGAGAAGGAGAAGGTGAAGTCAGGAGGGTGAATCAGAAGAAGTAGAAGAAGGAGAAGGAGAAGGTGAAGCCAGGAGGGGGAATCAGAAGAAGCAGAAGAAGGAGAAGGAGAAGGTGAAGTCTGGAGGGTGAATCAGAAGAATCAGAAGAAGCAGAAGGAGAAGGTGAAGTCTGGAGGGTGAATCAGAAGATGTAGAAGAAGGAGAAGGAGAAGGTGAAGTCTGGAGGGTGAATCAGAAGAAGCAGAAGAAGCAGAAGGAGAAGGTGAAGTCTGGAGGGTGAATCAGAAGATGTAGAAGAAGGAGAAGGAGAAGGTGAAGTCTGGAGGGTGAATCAGAAGAAGCAGAAGAAGGAGAAGGAGAAGGTGAAGTCTGGAGGGTGAATCAGAAGAAGCAGAAGAAGGAGAAGGAGAAGGTGAAGTCTGGAGGGTGAATCAGAAGAAACAGAAGAAGGAGAAGGAGAAGGTGAAGTCTGGAGGGTGAATCAGAAGAAGTAGAAGAAGGAGAAGGAGAAGGTGTAGTCTGGAGGGTGAATCAGAAGAAGTAGACGAAGGAGAAGGAGAAGGTGAAGTCTGGAGGGTGAATCAGAAGAAGTAGAAGAAGGAGAAGGAGAAGGTGAAGTCTGGAGGGTGTATCAGAAGAAACAGAAGAAGGAGAAGGAGAAGGTGAAGTCTGGAGGGTGAATCAGAAGAAGTAGAAGAAGGAGAAGGAGAAGGTGTAGTCTGGAGGGTGAATCAGAAGAAGCAGAAGAAGGAGAAGGAGAAGGTGAAGTCTGGAGGGTGAATCAGAAGAAGTAGAAGAAGGAGAAGGAGAAGGTGTAGTCTGGAGGGTGAATCAGAAGAAGTACACGAAGGAGAAGGAGAAGGTGAAGTCAGGAGGGTGAATCAGAAGAAGCAGAAGAAGGAGAAGGAGAAGGTGAAGTCTGTAGGGTGAATCAGAAGAATCAGAAGAAGGAGAAGGCGAAGGTGAAGTCTGGAGGGTGAATCAGAAGAATCAGAAGAAAGAGAAGGAGAAGGTGAAGTCTGGAGGCTGAAGCAGAAGAAACAGAAGAAGGAGAAGGAGAATGTGAAGACTGGAGGGTGAATCAGAAGAAGTAGAAGAAGGAGAAGGAGAAGGTGAAGTCTGGAGGGTGAATCAGAAGAAGTAGAAGAAGGAGAAGGAGAAGGTGAAGTCTGGAGGGTGAATCAGAAGAAGCAGAAGAAGGAGAAGGAGAAGGTGAAGTCTGGAGGGTGAATCAGAAGATGCAGAAGAAGGAGAAGGAGAAGATGAAGTCTGGAGGGTGAATCAGAAGAAGTAGAAGAAGGAGAAGGAGAAGGTGAAGTCTGGAGGGTGAATCAGAAGAAGTAGAAGAAGGAGAAGGAGAAGGTGAAGTCTGGAGGGTGAATCAGAAGAAACAGAAGAAGGAGAAGGAGAAGGTGAAGTCTGGAGGGTGAATCAGAAGAAGTAGAAGAAGGAGAAGGAGAAGGTGTAGTCTGGAGGGTGAATCAGAAGAAGTAGACGAAGGAGAAGGAGAAGGTGAAGTCTGGAGGGTGAATCAGAAGAAGCAGAAGAAGGAGAAGGAGAAGATGAAGTCTGGAGGGTGAATCAGAAGAGGTAGAAGAAGGAGAAGGAGAAGGTGAAGTCTGGAGGGTGAATCAGAAGAAGCAGAAGAAGGAGAAGGAGAAGGTGAAGTCTGGAGGGTGAATCAGAAGAAGCAGAAGAAGGAGAAGGAGAAGGTGAAGTCTGGAGGGTGACTCAGAAGAAGCAGAAGAAGGAGAAGGAAAGATGAAGTCTGGAGGGTGAATCAGAAGAAGCAGAAGAAGGAGAAGGAGGAGGTGAAGTCTGGAGGGTGAATCAGAAGAAGCAGAATAAGGAGAAGGAGAAGGTGAAGTCTGGAGGGTGAATCAGAAGAAGCAGAAGAAGGAGAAGGAAAAGGTGAAGTCTGGAGGGTGAATCAGAAGAAGCAGAAGAAGGAGAAGGAGAAGGTGAAGTCTGGAGGTTGAATCAGAAGAAGCAGAATAACGAGAAGGAGAAGGTGAAGTCTGGAGGGTGAATCAGAAGAAGCAGAATAAGGAGAAGGAGAAGGTGAAGTCTGGAGAGTGAATCAGAAGAAGCAGAAGAAGGAGAAGGAGAAGGTGAAGTCTGGAGGGTGAATCAGAAGAGGTAGAAGAAGGAGAAGGAGAAGGTGAAGTCTGGAGGGTGAAGCAGAAGAAGGAGAAGAAGGAGAAGGAGAAGGTGAAGTCAGGAGGGTGAATCAGAAGAAGTAGAAGAAGGAGAAGGAGAAGGTGAAGCCAGGAGGGTGAATCAGAAGAAGCAGAAGAAGGAGAAGGAGAAGGTGAAGTCTGGAGGGTGAATCAGAAGAATCAGAAGAAGGAGAAGGCGAAGGTGAAGTCTGGAGGGTGAATCAGAAGAATCAGAAGAAAGAGAAGGAGAAGGTGAAGTCTGGAGGCTGAAGCAGAAGAAACAGAAGAAGGAGAAGGAGAATGTGAAGACTGGAGGGTGAATCAGAAGAAGTAGAAGAAGGAGAAGGAGAAGGTGAAGTCTGGAGGGTGAATCAGAAGAAGTAGAAGAAGGAGAAGGAGAAGGTGAAGTCTGGAGGGTGAATCAGAAGAAGCAGAAGAAGGAGAAGGAGAAGGTGAAGTCTGAAGGGTGAATCAGAAGATGCAGAAGAAGGAGAAGGAGAAGATGAAGTCTGGAGGGTGAATCAGAAGAAGTAGAAGAAGGAGAAGGAGAAGGTGAAGTCTGGAGGGTGAATCAGAAGAAGTAGAAGAAGGAGAAGGAGAAGGTGAAGTCTGGAGGGTGAATCAGAAGAAACAGAAGAAGGAGAAGGAGAAGGTGAAGTCTGGAGGGTGAATCAGAAGAAGTAGAAGAAGGAGAAGGAGAAGGTGTAGTCTGGAGGGTGAATCAGAAGAAGTAGACGAAGGAGAAGGAGAAGGTGAAGTCTGGAGGGTGAATCAGAAGAAGCAGAAGAAGGAGAAGGAGAAGATGAAGTCTGGAGGGTGAATCAGAAGAAGTAGAAGAAGGAGAAGGAGAAGGTGAAGTCTGGAGGGTGAATCAGAAGAAGCAGAAGAAGGAGAAGGAGAAGGTGAAGTCTGGAGGGTGAATCAGAAGAAGCAGAAGAAGGAGAAGGAGAAGGTGAAGTCTGGAGGGTGAATCAGAAGAAGCAGAATAAGGAGAAGGAGAAGGTGAAGTCTGGAGGGTGAATCAGAAGAAGCAGAAGAAGGAGAAGGAGAAGGTGAAGTCTGGAGGATGAATCAGAAGAAGTAGAAGAAGGAGAAGGAGAAGGTGAAGTCTGGAGGGTGAATCAGAAGAAGTAGAAGAAGGAGAAGGAGAAGGTGAAGTCTGGAGGGTGAATCAGAAGAAGTAGAAGAAGGAGAAGGAGAAGGTGAAGTCTGGAGGGTGAAGCAGAAGAAGTAGAAGAAGGAGAAGGAGAATGTGAAGTCAGGAGGGTGAATCAGAAGAAGTAGAAGAAGGAGAAGGAGAAGGTGAAGTCAGGAGGGTGAAGCAGAAGAAGCAGAAGAAGGAGAAGGAGAAGGTGAAGTCTGGAGGGTGAAGCAGAAGAAGCAGAAGAAGGAGAAGGAGAAGGTGAAGTCTGGAGGGTGAATCAGAAGAAGCAGAAGAAAGAGAAGGAGAAGGTGAAGTCTGGAGGGTGAATCAGAAGAAGTAGAAGAAGGAGATGGAGAAGGTGAAGTCTGGATGGTGAATCAGAAGAAGCAGAAGAAGGAGAAGGAGAAGGTGAAGTCTGGAGGGTGAATCAGAAGAAGCAGAAGAAGGAGAAGGAAAAGGTGAAGTCTGGAGGGTGAATCAGAAGAAGCAGAAGAAGGAGAAGGAGAAGGTGAAGTCTGGAGGGTGAATCAGAAGAAGCAGAATAAGGAGAAGGAGAAGGTGAAGTCTGGAGGGTGAATCAGAAGAAGCAGAAGAAGGAGAAGGAGAAGGTGAAGTCTGGAGGGTGAATCAGAAGAAGTAGAAGAAGGAGAAGGAGAAGGTGAAGTCTGGAGGGTGAAGCAGAAGAAGTAGAAGAAGGAGAAGGAGAAGGTGAAGTCAGGAGGGTGAATCAGAAGAAGCAGAAGAAGGAGAAGGAGAAGGTGAAGTCTGGAGGGTGAATCAGAAGAATCAGAAGAAGGAGAAGGAGAAGATGAAGTCTGGAGGGTGAATCAGAAGATGCAGAAGAAAGAGAAGGAGAAGGTGAAGTCTGGAGGGTGAAGCAGAAGAAACAGAAGAAGGAGAAGGAGTAGGTGAAGACTGGAGGGTGAATCAGAAGAAGTAGAAGAAGGAGAAGGAGAAGGTGAAGTCTGGAGGGTGAATCAGACGAAGTAGAAGAAGGAGAAGGAGAAGGTGAAATCTGGAGGGTGAATCAGAAGAAGCAGAAGAAGGAGAAGGAGAAGGTGAAGTTAGGAGGGTGAATCAGAAGAAGCAGAAGAAGGAGAAGGAGCAGGTGAAGTCAGGGGGGTGAAGCAGAAGAAGTAGAAGAAGGAGAAGGAGAAGGTGAAGTCAGGACGGTGAAGCAGAAGAAGCAGAAGAAGGAGAAGGAGAAGGTGAAGTCTGGAGGGTGAAGCAGAAGAAGCAGAAGAAGGAGAAGGAGAGGGTGAAGTCTGGAGGGTGAATCAGAAGAAGTAGAAGAAGGAGAAGGAGAAGGTGAAGTCAGGAGAGTGAAGCAGAAGAAGCAGAAGAAGGAGAAGGAGAAGGTGAAGTCTGGAGGGCGAAGCAGAAGAAGCAGAAGAAGGAGAAGGAGAAGGTGAAGTCTGGGGGGTGAAGCAGAAGAAGCAGAAGAAGGAGAAGGAGTAGGTGAAGTCTGGAGGGTGAATCAGAAGAAGTAGAAGAAGGAGAAGGAGAAGGTGAAGTCTGGAGGGTGAATCAGAAGAGGTAGAAGAAGGAGAAGGAGAAGGTGAAGTCAGGAGGGTGAAGCAGAAGAAGCAGAAGAAGGAGAAGGAGAAGATGAAGTCTGGAGGGTGAATCAGAAGAAGTAGAAGAAGGAGAAGGAGAAGGTGAAGTCTGGAGGGTGAATCAGAAGAAGCAGAAGAAGGAGAAGGAGAAGGTGAAGTCTGGAGGGTGAATCAGAAGAAGCAGAAGAAGGAGAAGGAGAAGGTGAAGTCTGGAGGGTGAATCAGAAGAAGCAGAATAAGGAGAAGGAGAAGGTGAAGTCTGGACGGTGAATCAGAAGAAGCAGAAGAAGGAGAAGGAGAAGGTGAAGTCTGGAGGATGAATCAGAAGAAGTAGAAGAAGGAGAAGGAGAAGGTGAAGTCTGGAGGGTGAATCAGAAGAAGTAGAAGAAGGAGAAGGAGAAGGTGAAGTCTGGAGGGTGAATCAGAAGAAGTAGAAGAAGGAGAAGGAGAAGGTGAAGTCTGGAGGGTGAAGCAGAAGAAGTAGAAGAAGGAGAAGGAGAAGGTGAAGTCAGGAGGGTGAATCAGAAGAAGTAGAAGAAGGAGAAGGAGAAGGTGAAGTCAGGAGGGTGAAGCAGAAGAAGCAGAAGAAGGAGAAGGAGAAGGTGAAGTCTGGAGGGTGAAGCAGAAGAAGCAGAAGAAGGAGAAGGAGAAGGTGAAGTCTGGAGGGTAAATCAGAAGAAGCAGAAGAAAGAGAAGGAGAAGGTGAAGTCTGGAGGGTGAATCAGAAGAAGTAGAAGAAGGAGAAGGAGAAGGTGAAGTCTGGAGGGTGAATCAGAAGAAGCAGAAGAAGGAGAAGGAGAAGGTGAAGTCTGGAGAGTGAATCAGAAGAAGCAGAAGAAGGAGAAGGATAAGGTGAAGTCTGGAGGGTGAATCAGAAGAAGCAGAAGAAGGAGAAGGAGAAGGTGAAGTCTGGAGGGTGAATCAGAAGAAGCAGAATAAGGAGAAGGAGAAGGTGAAGTCTGGAGGGTGAATCAGAAGAAGCAAAAGAAGGAGAAGGAAAAGGTGAAGTCTGGAGGGTGAATCAGAAGAAGCAGAAGAAGGAGAAGGAGAAGGTGAAGTCTGGAGGTTGAATCAGAAGAAGCAGAATAACGAGAAGGAGAAGGTGAAGTCTGGAGGGTGAATC
Organism: Somniosus microcephalus; assembly: GCF_052327205.1. Classification (NCBI taxonomy): domain Eukaryota; kingdom Metazoa; phylum Chordata; class Chondrichthyes; order Squaliformes; family Somniosidae; genus Somniosus; species Somniosus microcephalus. The sequence goes on along the minus strand of NW_028225393.1, from coordinate 63,731 downwards.
AGAAGAAGCAGAATAAGGAGAAGGAGAAGGTGAAGTCTGGAGGGTGAATCAGAAGAAGCAGAAGAAGGAGAAGGAGAAGGTGAAGCCTGGAGGGTGAATCAGAAGAGGTAGAAGAAGGAGAAGGAGAAGGTGAAGTCTGGAGGGTGAAGCAGAAGAAGGAGAAGGAGAAGGTGAAGTCAGGAGGGTGAATCAGAAGAAGTAGAAGAAGGAGAAGGAGAAGGTGAAGCCAGGAGGGTGAATCAGAAGAAGCAGAAGAAGGAGAAGGAGAAGGTGAAGTCTGGAGGGTGAATCAAAAGAATCAGAAGAAGGAGAAGGCGAAGGTGAAGTCTGGAGGGTGAATCAGAAGAATCAGAAGAAAGATAAGGAGAAGGTGAAGTCTGGAGGCTGAAGCAGAAGAAACAGAAGAAGGAGAAGGAGAATGTGAAGACTGGAGGGTGAATCAGAAGAAGTAGAAGAAGGAGAAGGAGAAGGTGAAGTCTGGAGGGTGAATCAGAAGAAGTAGAAGAAGGAGAAGGAGAAGGTGAAGTCTGGAGGGTGAATCAGAAGAAGCAGAAGAAGGAGAAGGAGAAGGTGAAGTCTGGAGGGTGAATCAGAAGATGCAGAAGAAGGAGAAGGAGAAGATGAAGTCTGGAGGGTGAATCAGAAGAAGTAGAAGAAGGAGAAGGAGAAGGTGAAGTCTGGAGGGTGAATCAGAAGAAGTAGAAGAAGGAGAAGGAGAAGGTGATGTCTGGAGGGAGAATCAGAAGAAACAGAAGAAGGAGAAGGAGAAGGTGAAGTCTGGAGGGTGAATCAGAAGAAGTAGAAGAAGGAGAAGGAGAAGGTGTAGTCTGGAGGGTGAATCAGAAGAAGTAGACGAAGGAGAAGGAGAAGGTGAAGTCTGGAGGGTGAATCAGAAGAAGCAGAAGAAGGAGAAGGAGAAGATGAAGTCTGGAGGGTGAATCAGAAGAAGTAGAAGAAGGAGAAGGAGAAGGTGAAGTCTGGAGGGTGAATCAGAAGAAGCAGAAGAAGGAGAAGGAGAAGGTGAAGTCTGGAGGGTGAATCAGAAGAAGCAGAAGAAGGAGAAGGAGAAGGTGAAGTCTGGAGGGTGAATCAGAAGAATCAGAATAAGGAGAAGGAGAAGGTGAAGTCTGGAGGGTGAATCAGAAGAAGCAGAAGAAGGAGAAGGAGAAGGTGAAGTCTGGAGGATGAATCAGAAGAAGTAGAAGAAGGAGAAGGAGAAGGTGAAGTCTGGAGGGTGAATCAGAAGAAGTAGAAGAAGGAGAAGGAGAAGGTGAAGTCTGGAGGGTGAATCAGAAGAAGTAGAAGAAGGAGAAGGAGAAGGTGAAGTCTGGAGGGTGAAGCAGAAGAAGTAGAAGAAGGAGAAGGAGAAGGTGAAGTCAGGAGCGTGAATCAGAAGAAGTAGAAGAAGGAGAAGGAGAAGGTGAAGTCAGGAGGGTGAAGCAGAAGAAGCAGAAGAAGGAGAAGGAGAAGGTGAAATCTGGAGGGTGAAGCAGAAGAAGCAGAAGAAGGAGAAGGAGAAGGTGAAGTCTGGAGGGTGAATCAGAAGAAGCAGAAGAAAGAGAAGGAGAAGGTGAAGTCTGGAGGGTGAATCAGAAGAAGCAGAAGAAGGAGAAGGAGAAGGTGAAGTCTGGAGGGTGAATCAGAAGAAGCAGAAGAAGGAGAAGGAAAAGGTGAAGTCTGGAGGGTGAATCAGAAGAAGCAGAAGAAGGAGAAGGAGAAGGTGAAGTCTGGAGGGTGAATCAGAAGAAGCAGAATAAGGAGAAGGAGAAGGTGAAGTCTGGAGGGTGAATCAGAAGAAGCAGAAGAAGGAGAAGGAGAAGGTGAAGTCTGGAGGGTGAATCAGAAGAAGTAGAAGAAGGAGAAGGAGAAGGTGAAGTCTGGAGGGTGAAGCAGAAGAAGTAGAAGAAGGAGAAGGAGAAGGTGAAGTCAGGAGGGTGAATCAGAAGAAGCAGAAGAAGGAGAAGGAGAAGGTGAAGTCTGGAGGGTGAATCAGAAGAATCAGAAGAAGGAGAAGGAGAAGATGAAGTCTGGAGGGTGAATCAGAAGATGCAGAAGAAGGAGAAGGAGAAGGTGAAGTCTGGAGGGTGAAGCAGAAGAAGTAGAAGAAGGAGAAGGAGAAGGTGAAGTCAGGAGGGTGAATCAGAAGAAGTAGAAGAAGGAGAAGGAGTAGGTGAAGACTGGAGGGTGAATCAGAAGAAGTAGAAGAAGGAGAAGGAGAAGGTGAAGTCTGGAGGGTGAATCAGACGAAGTAGAAGAAGGAGAAGGAGAAGGTGAAATCTGGAGGGTGAATCAGAAGAAGCAGAAGAAGGAGAAGGAGAAGGTGAAGTTAGGAGGGTGAATCAGAAGAAGCAGAAGAAGGAGAAGGAGCAGGTGAAGTCAGGGGGGTGAAGCAGAAGAAGTAGAAGAAGGAGAAGGAGAAGGTGAAGTCAGGACGGTGAAGCAGAAGAAGCAGAAGAAGGAGAAGGAGAAGGTGAAGTCTGGAGGGTGAAGCAGAAGAAGCAGAAGAAGGAGAAGGAGAGGGTGAAGTCTGGAGGGTGAATCAGAAGAAGTAGAAGAAGGAGAAGGAGAAGGTGAAGTCAGGAGAGTGAAGCAGAAGAAGCAGAAGAAGGAGAAGGAGAAGGTGAAGTCTGGAGGGCGAAGCAGAAGAAGCAGAAGAAGGAGAAGGAGAAGGTGAAGTCTGGGGGGTGAAGCAGAAGAAGCAGAAGAAGGAGAAGGAGTAGGTGAAGTCTGGAGGGTGAATCAGAAGAAGTAGAAGAAGGAGAAGGATAAGGTGAAGTCAGGAGGGTGAAGCAGAAGAAGCAGAAGAAGGAGAAGGAGAAGGTGAAGTCTGATGGGTGAAGCAGAAGAAGCAGAAGAAGGAGAAGGAGAAGGTGAAGTCTGGAGGGTGAAGCAGAAGAAGCAGAAGAAGGAGAAGGAGAAGGTGTAGTCAGGAGGGTGGATCAGAAGAAGTAGAAGAAGGAGAAGGAGAAGGTGAAGTCTGGAGGGTGAATCAGAAGAAGCAGAAGAAGGAGAAGGAGAAGGTGAAGTCTGGAGGGCGCAGCAGAAGAAGCAGAAGAAGGAGAAAGAGAAGGTGAAGTCTGGAGGGTGAAGCAGAAGAAGCAGAAGAAGGAGAAGGAGAGGGTGAAGTCTGGAGGGTGAATCAGAAGAAGTAGAAGAAGGAGAAGGAGAAGGTGAAGTCTGGAGGGTGAAGCAGAAGAAGTAGAAGAAGGAGAAGGAGAAGGTGAAGTCAGGGGGGTGAATCAGAAGAAGCAGAAGAAGGAGAAGGAGAAGGTGAAGTCTGGAGGGTGAATCAGAAGAATCAGAAGAAGGAGAAGGAGAAGATGAAGTCTGGAGGGTGAATCAGAAGAAGCAGAAGAAAGAGAAGGAGAAGGTGAAGTCTGGAGGGTGAAGCAGAAGAAACAGAAGAAGGAGAAGGAGTAGGTGAAGACTGGAGGGTGAATCAGAAGAAGTAGAAGAAGGAGAAGGAGAAGGTGAAGTCTGGAGGGTGAATCAGACGAAGTAGAAGAAGGAGAAGGAGAAGGTGAAGTCTGGAGGGTGAATCAGAAGAAGCAGAAGAAGGAGAAGGAGAAGGTGAAGTTAGGAGGGTGAATCAGAAGAAGCAGAAGAAGGAGAAGGAGCAGGTGAAGTCAGGGGGGTGAAGCAGAAGAAGTAGAAGAAGGAGAAGGAGAAGGTGAAGTCAGGACGGTGAAGCAGATGAAGCAGAAGAAGGAGAAGGAGAAGGTGAAGTCTGGAGGGTGAAGCAGAAGAAGCAGAAGAAGGAGAAGGAGAGGGTGAAGTCTGGAGGGTGAATCAGAAGAAGTAGAAGAAGGAGAAGGAGAAGGTGAAGTCAGGAGAGTGAAGCAGAAGAAGCAGAAGAAGGAGAAGGAGAAGGTGAAGTCTGGAGGGCGAAGCAGAAGAAGCAGAAGAAGGAGAAGGAGAAGGTGAAGTCTGGAGGGTGAAGCAGAAGAAGCAGAAGAAGGAGAAGGAGTAGGTGAAGTCTGGAGGGTGAATCAGAAGAAGTAGAAGAAGGAGAAGGATAAGGTGAAGTCAGGAGGGTGAAGCAGAAGAAGCAGAAGAAGGAGAAGGAGAAGGTGAAGTCTGGTGGGTGAAGCAGAAGAAGCAGAAGAAGGAGAAGGAGAAGGTGAAGTCTGGAGGGTGAAGCAGAAGAAGCAGAAGAAGGAGAAGGAGAAGGTGAAGTCAGGAGGGTGGATCAGAAGAAGTAGAAGAAGGAGAAGGAGAAGGTGAAGTCTGGAGGGTGAACCAGAAGAAGCAGAAGAAGGAGAAGGAGAAGGTGAAGTCTGGAGGGCGCAGCAGAAGAAGCAGAAGAAGGAGAAAGAGAAGGTGAAGTCTGGAGGGTGAAGCAGAAGAAGCAGAAGAAGGAGAAGGAGAGGGTGAAGTCTGGAGGGTGAATCAGAAGAAGTAGAAGAAGGAGAAGGAGAAGGTGAAGTCAGGAGAGTGAAGCAGAAGAAGCAGAAGAAGGAGAAGGAGAAGGTGAAGTCTGGAGGGCGAAGCAGAAGAAGCAGAAGAAGTAGAAGGAGTAGGTGAAGTCTGGAGGGTGAAGCAGAAGAAGCAGAAGAAGGAGAAGGAGGAGGTGAAGTCAGGAGGGTGAAGCAGAAGAAGCAGAAGAAGGAGAAGGAGAAGGTGAAGTCTGGTGGGTGAAGCAGAAGAAGCAGAAGAAGGAGAAGGAGAAGGTGAAGTCTGGAGGGTGAAGCAGAAGAAGCAGAAGAAGGAGAAGGAGAAGGTGAAGTCAGGAGGGTGGATCAGAAGAAGTAGAAGAAGGAGAAGGAGAAGGTGAAGTCTGGAGGGTGAATCAGAAGAAGCAGAAGAAGGAGAAGGAGAAGGTGAAGTCTGGAGGGCACAGCAGAAGAAGCAAAAGAAGGAGAAAGAGAAGGTGAAGTCTGGAGGGTGAAGCAGAAGAAGCAGAAGAAGGAGAAGGAGAGGGTGAAGTCTGGAGGGTGAATCAGAAGAAGTCGAAGAAGGAGAAGGAGAAGGTGAAGTCAGGAGGGTGAAGCAGAAGAAGCAGAAGAAGGAGAAGGAGAAGGTGAAGTCTGGAGGGTGAAGCAGAAGAAGCAGAAGAAGGAGAAGGAGAAGGTGAAGTCTGGAGGGTGAATCAGAAGAAGCAGAAGAAGGAGAAGGAGAAGGTGAAGTCTGTAGGGTGAATCAGAAGAAGCAGAAGAAGGAGAAGGAGAAGGTGAAGTCAGGAGGGTGAATCAGAAGAAGCAGAAGAAGGAAAAGGAGAAGGTGAATTTAGGAGGGTGAATCAGAAGAAGCAGAAGAAGGAGAAGGAGCAGGTGAAGTCAGGGGGGTGTAGCAGAAGAAGTAGAAGAAGGAGAAGGAGAAGGTGAAGTCAGGACGGTGAAGCAGAAGAAGCAGAAGAAGGAGAAGGAGAAGGTGAAGCCTGGAGGGCGCAGCAGAAGAAGCAGAAGAAGGAGAAGGAGAAGGTGAAGTCTCGAGTGTGAAGCAGAAGAAGCAGAAGAAGGAGAAGGAGAAGGTGAAGTCTGGAGGGTGAAGCAGAAGAAACAGAAGAAGGAGAAGGAGAAGGTGAAGACTGGAGGGTGAATCGGAAGAAGTAGAAGAAGGAGAAGGAGAAGGTGAAGTCTGGAGGGTGAATCAGAAGAAGTAGAAGAAGGAGAAGGAGAAGTTGAAGTCTGGAGGGTGAATCAGAAGAAGCAGAAGAAGGAGAAGGAGAAGGTGAAGTCTGGAGGGTGAATCAGAAGAAGCAGAAGAAGGAGAAGGAGAAGATGAAGTCTGGAGGGTGAATCAGAAGAAGTAGAAGAAGGAGAAGGAGAAGGTGAAGTCTGGAGGGTGAATCAGAACAAGTAGAAGAAGGAGAAGAAGAAGATGAAGTCTGGAGGGTGAATCAGAAGAAAGAGAAGAAGGAGAAGGAGAAGGTGAAGTCTGGATGGTGAATCAGAAGAAGTAGAAGAAGGAGAAGGAGAAGGTGTAGTCTGGAGGGTGAATCAGAAGAAGTAGACGAAGGAGAAGGAGAAGGTGAAGTCTGGAGGGTGAATCAGAAGAAGCAGAAGAAGGAGAAGGAGAAGGTGAAGTCTGGAGGGTGAATCAGAAGAAGTAGAAGAAGGAGAAGGAGAAGGTGAAGTCTGGAGGGTGAATCAGAAGAAGCAGAAGAAAGAGAAGGAGAAGGTGAAGTCTGGAGGGTGAATCAGAAGAAGTAGAAGAAGGAGAAGGAGAAGGTGAAGTCTGGAGGGTGAATCAGAAGAAGCAGAAGAAGGAGAAGGAGAAGGTGAATTCTGGAGGGTGAATCAGAAGAAGCAGAAGAAGGAGAAGGAAAAGGTGAAGTCTGGAGGGTGAATCAGAAGAAGCAGAAGAAGGAGAAGGAGAAGGTGAAGTCTGGAGGGTGAATCAGAAGAAGCAGAATAAGGAGAAGGAGAAGGTGAAGTCTGGAGGGTGAATCAGAAGAAGCAGAAGAAGGAGAAGGAGAAGGTGAAGTCTGGAGGGTGAATCAGAAGAAGTAGAAGAAGGAGAAGGAGAAGGTGAAGTCTGGAGGGTGAAGCAGAAGAAGTAGAAGAAGGAGAAGGAGAAGGTGAAGTCAGGAGGGTGAATCAGAAGAAGCAGAAGAAGGAGAAGGAGAAGGTGAAGTCTGGAGGGTGAATCAGAAGAATCAGAAGAAGGAGAAGGAGAAGATGAAGTCTGGAGGGTGAATCAGAAGAAGCAGAAGAAAGAGAAGGAGAAGGTGAAGTCTGGAGGGTGAAGCAGAAGAAACAGAAGAAGGAGAAGGAGTAGGTGAAGACTGGAGGGTGAATCAGAAGAAGTAGAAGAAGGAGAAGGAGAAGGTGAAGTCTGGAGGGTGAATCAGACGAAGTAGAAGAAGGAGAAGGAGAAGGTGAAGTCTGGAGGGTGAATCAGAAGAAGCAGAAGAAGGAGAAGGAGAAGGTGAAGTTAGGAGGGTGAATCAGAAGAAGCAGAAGAAGGAGAAGGAGCAGGTGAAGTCAGGGGGGTGAAGCAGAAGAAGTAGAAGAAGGAGAAGGAGAAGGTGAAGTCAGGACGGTGAAGCAGAAGAAGCAGAAGAAGGAGAAGGAGAAGGTGAAGTCTGGAGGGTGAAGCAGAAGAAGCAGAAGAAGGAGAAGGAGAGCGTGAAGTCTGGAGGGTGAATCAGAAGAAGTAGAAGAAGGAGAAGGAGAAGGTGAAGTCAGGAGAGTGAAGCAGAAGAAGCAGAAGAAGGAGAAGGAGAAGGTGAAGTCTGGAGGGCGAAGCAGAAGAAGCAGAAGAAGGAGAAGGAGAAGGTGAAGTCTGGAGGGTGAAGCAGAAGAAGCAGAAGAAGGAGAAGGAGTAGGTGAAGTCTGGAGGGTGAATCAGAAGAAGTAGAAGAAGGAGAAGGATAAGGTGAAGTCAGGAGGGTGAAGCAGAAGAAGCAGAAGAAGGAGAAGGAGAAGGTGAAGTCTGGTGGGTGTAGCAGAAGAAGCAGAAGAAGGAGAAGGAGAAGGTGAAGTCTGGAGGGTGAAGCAGAAGAAGCAGAAGAAGGAGAAGGAGAAGGTGAAGTCAGGAGGGTGGATCAGAAGAAGTAGAAGAAGGAGAAGGAGAAGGTGAAGTCTGGAGGGTGAATCAGAAGAAGCAGAAGAAGGAGAAGGAGAAGGTGAAGTCTGGAGGGCGCAGAGAAGAAGCAGAAGAAGGAGAAAGAGAAGGTGAAGTCTGGAGGGTGAAGCAGAAGAAGCAGAAGAAGGAGAAGGAGAGGGTGAAGTCTGGAGGGTGAATCAGAAGAAGTAGAAGAAGGAGAAGGAGAAGGTGAAGTCAGGAGAGTGAAGCAGAAGAAGCAGAAGAAGGAGAAGGAGAAGGTGAAGTCTGGAGGGCGAAGCAGAAGAAGCAGAAGAAGGAGAAGGAGAAGGTGAAGTCTGGAGGGTGAAGCGAAGGAGAAGGAGTAGGTGAAGTCTGGAGGGTGAATCAGAAGAAGTAGAAGAAGGAGAAGGAGAAGGTGAAGTCAGGAGGGTGAAGCAGAAGAAGCAGAAGAAGGAGAAGGAGAAGGTGAAGTCTGGAGGGTGAAGCAGAAGAAGCAGAAGAAGGAGAAGGAGAAGGTGAAGTCTGGAGGGTGAATCAGAAGAAGCAGAAGAAGGAGAAGGAGAAGGTGAAGTCTGGAGGGTGAATCAGAAGAAGCAGAAGAAGGAGAAGGAGAAGGTGAAGTCAGGAGGGTGAATCAGAAGAAGCAGAAGAAGGAGAAGGAGAAGGTGAATTTAGGAGGGTGAATCAGAAGAAGCAGAAGAAGGAGAAGGAGCAGGTGAAGTCAGGGGGGTGTAGCAGAAGAAGTAGAAGAAGGAGAAGGAGAAGGTGAAGTCAGGACGGTGAAGCAGAAGAAGCAGAAGAAGGAGAAGGAGAAGGTGAAGCCTGGAGGGCGCAGCAGAAGAAGCAGAAGAAGGAGAAGGAGAAGGTGAAGTCTGGAGTGTGAAGCAGAAGAAGCAGAAGAAGGAGAAGGAGAAGGTGAAGTCTGGAGGGTGAAGCAGAAGAAACAGAAGAAGGAGAAGGGGAAGGTGAAGACTGGAGGGTGAATCAGAAGAAGTAGAAGAAGGAGAAGGAGAAGGTGAAGTCTGGAGGGTGAATCAGAAGAAGTAGAAGAAGGAGAAGGAGAAGTTGAAGTCTGGAGGGTGAATCAGAAGAAGCAGAAGAAGGAGAAGGAGAAGGTGAAGTCTGGAGGGTGAATCAGAAGAAGCAGAAGAAGGAGAAGGAGAAGATGAAGTCTGGAGGGTGAATCAGAAGAAGTAGACGAAGGAGAAGGAGAAGGTGAAGTCTGGAGGGTGAATCAGACGAAGTAGAAGAAGGAGAAGGAGAAGGTGAAGTCTGGAGGGTGAATCAGAAGAAGCAGAAGAAGGAGAAGGAGAAGGTGAAGTTAGGAGGGTGAATCAGAAGAAGCAGAAGAAGGAGAAGGAGCAGGTGAAGTCAAGGGGGGTGAAGCAGAAGAAGTAGAAGAAGGAGAAGGAGAAGGTGAAGTCAGGACGGTGAAGCAGAAGAAGCAGAAGAAGGAGAAGGAGAAGGTGAAGTCTGGAGGGTGAAGCAGAAGAAGCAGAAGAAGGAGAAGGAGAGGGTGAAGTCTGGAGGGTGAATCAGAAGAAGTAGAAGAAGGAGAAGGAGAAGGTGAAGTCAGGAGAGTGAAGCAGAAGAAGCAGAAGAAGGAGAAGGAGAAGGTGAAGTCTGGAGGGCGAAGCAGAAGAAGCAGAAGAAGGAGAAGGAGAAGGTGAAGTCTGGAGGGTGCAGCAGAAGAAGGAGAAGGAGTAGGTGAAGTCTGGAGGGTGAATCAGAAGAAGTAGAAGAAGGAGAAGGATAAGGTGAAGTCAGGAGGGTGAAGCAGAAGAAGCAGAAGAAGGAGAAGGAGAAGGTGAAGTCTGGTGGGTGAAGCAGAAGAAGCAGAAGAAGGAGAAGGAGAAGGTGAAGTCTGGAGGGTGAAGCAGAAGAAGCAGAAGAAGGAGAAGGAGAAGGTGAAGTCAGGAGGGTGGATCAGAAGAAGTAGAAGAAGGAGAAGGAGAAGGTGAAGTCTGGAGGGTGAATCAGAAGAAGCAGAAGAAGGAGAAGGAGAAGGTGAAGTCTGGAGGGCGCAGCAGAAGAAGCAGAAGAAGGAGAAAGAGAAGGTGAAGTCTGGAGGGTGAAGCAGAAGAAGCAGAAGAAGGAGAAGGAGAGGGTGAAGTCTGGAGGGTGAATCAGAAGAAGTAGAAGAAGGAGAAGGAGAAGGTGAAGTCAGGAGAGTGAAACAGAAGAAGCAGAAGAAGGAGAAGGAGAAGGTGAAGTCTGGAGGGCGAAGCAGAAGAAGCAGAAGAAGTAGAAGGAGTAGGTGAAGTCTGGAGGGTGAAGCAGAAGAAGCAGAAGAAGGAGAAGGAGTAGATGAAGTCAGGAGGGTGAAGCAGAAGAAGCAGAAGAAGGAGAAGGAGAAGGTGAAGTCTGGTGGGTGAAGCAGAAGAAGCAGAAGAAGGAGAAGGAGAAGGTGAAGTCTGGAGGGTGTAGCAGAAGAAGCAGAAGAAGGAGAAGGAGAAGGTGAAGTCAGGAGGGTGGATCAGAAGAAGTAGAAGAAGGAGAAGGAGAAGGTGAAGTCTGGAGGGTGAATCAGAAGAAGCAGAAGAAGGAGAAGGAGAAGGTGAAGTCTGGAGGGCACAGCAGAAGAAGCAGAAGAAGGAGAAAGAGAAGGTGAAGTCTGGAGGGTGAAGCAGAAGAAGCAGAAGAAGGAGAAGGAGAGGGTGAAGTCTGGAGGGTGAATCAGAAGAAGTAGAAGAAGGAGAAGGAGAAGGTGAAGTCAGGAGAGTGAAGCAGAAGAAGCAGAAGAAGGAGAAGGAGAAGGTGAAGTCTGGAGGGTGAAGCAGAAGAAGCAGAAGAAGGAGAAGGAGTAGGTGAAGTCTGGAGGGTGAATCAGAAGAAGTCGAAGAAGGAGAAGGAGAAGGTGAAGTCAGGAGGGTGAAGCAGAAGAAGCAGAAGAAGGAGAAGGAGAAGGTGAAGTCTGGAGGGTGAAGCAGAAGAAGCAAAAGAAGGAGAAGGAGAAGGTGAAATCTGGAGGGTGAATCAGAAGAAGCAGAAGAAGGAGAAGGAGAAGGTGAAGTCTGGAGGGTGAATCAGAAGAAGCAGAAGAAGGAGAAGGAGAAGGTGAAGTCAGGAGGGTGAATCAGAAGAAGCAGAAGTAGGAGAAGGAGAAGGTGAATTTAGGAGGGTGAATCAGAAGAAGCAGAAGAAGGAGAAGGAGCAGGTGAAGTCAGGGGGGTGTAGCAGAAGAAGTAGAAGAAGGAGAAGGAGAAGGTGAAGTCAGGACGGTGAAGCAGAAGAAGCAGAAGAAGGAGAAGGAGAAGGTGAAGCCTGGAGGGCGCAGCAGATGAAGCAGAAGAAGGAGAAGGAGAAGGTGAAGTCTGGAGTGTGAAGCAGAAGAAGCAGAAGAAGGAGAAGGAGGAGGTGAAGTCTGGAGGGTGAAGCAGAAGAAACAGAAGAAGGAGAAGGAGAAGGTGAAGACTGGAGGGTGAATCAGAAGAAGTAGAAGAAGGAGAAGGAGAAGGTGAAGTCTGGAGGGTGAATCAGAAGAAGTAGAAGAAGGAGAAGGAGAAGTTGATGTCTGGAGGGTGAATCAGAAGAAGCAGAAGAAGGAGAAGGAGAAGGTGAAGTCTGGAGGGTGAATCAGAAGAAGCAGAAGAAGGAGAAGGAGAAGATGAAGTCTGGAGGGTGAATCAGAAGAAGTAGAAGAAGGAGAAGGAGAAGGTGAAGTCTGGAGGGTGAATCAGAACAAGTAGAAGAAGGAGAAGGAGAAGATGAAGTCTGGAGGGTGAATCAGAAGAAAGAGAAGAAGGAGAAGGAGAAGGTGAAGTCTGGAGGGTGAATCAGAAGAAGTAGAAGAAGGAGAAGGAGAAGGTGTAGTCTGGAGGGTGAATCAGAAGAAGTAGACGAAGGAGAAGGAGAAGGTGAAGTCTGGAGGGTGAATCAGAAGAAGCAGAAGAAGGAGAAGGAGAAGGTGAAGTCTGGAGGGTGAATCAGAAGAAGTAGAAGAAGGAGAAGGAGAAGGTGAAGTCTGGAGGGTGAATCAGAAGAAGCAGAAGAAAGAGAAGGAGAAGGTGAAGTCTGGAGGGTGAATCAGAAGAAGTAGAAGAAGGAGAAGGAGAAGGTGAAGTCTGGAGGGTGAATCAGAAGAAGCAGAAGAAGGAGAAGGAGAAGGTGAAGTCTGGAGGGTGAATCAGAAGAAGCAGAAGAAGGAGAAGGAAAAGGTGAAGTCTGGAGGGTGAATCAGAAGAAGCAGAAGAAGGAGAAGGAGAAGGTGAAGTCTGGAGGGTGAATCAGAAGAAGCAGAATAAGGAGAAGGAGAAGGTGAAGTCTGGAGGGTGAATCAGAAGAAGCAGAAGAAGGAGAAGGAGAAGGTGAAGTCTGGAGGGTGAATCAGAAGAAGTAGAAGAAGGAGAAGGAGAAGGTGAAGTCTGGAGGGTGAAGCAGAAGAAGTAGAAGAAGGAGAAGGAGAAGGTGAAGTCTGGAGGGTGAATCAGAAGAATCAGAAGAAGGAGAAGGAGAAGATGAAGTCTGGAGGGTGAATCAGAAGAAGCAGAAGAAAGAGAAGGAGGAGGTGAAATCTGGAGGGTGAAGCAGAAGAAACAGAAGAAGGAGAAGGAGTAGGTGAAGACTGGAGGGTGAATCAGAAGAAGTAGAAGAAGGAGAAGGAGAAGGTGAAGTCTGGAGGGTGAATCAGACGAAGTAGAAGAAGGAGAAGGAGAAGGTGAAGTCTGGAGGGTGAATCAGAAGAAGCAGAAGAAGGAGAAGGAGAAGGTGAAGTTAGGAGGGTGAATCAGAAGAAGCAGAAGAAGGAGAAGGAGCAGGTGAAGTCAGGGGGGTGAAGCAGAAGAAGTAGAAGAAGGAGAAGGAGAAGGTGAAGTCTGGAGGGTGAATCAGAAGAAGCAGAAGAAGGAGAAGGAGAAGGTGAAGTTAGGAGGGTGAATCAGAAGAAGCAGAAGAAGGGGAAGGAGCAGGTGAAGTCAGGGGGGAGAAGCAGAAGAAGTAGAAGAAGGAGAAGGAGAAGGTGAAGTCAGGACGGTGAAGCAGAAGAAGCAGAAGAAGGAGAAGGAGAAGGTGAAGTCTGGAGGGTGAAGCAGGAGAAGCAGAAGAAGGAGAAGGAGAGGGTGAAGTCTGGAGGGTGAATCAGAAGAAGTAGAAGAAGGAGAAGGAGAAGGTGAAGTCAGGAGAGTGAAGCAGAAGAAGCAGAAGAAGGAGAAGGAGAAGGTGAAGTCTGGAGGGCGAAGCAGAAGAAGCAGAAGAAGGAGAAGGAGAAGGTGAAGTCTGGAGGGTGAAGCAGAAGAAGCAGAAGAAGGAGAAGGAGTAGGTGAAGTCTGGAGGGTGAATCAGAAGAAGTAGAAGAAGGAGAAGGATAAGGTGAAGTCAGGAGGGTGAAGCAGAAGAAGCAGAAGAAGGAGAAGGAGAAGGTGAAGTCTGGTGGGTGAAGCAGAAGAAGCAGAAGAAGGAGAAGGAGAAGGTGAAGTCTGGAGGGTGAAGCAGAAGAAGCAGAAGAAGGAGAAGGAGAAGGTGAAGTCAGGAGGGTGGATCAGAAGAAGTAGAAGAAGGAGAAGGAGAAGGTGAAGTCTGGAGGGTGAATCAGAAGAAGCAGAAGAAGGAGAAGGAGAAGGTGAAGTCTGGAGGGCGCAGCAGAAGAAGCAGAAGAAGGAGAAAGAGAAGGTGAAGTCTGGAGGGTGAAGCAGAAGAAGCAGAAGAAGGAGAAGGAGAGGGTGAAGTCTGGAGGGTGAATCAGAAGAAGTAGAAGAAGGAGAAGGAGAAGGTGAAGTCAGGAGAGTGAAGCAGAAGAAGCAGAAGAAGGAGAAGGAGAAGGTGAAGTCTGGAGGGCGAAGCAGAAGAAGCAGAAGAAGTAGAAGGAGTAGGTGAAGTCTGGAGGGTGAAGCAGAAGAAGCAGAAGAAGGGGAAGGAGTAGGTGAAGTCAGGAGGGTGAAGCAGAAGAAGCAGAAGAAGGAGAAGGAGAAGGTGAAGTCTGGTGGGTGAAGCAGAAGAAGCAGAAGAAGGAGAAGGAGAAGGTGAAGTCTGGAGGGTGAAGCAGAAGAAGCAGAAGAAGGAGAAGGAGAAGGTGAAGTCAGGAGGGTGGATCAGAAGAAGTAGAAGAAGGAGAAGGAGAAGGTGAAGTCTGGAGGGTGAATCAGAAGAAGCAGAAGAAGGAGAAGGAGAAGGTGAAGTCTGGAGGGCACAGCAGAAGAAGCAGAAGAAGGAGAAAGAGAAGGTGAAGTCTGGAGGGTGAAGCAGAAGAAGCAGAAGAAGGAGAAGGAGAGGGTGAAGTCTGGAGGGTGAATCAGAAGAAGTAGAAGAAGGAGAAGGAGAAGGTGAAGTCAGGAGAGTGAAGCAGAAGAAGCAGAAGAAGGAGAAGGAGAAGGTGAAGTCTGGAGGGCGAAGCAGAAGAAGCAGAAGAAGGAGAAGGAGAAGGTGAAGTCTGGAGGGTGAAGCAGAAGAAGCAGAAGAAGGAGAAGGAGTAGGTGAAGTCTGGAGGGTGAATCAGAAGAAGTCGAAGAAGGAGAAGGAGAAGGTGAAGTCAGGAGGGTGAAGCAGAAGAAGCAGAAGAAGGAGAAGGAGAAGGTGAAGTCTGGAGGGTGAAGCAGAAGAAGCAGAAGAAGGACAAGGAGAAGGTGAAGTCTGGAGGGTGAATCAGAAGAAGCAGAAGAAGGAGAAGGAGAAGGTGAAGTCTGGAGGGTGAATCAGAAGAAGCAGAAGAAGGAGAAGGAGAAGGTGAAGTCAGGAGGGTGTATCAGAAGAAGCAGAAGAAGGAGAAGGAGAAGGTGAATTTAGGAGGGTGAATCAGAAGAAGCAGAAGAAGGAGAAGGAGCAGGTGAAGTCAGGGGGGTGTAGCAGAAGAAGTAGAAGAAGGAGAAGGAGAAGGTGAAGTCAGGACGGTCAAGCAGAAGAAGCAGAAGAAGGAGAAGGAGAAGGTGAAGCCTGGAGGGCGCAGCAGAAGAAGCAGAAGAAGGAGAAGGAGAAGGTGAAGTCTGGAGTGTGAAGCAGAAGAAGCAGAAGAAGGAGAAGGAGAAGGTGAAGACTGGAGGGTGAATCAGAAGAAGTAGAAGAAGGAGAAGGAGAAGGTGAAGTCTGGAGGGTGAATCAGAAGAAGTAGAAGAAGGAGAAGGAGAAGTTGAAGTCTGGAGGGTGAATCAGAAGAAGCAGAAGAAGGAGAAGGAGAAGGTGAAGTCTGGAGGGTGAATCAGAAGAAGCAGAAGAAGGAGAAGGAGAAGATGAAGTCTGGAGGGTGAATCAGAAGAAGTAGAAGAAGGAGAAGGAGAAGGTGAAGTCTGGAGGGTGAATCAGAACAAGTAGAAGAAGGAGAAGGAGAAGATGAAGTCTGGAGGGTGAATCAGAAGAAAGAGAAGAAGGAGAAGGAGAAGGTGAAGTCTGGAGGGTGAATCAGAAGAAGTAGAAGAAGGAGAAGGAGAAGGTGTAGTCTGGAGGGCGAATCAGAAGAAGTAGACGAAGGAGAAGGAGAAGGTGAAGTCTGGAGGGTGAATCAGAAGAAGCAGAAGAAGGAGAAGGAGAAGGTGAAGTCTGGAGGGTGAATCAGAAGAAGTAGAAGAAGGAGAAGGAGAAGGTGAAGTCTGGAGGGTGAATCAGAAGAAGCAGAAGAAAGAGAAGGAGAAGGTGAAGTCTGGAGGGTGAATCAGAAGAAGTAGAAGAAGGAGAAGGAAAAGGTGAAGTCTGGAGGGTGAATCAGAAGAAGCAGAAGAAGGAGAAGGAGAAGGTGAAGTCTGGAGGGTGAATCAGAAGAAGCAGAATAAGGAGAAGGAGAAGGTGAAGTCTGGAGGGTGAATCAGAAGAAGCAGAAGAAGGAGAAGGAGAAGGTGAAGTCTGGAGGGTGAATCAGCAGAAGTAGAAGAAGGAGAAGGAGAAGGTGAAGTCTGGAGGGTGAAGCAGAAGAAGTAGAAGAAGGAGAAGGTGAAGTCTGGAGGGTGAATCAGAAGAATCAGAAGAAGGAGAAGGAGAAGATGAAGTCTGGAGGGTGAATCAGAAGAAGCAGAAGAAAGAGAAGGAGAAGGTGAAGTCTGGAGGGTGAAGCAGAAGAAACAGAAGAAGGAGAAGGAGTAGGTGAAGACTGGAGGGTGAATCAGAAGAAGTAGAAGAAGGAGAAGGAGAAGGTGAAGTCTGGAGGGTGAATCAGACGAAGTAGAAGAAGGAGAAGGAGAAGGTGAAGTCTGGAGGGTGAATCAGAAGAAGCAGAAGAAGGAGAAGGAGAAGGTGAAGTTAGGAGGGTGAATCAGAAGAAGCAGAAGAAGGAGAAGGAGCAGGTGAAGTCAGGGGGGTGAAGCAGAAGAAGTAGAAGAAGGAGAAGGAGAAGGTGAAGTCTGGAGGGTGAATCAGAAGAAGCAGAAGAAGGAGAAGGAGAAGGTGAAGTTAGGAGGGTGAATCAGAAGAAGCAGAAGAAGGAGAAGGAGCAGGTGAAGTCAGGGGGGTGAAGCAGAAGAAGTAGAAGAAGGAGAAGGAGAAGGTGAAGTCAGGACGGTGAAGCAGAAGAAGCAGAAGAAGGAGAAGGAGAAGGTGAAGTCTGGAGGGTGAAGCAGGAGAAGCAGAAGAAGGAGAAGGAGAGGGTGAAGTCTGGAGGGTGAATCAGAAGAAGTAGAAGAAGGAGAAGGAGAAGGTGAAGTCAGGAGAGTGAAGCAGAAGAAGCAGAAGAAGGAGAAGGAGAAGGTGAAGTCTGGAGGGCGAAGCAGAAGAAGCAGAAGAAGGAGAAGGAGAAGGTGAAGTCTGGAGGGTGAAGCAGAAGAAGCAGAAGAAGGAGAAGGAGTAGGTGAAGTCTGGAGGGTGAATCAGAAGAAGTAGAAGAAGGAGAAGGATAAGGTGAAGTCAGGAGGGTGAAGCAGAAGAAGCAGAAGAAGGAGAAGGAGAAGGTGAAGTCTGGTGGGTGAAGCAGAAGAAGCAGAAGAAGGAGAAGGAGAAGGTGAAGTCTGGAGGGTGAAGCAGAAGAAGCAGAAGAAGGAGAAGGAGAAGGTGAAGTCAGGAGGGTGGATCAGAAGAAGTAGAAGAAGGAGAAGGAGAAGGTGAAGTCTGGAGGGTGAATCAGAAGAAGCAGAAGAAGGAGAAGGAGAAGGTGAAGTCTGGAGGGCGCAGCAGAAGAAGCAGAAGAAGGAGAAAGAGAAGGTGAAGTCTGGAGGGTGAAGCAGAAGAAGCAGAAGAAGGAGAAGGAGAGGGTGAAGTCTGGAGGGTGAATCAGAAGAAGTAGAAGAAGGAGAAGGAGAAGGTGAAGTCAGGAGAGTGAAGCAGAAGAAGCAGAAGAAGGAGAAGGAGAAGGTGAAGTCTGGAGGGCGAAGCAGAAGAAGCAGAAGAAGTAGAAGGAGTAGGTGAAGTCTGGAGGGTGAAGCAGAAGAAGCAGAAGAAGGAGAAGGAGTAGGTGAAGTCAGGAGGGTGAAGCAGAAGAAGCAGAAGAAGGAGAAGGAGAAGGTGAAGTCTGGTGGGTGAAGCAGAAGAAGCAGAAGAAGGAGAAGGAGAAGGTGAAGTCTGGAGGGTGAAGCAGAAGAAGCAGAAGAAGGAGAAGGAGAAGGTGAAGTCAGGAGGCTGGATCAGAAGAAGTAGAAGAAGGAGAAGGAGAAGGTGAAGTCTGGAGGGTGAATCAGAAGAAGCAGAAGAAGGAGAAGGAGAAGGTGAAGTCTGGAGGGCACAGCAGAAGAAGCAGAAGAAGGAGAAAGAGAAGGTGAAGTCTGGAGGGTGAAGCAGAAGAAGCAGAAGAAGGAGAAGAAGAGGGTGAAGTCTGGAGGGTGAATCAGAAGAAGTAGAAGAAGGAGAAGGAGAAGGTGAAGTCAGGAGAGTGAAGCAGAAGAAGCAGAAGAAGGAGAAGGAGAAGGTGAAGTCTGGAGGGCGAAGCAGAAGAAGCAGAAGAAGGAGAAGGAGAAGGTGAAGTCTGGAGGGTGAAGCAGAAGAAGCAGAAGAAGGAGAAGGAGAAGGTGAAGTCTGGAGGGTGAAGCAGAAGAAGCAGAAGAAGGAGAAGGAGAAGGTGAAGTCTGGAGGGTGAATCAGAAGAAGCAGAAGAAGGAGAAGGAGAAGGTGAAGTCTGGAGGGTGAATCAGAAGAAGCAGAAGAAGGAGAAGGAGAAGGTGAAGTCAGGAGGGTGAATCAGAAGAAGCAGAAGAAGGAGAAGGAGAAGGTGAATTTAGGAGGGTGAATCAGAAGAAGCAGAAGAAGGAGAAGGAGCAGGTGAAGTCAGGGGGGTGTAGCAGAAGAAGTAGAAGAAGGAGAAGGAGAAGGTGAAGTCAGGACGGTGAAGCAGAAGAAGCAGAAGAAGGAGAAGGAGAAGGTGAAGCCTGGAGGGCGCAGCAGAAGAAGCAGAAGAAGGAGAAGGAGAAGGTGAAGTCTGGAGTGTGAAGCAGAAGAAGCAGAAGAAGGAGAAGGAGAAGGTGAAGTCTGGAGGGTGAAGCAGAAGAAACAGAAGAAGGAGAAGGAGAAGGTGAAGACTGGAGGGTGAATCAGAAGAAGTAGAAGAAGGAGAAGGAGAAGGTGAAGTCTGGAGGGTGAATCAGAAGAAGTAGAAGAAGGAGAAGGAGAAGTTGAAGTCTGGAGGGTGAATCAGAAGAAGCAGAAGAAGGAGAAGGAGAAGGTGAAGTCTGGAGGGTGAATCAGAAGAAGCAGAAGAAGGAGAAGGAGAAGATGAAGTCTGGAGGGTGAATCAGAAGAAGTAGAAGAAGGAGAAGGAGAAGGTGAAGTCTGGAGGGTGAATCAGAACAAGTAGAAGAAGGAGAAGGAGAAGATGAAGTCTGGAGGGTGAATCAGAAGAAAGAGAAGAAGGAGAAGGAGAAGGTGAAGTCTGGAGGGTGAATCAGAAGAAGTAGAAGAAGGAGAAGGAGAAGGTGTAGTCTGGAGGGTGAATCAGAAGAAGTAGACGAAGGAGAAGGAGAAGGTGAAGTCTGGAGGGTGAATCAGAAGAAGCAGAAGAAGGAGAAGGAGAAGGTGAAGTCTGGAGGGTCAATCAGAAGAAGTAGAAGAAGGAGAAGGAGAAGGTGAAGTCTGGAGGGTGAATCAGAAGAAGCAGAAGAAAGAGAAGGAGAAGGTGAAGTCTGGAGGGTGAATCAGAAGAAGTACAAGAAGGAGAAGGAGAAGGTGAAGTCTGGAGGGTGAATCAGAAGAAGCAGAAGAAGGAGAAGGAGAAGGTGAAGTCTGGAGGGTGAATCAGAAGAAGCAGAAGAAGGAGAAGGAAAAGGTGAAGTCTGGAGGTGAATCAGAAGAAGCAGAAGAAGGAGAAGGAGAAGGTGAAGTCTGGAGGGTGAATCAGAAGAAGCAGAATAAGGAGAAGGAGAAGGTGAAGTCTGGAGGGTGAATCAGAAGAAGCAGAAGAAGGAGAAGGAGAAGGTGAAGTCTGGAGGGTGAATCAGAAGAAGTAGATGAAGGAGAAGGAGAAGGTGAAGTCTGGAGGCTGAAGCAGAAGAAGTAGAAGAAGGAGAAGGAGAAGGTGAAGTCAGGAGGGTGAATCAGAAGAAGTAGAAGAAGGAGAAGGAGAAGGTGAAGTCAGGACGGTGAAGCAGAAGAAGCAGAAGAAGGAGAAGGAGAAGGTGAAGCCTGGAGGGCGCAGCAGAAGAAGCAGAAGAAGGAGAAGGAGAAGGTGAAGTCTGGAGTGTGAAGCAGAAGAAGCAGAAGAAGGAGAAGGAGAAGGTGAAGTCTGGAGGGTGAAGCAGAAGAAACAGAAGAAGGAGAAGGAGAAGGTGAAGACTGGAGGGTGAATCAGAAGAAGTAGAAGAAGGAGAAGGAGAAGGTGAAGTCTGGAGGGTGAATCAGAAGAAGTAGAAGAAGGAGAAGGAGAAGTTGAAGTCTGGAGGGTGAATCAGAAGAAGCAGAAGAAGGAGAAGGAGAAGGTGAAGTCTGGAGGGTGAATCAGAAGAAGCAGAAGAAGGAGAAGGAGAAGATGAAGTCTGGAGGGTGAATCAGAAGAAGTAGAAGAAGGAGAAGGAGAAGGTGAAGTCTGGAGGGTGAATCAGAACAAGTAGAAGAAGGAGAAGGAGAAGATGAAGTCTGGAGGGTGAATCAGAAGAAAGAGAAGAAGGAGAAGGAGAAGGTGAAGTCTGGAGGGTGAATCAGAAGAAGTAGAAGAAGGAGAAGGAGAAGGTGTAGTCTGGAGGGTGAATCAGAAGAAGTAGACGAAGGAGAAGGAGAAGGTGAAGTCTGGAGGGTGAATCAGAAGAAGCAGAAGAAGGAGAAGGAGAAGGTGAAGTCTGGAGGGTGAATCAGAAGAAGTAGAAGAAGGAGAAGGAGAAGGTGAAGTCTGGAGGGTGAATCAGAAGAAGCAGAAGAAAGAGAAGGAGAAGGTGAAGTCTGGAGGGTGAATCAGAAGAAGTAGAAGAAGGAGAAGGAGAAGGTGAAGTCTGGAGGGTGAATCAGAAGAAGCAGAAGAAGGAGAAGGAGAAGGTGAAGTCTGGAGGGTGAATCAGAAGAAGCAGAAGAAGGAGAAGGAATAGGTGAAGTCTGGAGGTGAATCAGAAGAAGCAGAAGAAGGAGAAGGAGAAGGTGAAGTCTGGAGGGTGAATCAGAAGAAGCAGAATAAGGAGAAGGAGAAGGTGAAGTCTGGAGGGTGAATCAGAAGAAGCAGAAGAAGGAGAAGGAGAAGGTGAAGTCTGGAGGGTGAATCAGAAGAAGTAGAAGAAGGAGAAGGAGAAGGTGAAGTCTGGAGGCTGAAGCAGAAGAAGTAGAAGAAGGAGAAGGAGAAGGTGAAGTCAGGAGGGTGAATCAGAAGAAGCAGAAGAAGGAGAAGGAGAAGGTGAAGTCTGGAGGGTGAATCAGAAGAATCAGAAGAAGGAGAAGGAGAAGATGAAGTCTGGAGGGTGAATCAGAAGAAGCAGAAGAAAGAGAAGGAGAAGGTGAAGTCTGGAGGGTGAAGCAGAAGAAACAGAAGAAGGAGAAGGAGTAGGTGAAGACTGGAGGGTGAATCAGAAGAAGTAGAAGAAGGAGAAGGAGAAGGTGAAGTCTGGAGGGTGAATCAGACGAAGTAGAAGAAGGAGAAGGAGAAGGTGAAGTCTGGAGGGTGAATCAGAAGAAGCAGAAGAAGGAGAAGGAGAAGGTGAAGTTAGGAGGGTGAATCAGAAGAAGCAGAAGAAGGAGAAGGAGCAGGTGAAGTCAGGGGGGTGAAGCAGAAGAAGTAGAAGAAGGAGAAGGAGAAGGTGAAGTCAGGACGGTGAAGCAGAAGAAGCAGAAGAAGGAGAAGGAGAAGGTGAAGTCTGGAGGGTGAAGCAGAAGAAGCAGAAGAAGGAGAAGGAGAGGGTGAAGTCTGGAGGGTGAATCAGAAGAAGTAGAAGAAGGAGAAGGAGAAGGTGAAGTCAGGAGAGTGAAGCAGAAGAAGCAGAAGAAGGAGAAGGAGAAGGTGAAGTCTGGAGGGCGAAGCAGAAGAAGCAGAAGAAGGAGAAGGAGAAGGTGAAGTCTGGAGGGTGAAGCAGAAGAAGCAGAAGAAGGAGAAGGAGTAGGTGAAGTCTGGAGGGTGAATCAGAAGAAGTAGAAGAAGGAGAAGGATAAGGTGAAGTCAGGAGGGTGAAGCAGAAGAAGCAGAAGAAGGAGAAGGAGAAGGTGAAGTCTGGTGGGTGAAGCAGAAGAAGCAGAAGAAGGAGAAGGAGAAGGTGAAGTCTGGAGGGTGAAGCAGAAGAAGCAGAAGAAGGAGAAGGAGAAGGTGTAGTCAGGAGGGTGGATCAGAAGAAGTAGAAGAAGGAGAAGGAGAAGGTGAAGTCTGGAGGGTGAATCAGAAGAAGCAGAAGAAGGAGAAGGAGAAGGTGAAGTCAGGAGAGTGAAGCAGAAGAAGCAGAAGAAGGAGAAGGAGAAGGTGAAGTCTGGAGGGCGAAGCAGAAGAAGCAGAAGAAGGAGAAGGAGAAGGTGAAGTCTGGAGGGTGAAGCAGAAGAAGCAGAAGAAGGAGAAGGAGTAGGTGAAGTCTGGAGGGTGAATCAGAAGAAGTAGAAGAAGGAGAAGGAGAAGGTGAAGTCAGGAGGGTGAAGCAGAAGAAGCAGAAGAAGGAGAAGATGAAGGTGAAGTCTGGAGGGTGAAGCAGAAGAAGCAGAAGAAGGAGAAGGAGAAGGTGAAGTCTGGAGGGTGAATCAGAAGAAGCAGAAGAAGGAGAAGGAGAAGGTGAAGTCTGGAGGGAGAATCAGAAGAAGCAGAAGAAGGAGAAGCAGAAGGTGAAGTCAGGAGGGTGAATCAGAAGAAGCAGAAGAAGGAGAAGGAGAAGGTGAATTTAGGAGGGTGAATCAGAAGAAGCAGAAGAAGGAGAAGGAGCAGGTGAAGTCAGGGGGGTGTAGCAGAAGAAGTAGAAGAAGGAGAAGGAGAAGGTGAAGTCAGGACGGTGAAGCAGAAGAAGCAGAAGAAGGAGAAGGAGAAGGTGAAGCCTGGAGGGCGCAGCAGAAGAAGCAGAAGAAGGAGAAGGAGAAGGTGAAGTCTGGAGTGTGAAGCAGAAGAAGCAGAAGAAGGAGAAGGAGAAGGTGAAGTCTGGAGGGTGAAGCAGAAGAAACAGAAGAAGGAGAAGGAGAAGGTGAAGACTGGAGGGTGAATCAGAAGAAGTAGAAGAAGGAGAAGGAGAAGGCGAAGTCTGGAGGGTGAATCAGAAGAAGTAGAAGAAGGAGAAGGAGAAGTTGAAGTCTGGAGGGTGAATCAGAAGAAGCAGAAGAAGGAGAAGTAGAAGGTGAAGTCTGGAGGGTGAATCAGAAGAAGCAGAAGAAGGAGAAGGAGAAGATGAAGTCTGGAGGGTGAATCAGAAGAAGTAGAAGAAGGAGAAGGAGAAGGTGAAGTCTGGAGGGTGAATCAGAAGAAGTAGAAGAAGGAGAAGGAGAAGATGAAGTCTGGAGGGTGAATCAGAAGAAAGAGAAGAAGGAGAAGGAGAAGGTGAAGTCTGGAGGGTGAATCAGAAGAAGTAGAAGAAGGAGAAGGAGAAGGTGTAGACTGGAGGGTGAATCAGAAGAAGTAGACGAAGGAGAAGGAGAAGGTGAAGTCTGGAGGGTGAATCAGAAGAAGCAGAAGAAGGAGAAGGAGAAGGTGAAGTCTGGAGGGTGAATCAGAAGAAGTAGAAGAAGGAGAAGGAGAAGGTGAAGTCTGGAGGGTGAATCAGAAGAAGCAGAAGAAGGAGAAGGATAAGGTGAAGTCAGGAGGGTGAAGCAGAAGAAGCAGAAGAAGGAGAAGGAGAAGGTGAAGTCTGGTGGGTGAAGCAGAAGAAGCAGAAGAAGGAGAAGGAGAAGGTGAAGTCTGGAGGGTGAAGCAGAAGAAGCAGAAGAAGGAGAAGGAGAAGGTGAAGTCAGGAGGGTGGATCAGAAGAAGTAGAAGAAGGAGAAGGAGAAGGTGAAGTCTGGAGGGTGAATCAGAAGAAGCAGAAGAAGGAGAAGGAGAAGGTGAAGTCTGGAGGGCGCAGCAGAAGAAGCAGAAGAAGGAGAAAGAGAAGGTGAAGTCTGGAGGGTGAAGCAGAAGAAGCAGAAGAAGGAGAAGGAGAGGGTGAAGTCTGGAGGGTGAATCAGAAGAAGTAGAAGAAGGAGAAGGAGAAGGTGAAGTCAGGAGAGTGAAGCAGAAGAAGCAGAAGAAGGAGAAGGAGAAGGTGAAGTCTGGAGGGCGAAGCAGAAGAAGCAGAAGAAGTAGAAGGAGTAGGTGAAGTCTGGAGGGTGAAGCAGAAGAAGCAGAAGAAGGAGAAGGAGTAGGTGAAGTCAGGAGGGTGAAGCAGAAGAAGCAGAAGAAGGAGAAGGAGAAGGTGAGGTCTGGTGGGTGAAGCAGAAGAAGCAGAAGAAGGAGAACGAGAAGGTGAAGTCTGGAGGGTGAAGCAGAAGAAGCAGAAGAAGGAGAAGGAGAAGGTGAAGTCAGGAGGGTGGATCAGAAGAAGTAGAAGAAGGAGAAGGAGAAGGTGAAGTCTGGAGGGTGAATCAGAAGAAGCAGAAGAAGGAGAAGGAGAAGGTGAAGTCTGGAGGGCACAGCAGAAGAAGCAGAAGAAGGAGAAAGAGAAGGTGAAGTCTGGAGGGTGAAGCAGAAGAAGCAGAAGAAGGAGAAGGAGAGGGTGAAGTCTGGAGGGTGAATCAGAAGAAGTCGAAGAAGGAGAAGGAGAAGGTGAAGTCAGGAGGGTGAAGCAGAAGAAGCAGAAGAAGGAGAAGGAGAAGGTGAAGTCTGGAGGGTGAAGCAGAAGAAGCAGAAGAAGGAGAAGGAGAAGGTGAAGTCTGGAGGGTGAATCAGAAGAAGCAGAAGAAGGAGAAGGAGAAGGTGAAGTCTGGAGGGTGAATCAGAAGAAGCAGAAGAAGGAGAAGGAGAAGGTGAAGTCAGGAGGGTGAATCAGAAGAAGCAGAAGAAGGAGAAGGAGAAGGTGAATTTAGGAGGGTGAATCAGAAGAAGCAGAAGAAGGAGAAGGAGCAGGTGAAGTCAGGGGGGTGTAGCAGAAGAAGTAGAAGAAGGAGAAGGAGAAGGTGAAGTCAGGACGGTGAAGCAGAAGAAGCAGAAGAAGGAGAAGGAGAAGGTGAAGCCTGGAGGGCGCAGCAGAAGAAGCAGAAGAAGGAGAAGGAGAAGGTGAAGTCTGGAGTGTGAAGCAGAAGAAGCAGAAGAAGGAGAAGGAGAAGGTGAAGTCTGGAGGGTGAAGCAGAAGAAACAGAAGAAGGAGAAGGAGAAGGTGAAGACTGGAGGGTGAATCAGAAGAAGTAGAAGAAGGAGAAGGAGAAGGTGAAGTCTGGAGGGTGAATCAGAAGAAGTAGAAGAAGGAGAAGGAGAAGTTGAAGTCTGGAGGGTGAATCAGAAGAAGCAGAAGAAGGAGAAGGAGAAGGTGAAGTCTGGAGGGTGAATCAGAAGAAGCAGAAGAAGGAGAAGGAGAAGATGAAGTCTGGAGGGTGAATCAGAAGAAGTAGAAGAAGGAGAAGGAGAAGGTGAAGTCTGGAGGGTGAATCAGAACAAGTAGAAGAAGGAGAAGGAGAAGATGAAGTCTGGAGGGTGAATCAGAAGAAAGAGAAGAAGGAGAAGGAGAAGGTGAAGTCTGGAGGGTGAATCAGAAGAAGTAGAAGAAGGAGAAGGAGAAGGTGTAGTCTGGAGGGTGAATCAGAAGAAGTAGACGAAGGAGAAGGAGAAGGTGAAGTCTGGAGGGTGAATCAGAAGAAGCAGAAGAAGGAGAAGGAGAAGGTGAAGTCTGGAGGGTGAATCAGAAGAAGTAGAAGAAGGAGAAGGAGAAGGTGAAGTCTGGAGGGTGAATCAGAAGAAGCAGAAGAAAGAGAAGGAGAAGGTGAAGTCTGGAGGGTGAATCAGAAGAAGTAGAAGAAGGAGAAGGAGAAGGTGAAGTCTGGAGGGTGAATCAGAAGAAGCAGAAGAAGGAGAAGGAGAAGGTGAAGTCTGGAGGGTGAATCAGAAGAAGCAGAAGAAGGAGAAGGAAAAGGTGAAGTCTGGAGGGTGAATCAGAAGAAGCAGAAGAAGGAGAAGGAGAAGGTGAAGTCTGGAGGGTGAATCAGAAGAAGCAGAATAAGGAGAAGGAGAAGGTGAAGTCTGGAGGGTGAATCAGAAGAAGCAGAAGAAGGAGAAGGAGAAGGTGAAGTCTGGAGGGTGAATCAGAAGAAGTAGAAGAAGGAGAAGGAGAAGGTGAAGTCTGGAGGCTGAAGCAGAAGAAGTAGAAGAAGGAGAAGGAGAAGGTGAAGTCAGGAGGGTGAATCAGAAGAAGCAGAAGAAGGAGAAGGAGAAGGTGAAGTCTGGAGGGTGAATCAGAAGAATCAGAAGAAGGAGAAGGAGAAGATGAAGTCTGGAGGGTGAATCAGAAGAAGCAGAAGAAAGAGAAGGAGAAGGTGAAGTCTGGAGGGTGAAGCAGAAGAAACAGAAGAAGGAGAAGGAGTAGGTGAAGACTGGAGGGTGAATCAGAAGAAGTAGAAGAAGGAGAAGGAGAAGGTGAAGTCTGGAGGGTGAATCAGACGAAGTAGAAGAAGGAGAAGGAGAAGGTGAAGTCTGGAGGGTGAATCAGAAGAAGCAGAAGAAGGAGAAGGAGAAGGTGAAGTTAGGAGGGTGAATCAGAAGAAGCAGAAGAAGGAGAAGGAGCAGGTGAAGTCAGGGGGGTGAAGCAGAAGAAGTAGAAGAAGGAGAAGGAGAAGGTGAAGTCAGGACGGTGAAGCAGAAGAAGCAGAAGAAGGAGAAGGAGAAGGTGAAGTCTGGAGGGTGAAGCAGAAGAAGCAGAAGAAGGAGAAGGAGAGGGTGAAGTCTGGAGGGTGAATCAGAAGAAGTAGAAGAAGGAGAAGGAGAAGGTGAAGTCAGGAGAGTGAAGCAGAAGAAGCAGAAGAAGGAGAAGGAGAAGGTGAAGTCTGGAGGGCGAAGCAGAAGAAGCAGAAGAAGGAGAAGGAGAAGGTGAAGTCTGGAGGGTGAAGCAGAAGAAGCAGAAGAAGGAGAAGGATAAGGTGAAGTCAGGAGGGTGAAGCAGAAGAAGCAGAAGAAGGAGAAGGAGAAGGTGAAGTCTGGTGGGTGAAGCAGAAGAAGCAGAAGAAGGAGAAGGAGAAGGTGAAGTCTGGAGGGTGAAGCAGAAGAAGCAGAAGAAGGAGAAGGAGAAGGTGAAGTCAGGAGGGTGGATCAGAAGAAGTAGAAGAAGGAGAAGGAGAAGGTGAAGTCTGGAGGGTGAATCAGAAGAAGCAGAAGAAGGAGAAGGAGAAGGTGAAGTCAGGAGAGTGAAGCAGAAGAAGCAGAAGAAGGAGAAGGAGAAGGTGAAGTCTGGAGGGCGAAGCAGAAGAAGCAGAAGAAGGAGAAGGAGAAGGTGAAGTCTGGAGGGTGAAGCAGAAGAAGCAGAAGAAGGAGAAGGAGTAGGTGAAGTCTGGAGGGTGAATCAGAAGAAGTAGAAGAAGGAGAAGGAGAAGGTGAAGTCAGGAGGGTGAAGCAGAAGAAGCAGAAGAAGGAGAAGATGAAGGTGAAGTCTGGAGGGTGAAGCAGAAGAAGCAGAAGAAGGAGAAGGAGAAGGTGAAGTCTGGAGGGTGAATCAGAAGAAGCAGAAGAAGGAGAAGGAGAAGGTGAAGTCTGGAGGGAGAATCAGAAGAAGCAGAAGAAGGAGAAGGAGAAGGTGAAGTCAGGAGGGTGAATCAGAAGAAGCAGAAGAAGGAGAAGGAGAAGGTGAATTTAGGAGGGTGAATCAGAAGAAGCAGAAGAAGGAGAAGGAGCAGGTGAAGTCAGGGGGGTGTAGCAGAAGAAGTAGAAGAAGGAGAAGGAGAAGGTGAAGTCAGGACGGTGAAGCAGAAGAAGCAGAAGAAGGAGAAGGAGAAGGTGAAGTCTGGAGGGTGAATCAGAAGAATCAGAAGAAGGAGAAGGAGAAGATGAAGTCTGGAGGGTGAATCAGAAGAAGCAGAAGAAAGAGAAGGAGAAGGTGAAGTCTGGAGGGTGAAGCAGAAGAAACAGAAGAAGGAGAAGGAGTAGGTGAAGACTGGAGGGTGAATCAGAAGAAGTAGAAGAAGGAGAAGGAGAAGGTGAAGTCTGGAGGGTGAATCAGACGAAGTAGAAGAAGGAGAAGGAGAAGGTGAAGTCTGGAGGGTGAATCAGAAGAAGCAGAAGAAGGAGAAGGAGAAGGTGAAGTTAGGAGGGTGAATCAGAAGAAGCAGAAGAAGGAGAAGGAGCAGGTGAAGTCAGGGGGGTGAAGCAGAAGAAGTAGAAGAAGGAGAAGGAGAAGGTGAAGTCAGGACGGTGAAGCAGAAGAAGCAGAAGAAGGAGAAGGAGAAGGTGAAGTCTGGAGGGTGAAGCAGAAGAAGCAGAAGAAGGAGAAGGAGAGGGTGAAGTCTGGAGGGTGAATCAGAAGAAGTAGAAGAAGGAGAAGGAGAAGGTGAAGTCAGGAGAGTGAAGCAGAAGAAGCAGAAGAAGGAGAAGGAGAAGGTGAAGTCTGGAGGGCGAAGCAGAAGAAGCAGAAGAAGGAGAAGGAGAAGGTGAAGTCTGGAGGGTGAAGCAGAAGAAGCAGAAGAAGGAGAAGGATAAGGTGAAGTCAGGAGGGTGAAGCAGAAGAAGCAGAAGAAGGAGAAGGAGAAGGTGAAGTCTGGTGGGTGAAGCAGAAGAAGCAGAAGAAGGAGAAGGAGAAGGTGAAGTCTGGAGGGTGGATCAGAAGAAGTAGAAGAAGGAGAAGGAGAAGGTGAAGTCTGGAGGGTGAATCAGAAGAAGCAGAAGAAGGAGAAGGAGAAGGTGAAGTCAGGAGAGTGAAGCAGAAGAAGCAGAAGAAGGAGAAGGAGAAGGTGAAGTCTGGAGGGCGAAGCAGAAGAAGCAGAAGAAGGAGAAGGAGAAGGTGAAGTCTGGAGGGTGAAGCAGAAGAAGCAGAAGAAGGAGAAGGAGTAGGTGAAGTCTGGAGGGTGAATCAGAAGAAGTAGAAGAAGGAGAAGGAGAAGGTGAAGTCAGGAGGGTGAAGCAGAAGAAGCAGAAGAAGGAGAAGGAGAAGGTGAAGTCAGGAGAGTGAAGCAGAAGAAGCAGAAGAAGGAGAAGGAGAAGGTGAAGTCTGGAGGGCGAAGCAGAAGAAGCAGAAGAAGGAGAAGGAGAAGGTGAAGTCTGGAGGGTGAAGCAGAAGAAGCAGAAGAAGGAGAAGGAGTAGGTGAAGTCTGGAGGGTGAATCAGAAGAAGTAGAAGAAGGAGAAGGAGAAGGTGAAGTCAGGAGGGTGAAGCAGAAGAAGCAGAAGAAGGAGAAGATGAAGGTGAAGTCTGGAGGGTGAAGCAGAAGAAGCAGAAGAAGGAGAAGGAGAAGGTGAAGTCTGGAGGGTGAATCAGAAGAAGCAGAAGAAGGAGAAGGAGAAGGTGAAGTCTGGAGGGAGAATCAGAAGAAGCAGAAGAAGGAGAAGGAGAAGGTGAAGTCAGGAGGGTGAATCAGAAGAAGGAGAAGGAGAAGGTGAATTTAGGAGGGTGAATCAGAAGAAGCAGAAGAAGGAGAAGGAGCAGGTGAAGTCAGGGGGGTGTAGCAGAAGAAGTAGAAGAAGGAGAAGGAGAAGGTGAAGTCAGGACGGTGAAGCAGAAGAAGCAGAAGAAGGAGAAGGAGAAGGTGAAGCCTGGAGGGCGCAGCAGAAGAAGCAGAAGAAGGAGAAGGAGAAGGTGAAGTCTGGAGTGTGAAGCAGAAGAAGCAGAAGAAGGAGAAGGAGAAGGTGAAGTCTGGAGGGTGAAGCAGAAGAAACAGAAGAAGGAGAAGGAGAAGGTGAAGACTGGAGGGTGAATCAGAAGAAGTAGAAGAAGGAGAAGGAGAAGGTGAAGTCTGGAGGGTGAATCAGAAGAAGTAGAAGAAGGAGAAGGAGAAGTTGAAGTCTGGAGGGTGAATCAGAAGAAGCAGAAGAAGGAGAAGTAGAAGGTGAAGTCTGGAGGGTGAATCAGAAGAAGCAGAAGAAGGAGAAGGAGAAGATGAAGTCTGGAGGGTGCATCAGAAGAAGTAGAAGAAGGAGAAGGAGAAGGTGAAGTCTGGAGGGTGAATCAGAAGAAGTAGAAGAAGGAGAAGGAGAAGATGAAGTCTGGAGGGTGAATCAGAAGAAGCAGAAGAAGGAGAAGGAGAAGGTGAAGTCTGGAGGGTGAATCAGAAGAAGTAGAAGAAGGAGAAGGAGAAGGTGAAGTCTGGAGGGTGAATCAGAAGAAGCAGAAGAAGGAGAAGGAGAAGGTGAAGTCTGGAGGGTGAATCAGAAGAAGCAGAAGAAGGAGAAGGAGAAGGTGAAGTCTGGAGGGTGAATCAGAAGAAGCAGAAGAAGGAGAAGGAGAAGGTGAAGTCTGGAGGGTGAATCAGAAGAAGTAGAAGAAGGAGAAGGTGAAGTCTGTAGGGTGAATCAGAAGAAGTAGAAGAAGGAGAAGGAGAAGGTGAAGTCTGGAGGGTGAATCAGAAGAAGTAGAAGAAGGAGAAGGAGAAGGTGAAGTCTGGAGGGTGAAGCAGAAGAAGTAGATGACGGAGAAGGAGAAGGTGAAGTCAGGAGGGTGAATCAGAAGAAGTAGAAGAAGGAGAAGGAGAAGGTGAGGTCTGGAGGGTGAATCAGAAGAAGCAGAAGAAGGAGAAGGAGAAGGTGAAGTCTGGAGGGTGAATCAGAAGAATCAGAAGAAGGAGAAGGAGAAGGTGAAGTCTGGAGGGTGAATCAGAAGAAGCAGAAGAAAGAGAAGGAGAAGGTGAAGTCTGGAGGGTGAAGCAGAAGAAACAGAAGAAGGAGAAGGAGAAGGTGAAGACTGGAGGGGGAATCAGAAGAATTAGAAGAAGGAGAAGGATAAGGTGAAGTCTGGAGGGTGAATCAGAAGAAGTAGAAGAAGGAGAAGGAGAAGGTGAAGTCTGGAGGGTGAATCAGAAGAAGCAGAAGAAGGAGAAGGAGAAGGTGAAGTCTGGAGGGTGAATCAGAAGAAGGAGAAGAAGGAGAAGGAGAAGATGAAGTCTGGAGGGTGAATCAGAAGAAGTAGAAGAAGGAGAAGGAGAAGGTGAAGTCTGGAGGGTGAATCAGAAGAAGTAGAAGAAGGAGAAGGAGAATGTGTAGTCTGCAGGGTGAATCAGAAGAAGTAGACGAAGGAGAAGGAGAAGGTGAAGTCTGGAGGGTGAATCAGAAGAAGCAGAAGAAGGAGAAGGAGAAGGTGAAGTCTGGAGGGTGAATCAGAAGAAGTAGAAGAAGGAGAAGGAGAAGGTGAAGTCTGGAGGGTGAATCAGAAGAAGCAGAAGAAGGAGAAGGAGAGGGTGAAGTCTGGAGGGTGAATCAGAAGAAGCAGAAGAAGGAGAATGAGAAGGTGAAGTCTGGAGGGTGAAACAGAAGAAGCAGAATAAGGAGAAGGAGAAGGTGAAGTCTGGAGGGTGAATCAGAAGAAGCAGAAGAAGGAGAAGGAGAAGGTGAAGTCTGGAGGGTGAATCAGAAGAAGTAGAAGAAGGAGAAGGAGAAGGTGAAGTCTGGAGGGTGAAGCAGAAGAAGCAGAAGAAGGAGAAGGAGAAGGTGAAGTCAGGAGGGTGAATCAGAAGACGTTGAAGAAGGAGAAGGAGAAGGTGAAGTCAGGAGGGTGAATCAGAAGAAGCAGAAGAAGGAGAAGGAGAAGGTGAAGTCTGGAGGGTGAATCAGAAGAATCAGAAGAAGGAGAAGGAGAAGATGAAGTCTGGAGGGTGAATCAGAAGAAGCAGAAGAAAGAGAAGGAGAAGGTGAAGTCTGGAGGGTGAAGCAGAAGAAACAGAAGAAGGAGAAGGAGAAGGTGAAGACTGGAGGGTGAATCAGAAGAAGTAGAAGAAGGAGAAGGAGAAGGTGAAGTCTGGAGGGTGAATCAGAAGAAGTAGAAGAAGGAGAAGGAGAAGTTGAAGTCTGGAGGGTGAATCAGAAGAAGCAGAAGAAGGAGAAGGAGAAGGTGAAGTCTGGAGGGTGAATCAGAAGAAGCAGAAGAAGGAGAAGGAGAAGATGAAGTCTGGAGGGTGAATCAGAAGAAGTAGAAGAAGGAGAAGGAGAAGGTGAAATCTGGAGGGTGAATCAGAAGAAGTAGAAGAAGGAGAATGAGAAGATGAAGTCTGGAGGGTGAATCAGAAGAAACAGAAGAAGGAGAAGGAGAAGGTGAAGTCTGGAGGGTGAATCAGAAGAAGTAGAAGAAGGAGAAGGAGAAGGTGTAGTCTGGAGGGTGAATCAGAAGAAGTAGACGATGGAGAAGGAGAAGGTGAAGTCTGGAGAGTGAATCAGAAGAAGCAGAAGAAGGAGAAGGAGAAGGTGAAGTCTGGAGGGTGAATCAGAAGAAGTAGAAGAAGGAGAAGGAGAAGGTGAAGTCTGGAGGGTGAATCAGAAGAAGCAGAAGAAGGAGAAGGAGAAGGTGAAGTCTGGAGGGTGAATCAGAAGAAGCAGAAGAAGGAGAAGGAGAAGGTGAAGTCTGGAGGGTGAATCAGAAGAAGCAGAATAAGGAGAAGGAGAAGGTGAAGTCTGGAGGGTGAATCAGAAGAAAGAGAAGAAGGAGAAGGAGAAGGTGAAGTCTGGAGGGTGAATCAGAAGAAGTAGAAGAAGGAGAAGGAGAAGGTGTAGTCTGGAGGGTGAATCAGAAGAAGTAGACGAAGGAGAAGGAGAAGGTGAAGTCTGGAGGGTGAATCAGAAGAAGCAGAAGAAGGAGAAGGAGAAGGTGAAGTCTGGAGGGTGAATCAGAAGAAGTAGAAGAAGGAGAAGGAGAAGGTGAAGTCTGGAGGGTGAATCAGAAGAAGCAGAATAAGGAGAAGGAGAAGGTGAAGTCTGGAGGGTGAATCAGAAGAAGCAGAAGAAGGAGAAGGAGAAGATGAAGTCTGGAGGGTGAATCAGAAGAAGTAGAAGAAGGAGAAGGAGAAGGTGAAGTCTGGAGGGTGAATCAGAAGAAGTAGAAGAAGGAGAAGGAGAAGATGAAGTCTGGAGGGTGAATCAGAAGAAAGAGAAGAAGGAGAAGGAGAAGGTGAAGTCTGGAGGGTGAATCAGAAGAAGTAGAAGAAGGAGAAGGAGAAGGTGTAGTCTGGAGGGTGAATCAGAAGAAGTAGACGAAGGAGAAGGAGAAGGTGAAGTCTGGAGGGTGAATCAGAAGAAGCAGAAGAAGGAGAAGGAGAAGGTGAAGTCTGGATGGTGAATCAGAAGAAGTAGAAGAAGGAGAAGGAGAAGGTGAAGTCTGGAGGGTGAATCAGAAGAAGCAGAAGAAGGAGAAGGAGAAGGTGAAGTCTGGAGGGTGAATCAGAAGAAGCAGAAGAAGGAGAAGGAGAAGGTGAAGTCTGGAGGGTGAATCAGAAGAAGCAGAATAAGGAGAAGGAGAAGGTGAAGTCTGGAGGGTGAATCAGAAGAAGCAGAAGAAGGAGAAGGAGAAGGTGAAGTCTGGAGGGTGAATCAGAAGAAGTAGAAGAAGGAGAAGGAGAAGGTGAAGTCTGGAGGGTGAATCAGAAGAAGTAGAAGAAGGAGAAGGAGAAGGTGAAGTCTGGAGGGTGAATCAGAAGAAGTAGAAGAAGGAGAAGGAGAAGGTGAAGTCTGGAGGGTGAAGCAGAAGAAGTAGATGAAGGAGAAGGAGAAGGTGAAGTCAGGAGGGTGAATCAGAAGAAGTAGAAGAAGGAGAAGGAGAAGGTGAGGTCTGGAGGGTGAATCAGAAGAAGCAGAAGAAGGAGAAGTAGAAGGTGAAGTCTGGAGGGTGAATCAGAAGAATCAGAAGAAGGAGAAGGAGAAGGTGAAGTCTGGAGGGTGAATCAGAAGAAGCTGAAGAAAGAGAAGGAGAAGGTGAAGTCTGGAGGGTGAAGCAGAAGAAACAGAAGAAGGAGAAGGAGAAGGTGAAGACTGGAGGGTGAATCAGAAGAAGTAGAAGAAGGAGAAGGAGAAGGTGAAGTCTGGAGGGTGAATGAGAAGAAGTAGAAGAAGGAGAAGGAGAAGGTGAAGTCTGGAGGGTGAATCAGAAGAAGCAGAAGAAGGAGAAGGAGAAGGTGAAGTCTGGAGGGTGAATCAGAAGAAGGAGAAGAAGGAGAAGGAGAAGATGAAGTCTGGAGGGTGAATCAGAAGAAGTAGAAGAAGGAGAAGGAGAAGGTGAAGTCTGGAGGGTGAATCAGAAGAAGTAGAAGAAGGAGAAGGAGAAGGTGTAGTCTGGAGGGTGAATCAGAAGAAGTAGACGAAGGAGAAGGAGAAGGTGAAGTCTGGAGGGTGAATCAGAAGAAGCAGAAGAAGTAGAAGGAGAAGGTGAAGTCTGGAGGGTGAAGCAGAAGAAGTAGATGAAGGAGAAGGAGAAGGTGAAGTCAGGAGGGTGAATCAGAAGAAGTAGAAGAAGGAGAAGGAGAAGGTGAGGTCTGGAGGGTGAATCAGAAGAAGCAGAAGAAGGAGAAGGAGGAGGTGAAGTCTGGAGGGTGAATCAGAAGAATCAGAAGAAGGAGAAGGAGAAGGTGAAGTCTGGAGGGTGAATCAGAAGAAGCAGAAGAAAGAGAAGGAGAAGGTGAAGTCTGGAGGGTGAAGCAGAAGAAACAGAAGAAGGAGAAGGAGAAGGTGAAGACTGGAGGGTGAATCAGAAGAAGTAGAAGAAGGAGAAGGAGAAGGTGAAGTCTGGAGGGTGAATCAGAAGAAGTAGAAGAAGGAGAAGGAGAAGGTGAAGTCTGGAGGGTGAATCAGAAGAAGCAGAAGAAGGAGAAGGAGAAGGTGAAGTCTGGAGGGTGAATCAGAAGAAGGAGAAGAAGGAGAAGGAGAAGATGAAGTCTGGAGGGTGAATCAGAAGAAGTAGAAGAAGGAGAAGGAGAAGGTGAAGTCTGGAGGGTGAATCAGAAGAAGTAGAAGAAGGAGAAGGAGAAGGTGTAGTCTGCAGGGTGAATCAGAAGAAGTAGACGAAGGAGAAGGAGAAGGTGAAGTCTGGAGGGTGAATCAGAAGAAGCAGAAGAAGGAGAAGGAGAAGGTGAAGTCTGGAGGGTGAATCAGAAGAAGTAGAAG
The DNA here is from genome assembly GCF_052327205.1 of Somniosus microcephalus. Lineage (NCBI taxonomy): Eukaryota > Metazoa > Chordata > Chondrichthyes > Squaliformes > Somniosidae > Somniosus > Somniosus microcephalus. Next base: position 30,071 of record NW_028225393.1, on the reverse strand, counting down.
AAGGAGAAGGAGAAGGTGAAGTCTGGAGGGTGAATCAGAAGAAGCAGAAGAAGGAGAAGGAGAAGGTGAAGTCTGGAGGGTGAATCAGAAGAAGCAGAAGAAGGAGAAGGAGAAGGTGAAGTCTGGAGTGTGAAACAGAAGAAGCAGAATAAGGAGAAGGAGAAGGTGAAGTCTGGAGGGTGAATCAGAAGAAGCAGAAGAAGGAGAAGGAGAAGGTGAAGTCTGGAGGGTGAATCAGAAGAAGTAGAAGAAGGAGAAGGAGAAGGTGAAGTCTGGAGGGTGAATCAGAAGAAGTAGAAGAAGGAGAAGGAGAAGGTGAGGTCTGGAGGGTGAATCAGAAGAAGCAGAAGAAGGAGAAGTAGAAGGTGAAGTCTGGAGGGTGAATCAGAAGAATCAGAAGAAGGAGAAGGAGAAGGTGAAGTCTGGAGGGTGAATCAGAAGAAGCTGAAGAAAGAGAAGGAGAAGGTGAAGTCTGGAGGGTGAAGCAGAAGAAACAGAAGAAGGAGAAGGAGAAGGTGAAGACTGGAGGGTGAATCAGAAGAAGCAGAAGAAGGAGAAGGAGAAGATGAAGTCTGGAGGGTGAATCAGAAGAAGTAGAAGAAGGAGAAGGAGAAGGTGAAGTCTGGAGGGTGAATCAGAAGAAGTAGAAGAAGGAGAAGGAGAAGATGAAGTCTGGAGGGTGAATCAGAAGAAAGAGAAGAAGGAGAAGGAGAAGGTGAAGTCTGGAGGGTGAATCAGAAGAAGTAGAAGAAGGAGAAGGAGAAGGTGTAGTCTGGAGGGTGAATCAGAAGAAGTAGACGAAGGAGAAGGAGAAGGTGAAGTCTGGAGGGTGAATCAGAAGAAGCAGAAGAAGGAGAAGGAGAAGGTGAAGTCTGGATGGTGAATCAGAAGAAGTAGAAGAAGGAGAAGGATAAGGTGAAGTCAGGAGGGTGAAGCAGAAGAAGCAGAAGAAGGAGAAGGAGAAGGTGAAGTCTGGTGGGTGAAGCAGAAGAAGCAGAAGAAGGAGAAGGAGAAGGTGAAGTCTGGAGGGTGAAGCAGAAGAAGCAGAAGAAGGAGAAGGAGAAGGTGAAGTCAGGAGGGTGGATCAGAAGAAGTAGAAGAAGGAGAAGGAGAAGGTGAAGTCTGGAGGGTGAATCAGAAGAAGCAGAAGAAGGAGAAGGAGAAGGTGAAGTCTGGAGGGCGCAGCAGAAGAAGCAGAAGAAGGAGAAAGAGAAGGTGAAGTCTGGAGGGTGAAGCAGAAGAAGCAGAAGAAGGAGAAGGAGAGGGTGAAGTCTGGAGGGTGAATCAGAAGAAGTAGAAGAAGGAGAAGGAGAAGGTGAAGTCAGGAGAGTGAAGCAGAAGAAGCAGAAGAAGGAGAAGGAGAAGGTGAAGTCTGGAGGGCGAAGCAGAAGAAGCAGAAGAAGGAGAAGGTGAAGTCTGGAGGGTGAAGCAGAAGAAGCAGAAGAAGGAGAAGGAGTAGGTGAAGTCTGGAGGGTGAATCAGAAGAAGTAGAAGAAGGAGAAGGAGAAGGTGATGTCAGGAGGGTGAAGCAGAAGACGCAGAAGAAGGAGAAGGAGAAGGTGAAGTCTGGAGGGTGAAGCAGAAGAAGCAGAAGAAGGAGAAGGAGAAGGTGAAGTCTGGAGGGTGAATCAGAAGAAGCAGAAGAAGGAGAAGGAGAAGGTGAAGTCTGGAGGGTGAATCAGAAGAAGCAGAAGAAGGAGAAGGAGAAGGTGAAGTCAGGAGGGTGAATCAGAAGAAGCAGAAGAAGGAGAAGGAGAAGGTGAATTTAGGAGGGTGAATCAGAAGAAGCAGAAGAAGGAGAAGGAGCAGGTGAAGTCAGGGGGGTGTAGCAGAAGAAGTAGAAGAAGGAGAAGGAGAAGGTGAAGTCAGGACGGTGAAGCAGAAGAAGCAGAAGAAGGAGAAGGAGAAGGTGAAGCCTGGAGGGCGCAGCAGAAGAAGCAGAAGAAGGAGAAGGAGAAGGTGAAGTCTGGAGTGTGAATCAGAAGAAGCAGAAGAAGGAGAAGGAGAAGGTGAAGTCTGGAGGGTGAAGCAGAAGAAACAGAAGAAGGAGAAGGAGAAGGTGAAGACTGGAGGGTGAATCAGAAGAAGTAGAAGAAGGAGAAGGAGAAGGTGAAGTCTGGAGGGTGAATCAGAAGAAGTAGAAGAAGGAGAAGGAGAAGTTGAAGTCTGGAGGGTGAATCAGAAGAAGCAGAAGAAGGAGAAGGAGAAGGTGAAGTCTGGAGGGTGAATCAGAAGAAGCAGAAGAAGGAGAAGGAGAAGATGAAGTCTGGAGGGTGAATCAGAAGAAGTAGAAGAAGGAGAAGGAGAAGGTGAAGTCTGGAGGGTGAATCAGAAGAAGTAGAAGAAGGAGAAGGAGAAGATGAAGTCTGGAGGGTGAATCAGAAGAAAGAGAAGAAGGAGAAGGAGAAGGTGAAGTCTGGAGGGTGAATCAGAAGAAGTAGAAGAAGGAGAAGGAGAAGGTGTAGTCTGGAGGGTGAATCAGAAGAAGTAGACGAAGGAGAAGGAGAAGGTGAAGTCTGGAGGGTGAATCAGAAGAAGCAGAAGAAGGAGAAGGAGAAGGTGAAGTCTGGATGGTGAATCAGAAGAAGTAGAAGAAGGAGAAGGAGAAGGTGAAGTCTGGAGGGTGAATCAGAAGAAGCAGAAGAAGGAGAAGGAGAAGGTGAAGTCTGGAGGGTGAATCAGAAGAAGCAGAAGAAGGAGAAGGAGAAGGTGAAGTCTGGAGGGTGAATCAGAAGAAGCAGAATAAGGAGAAGGAGAAGGTGAAGTCTGGAGGGTGAATCAGAAGAAGCAGAAGAAGGAGAAGGAGAAGGTGAAGTCTGGAGGGTGAATCAGAAGAAGTAGAAGAAGGAGAAGGAGAAGGTGAAGTCTGGAGGGTGAAGCAGAAGAAGCAGAAGAAGGAGAAGGAGTAGGTGAAGTCTGGAGGGTGAATCAGAAGAAGTAGAAGAAGGAGAAGGAGAAGGTGATGTCAGGAGGGTGAAGCAGAAGACGCAGAAGAAGGAGAAGGAGAAGGTGAAGTCTGGAGGGTGAAGCAGAAGAAGCAGAAGAAGGAGAAGGAGAAGGTGAAGTCTGGAGGGTGAATCAGAAGAAGCAGAAGAAGGAGAAGGAGAAGGTGAAGTCTGGAGGGTGAATCAGAAGAAGCAGAAGAAGGAGAAGGAGAAGGTGAAGTCAGGAGGGTGAATCAGAAGAAGCAGAAGAAGGAGAAGGAGAAGGTGAATTTAGGAGGGTGAATCAGAAGAAGCAGAAGAAGGAGAAGGAGCAGGTGAAGTCAGGGGGGTGTAGCAGAAGAAGTAGAAGAAGGAGAAGGAGAAGGTGAAGTCAGGACGGTGAAGCAGAAGAAGCAGAAGAAGGAGAAGGAGAAGGTGAAGCCTGGAGGGCGCAGCAGAAGAAGCAGAAGAAGGAGAAGGAGAAGGTGAAGTCTGGAGTGTGAATCAGAAGAAGCAGAAGAAGGAGAAGGAGAAGGTGAAGTCTGGAGGGTGAAGCAGAAGAAACAGAAGAAGGAGAAGGAGAAGGTGAAGACTGGAGGGTGAATCAGAAGAAGTAGAAGAAGGAGAAGGAGAAGGTGAAGTCTGGAGGGTGAATCAGAAGAAGTAGAAGAAGGAGAAGGAGAAGTTGAAGTCTGGAGGGTGAATCAGAAGAAGCAGAAGAAGGAGAAGGAGAAGGTGAAGTCTGGAGGGTGAATCAGAAGAAGCAGAAGAAGGAGAAGGAGAAGATGAAGTCTGGAGGGTGAATCAGAAGAAGTAGAAGAAGGAGAAGGAGAAGGTGAAGTCTGGAGGGTGAATCAGAAGAAGTAGAAGAAGGAGAAGGAGAAGATGAAGTCTGGAGGGTGAATCAGAAGAAAGAGAAGAAGGAGAAGGAGAAGGTGAAGTCTGGAGGGTGAATCAGAAGAAGTAGAAGAAGGAGAAGGAGAAGGTGTAGTCTGGAGGGTGAATCAGAAGAAGTAGACGAAGGAGAAGGAGAAGGTGAAGTCTGGAGGGTGAATCAGAAGAAGCAGAAGAAGGAGAAGGAGAAGGTGAAGTCTGGATGGTGAATCAGAAGAAGTAGAAGAAGGAGAAGGAGAAGGTGAAGTCTGGAGGGTGAATCAGAAGAAGCAGAAGAAGGAGAAGGAGAAGGTGAAGTCTGGAGGGTGAATCAGAAGAAGCAGAAGAAGGAGAAGGAGAAGGTGAAGTCTGGAGGGTGAATCAGAAGAAGCAGAATAAGGAGAAGGAGAAGGTGAAGTCTGGAGGGTGAATCAGAAGAAGCAGAAGAAGGAGAAGGAGAAGGTGAAGTCTGGAGGGTGAATCAGAAGAAGTAGAAGAAGGAGAAGGAGAAGGTGAAGTCTGGAGGGTGAATCAGAAGAAGTAGAAGAAGGAGAAGGAGAAGGTGAAGTCTGGAGGGTGAATCAGAAGAAGTAGAAGAAGGAGAAGGAGAAGGTGAAGTCTGGAGGGTGAAGCAGAAGAAGTAGATGAAGGAGAAGGAGAAGGTGAAGTCAGGAGGGTGAATCAGAAGAAGTAGAAGAAGGAGAAGGAGAAGGTGAGGTCTGGAGGGTGAATCAGAAGAAGCAGAAGAAGGAGAAGTAGAAGGTGAAGTCTGGAGGGTGAATCAGAAGAATCAGAAGAAGGAGAAGGAGAAGGTGAAGTCTGGAGGGTGAATCAGAAGAAGCTGAAGAAAGAGAAGGAGAAGGTGAAGTCTGGAGGGTGAAGCAGAAGAAACAGAAGAAGGAGAAGGAGAAGGTGAAGACTGAAGGGTGAATCAGAAGAAGTAGAAGAAGGAGAAGGAGAAGGTGAAGTCTGGAGGGTGAATGAGAAGAAGTAGAAGAAGGAGGAGAAGGTGAAGTCTGGAGGGTGAATCAGAAGAAGCAGAAGAAGGAGAAGGAGAAGGTGAAGTCTGGAGGGTGAATCAGAAGAAGGAGAAGAAGGAGAAGGAGAAGATGAAGTCTGGAGGGTGAATCAGAAGAAGTAGAAGAAGGAGAAGGAGAAGGTGAAGTCTGGAGGGTGAATCAGAAGAAGTAGAAGAAGGAGAAGGAGAAGGTGTAGTCTGGAGGGTGAATCAGAAGAAGTAGACGAAGGAGAAGGAGAAGGTGAAGTCTGGAGGGTGAATCAGAAGAAGCAGAAGAAGTAGAAGGAGAAGGTGAAGTCTGGAGGGTGAAGCAGAAGAAGTAGATGAAGGAGAAGGAGAAGGTGAAGTCAGGAGGGTGAATCAGAAGAAGTAGAAGAAGGAGAAGGAGAAGGTGAGGTCTGGAGGGTGAATCAGAAGAAGCAGAAGAAGGAGAAGGAGGAGGTGAAGTCTGGAGGGTGAATCAGAAGAATCAGAAGAAGGAGAAGGAGAAGGTGAAGTCTGGAGGGTGAATCAGAAGAAGCAGAAGAAAGAGAAGGAGAAGGTGAAGTCTGGAGGGTGAAGCAGAAGAAACAGAAGAAGGAGAAGGAGAAGGTGAAGACTGGAGGGTGAATCAGAAGAAGTAGAAGAAGGAGAAGGAGAAGGTGAAGTCTGGAGGGTGAATCAGAAGAAGTAGAAGAAGGAGAAGGAGAAGGTGAAGTCTGGAGGGTGAATCAGAAGAAGTAGAAGAAGGAGAAGGAGAAGGTGAAGTCTGGAGGGTGAATCAGAAGAAGTAGAAGAAGGAGAAGGAGAAGATGAAGTCTGGAGGGTGAATCAGAAGAAAGAGAAGAAGGAGAAGGAGAAGGTGAAGTCTGGAGGGTGAATCAGAAGAAGTAGAAGAAGGAGAAGGAGAAGGTGTAGTCTGGAGGGTGAATCAGAAGAAGTAGACGAAGGAGAAGGAGAAGGTGAAGTCTGGAGGGTGAATCAGAAGAAGCAGAAGAAGGAGAAGGAGAAGGTGAAGTCTGGATGGTGAATCAGAAGAAGTAGAAGAAGGAGAAGGAGAAGGTGAAGTCTGGAGGGTGAATCAGAAGAAGCAGAAGAAGGAGAAGGAGAAGGTGAAGTCTGGAGGGTGAATCAGAAGAAGCAGAAGAAGGAGAAGGAGAAGGTGAAGTCTGGAGGGTGAATCAGAAGAAGCAGAATAAGGAGAAGGAGAAGGTGAAGTCTGGAGGGTGAATCAGAAGAAGCAGAAGAAGGAGAAGGAGAAGGTGAAGTCTGGAGGGTGAATCAGAAGAAGTAGAAGAAGGAGAAGGAGAAGGTGAAGTCTGGAGGGTGAATCAGAAGAAGTAGAAGAAGGAGAAGGAGAAGGTGAAGTCTGGAGGGTGAATCAGAAGAAGTAGAAGAAGGAGAAGGAGAAGGTGAAGTCTGGAGGGTGAAGCAGAAGAAGTAGATGAAGGAGAAGGAGAAGGTGAAGTCAGGAGGGTGAATCAGAAGAAGTAGAAGAAGGAGAAGGAGAAGGTGAGGTCTGGAGGGTGAATCAGAAGAAGCAGAAGAAGGAGAAGTAGAAGGTGAAGTCTGGAGGGTGAATCAGAAGAATCAGAAGAAGGAGAAGGAGAAGGTGAAGTCTGGAGGGTGAATCAGAAGAAGCTGAAGAAAGAGAAGGAGAAGGTGAAGTCTGGAGGGTGAAGCAGAAGAAACAGAAGAAGGAGAAGGAGAAGGTGAAGACTGGAGGGTGAATCAGAAGAAGTAGAAGAAGGAGAAGGAGAAGGTGAAGTCTGGAGGGTGAATGAGAAGAAGTAGAAGAAGGAGAAGGAGAAGGTGAAGTCTGGAGGGTGAATCAGAAGAAGCAGAAGAAGGAGAAGGAGAAGGTGAAGTCTGGAGGGTGAATCAGAAGAAGGAGAAGAAGGAGAAGGAGAAGATGAAGTCTGGAGGGTGAATCAGAAGAAGTAGAAGAAGGAGAAGGAGAAGGTGAAGTCTGGAGGGTGAATCAGAAGAAGTAGAAGAAGGAGAAGGAGAAGGTGTAGTCTGGAGGGTGAATCAGAAGAAGTAGACGAAGGAGAAGGAGAAGGTGAAGTCTGGAGGGTGAATCAGAAGAAGCAGAAGAAGTAGAAGGAGAAGGTGAAGTCTGGAGGGTGAAGCAGAAGAAGTAGATGAAGGAGAAGGAGAAGGTGAAGTCAGGAGGGTGAATCAGAAGAAGTAGAAGAAGGAGAAGGAGAAGGTGAGGTCTGGAGGGTGAATCAGAAGAAGCAGAAGAAGGAGAAGGAGGAGGTGAAGTCTGGAGGGTGAATCAGAAGAATCAGAAGAAGGAGAAGGAGAAGGTGAAGTCTGGAGGGTGAATCAGAAGAAGCAGAAGAAAGAGAAGGAGAAGGTGAAGTCTGGAGGGTGAAGCAGAAGAAACAGAAGAAGGAGAAGGAGAAGGTGAAGACTGGAGGGTGAATCAGAAGAAGTAGAAGAAGGAGAAGGAGAAGGTGAAGTCTGGAGGGTGAATCAGAAGAAGTAGAAGAAGGAGAAGGAGAAGGTGAAGTCTGGAGGGTGAATCAGAAGAAGCAGAAGAAGGAGAAGGAGAAGGTGAAGTCTGGAGGGTGAATCAGAAGAAGGAGAAGAAGGAGAAGGAGAAGATGAAGTCTGGAGGGTGAATCAGAAGAAGTAGAAGAAGGAGAAGGAGAAGGTGAAGTCTGGAGGGTGAATCAGAAGAAGTAGAAGAAGGAGAAGGAGAAGGTGTAGTCTGCAGGGTGAATCAGAAGAAGTAGACGAAGGAGAAGGAGAAGGTGAAGTCTGGAGGGTGAATCAGAAGAAGCAGAAGAAGGAGAAGGAGAAGGTGAAGTCTGGAGGGTGAATCAGAAGAAGTAGAAGAAGGAGAAGGAGAAGGTGAAGTCTGGAGGGTGAATCAGAAGAAGCAGAAGAAGGAGAAGGAGAAGGTGAAGTCTGGAGGGTGAATCAGAAGAAGCAGAAGAAGGAGAAGGAGAAGGTGAAGTCTGGAGTGTGAAACAGAAGAAGCAGAATAAGGAGAAGGAGAAGGTGAAGTCTGGAGGGTGAATCAGAAGAAGCAGAAGAAGGAGAAGGAGAAGGTGAAGTCTGGAGGGTGAATCAGAAGAAGTAGAAGAAGGAGAAGGAGAAGGTGAAGTCTGGAGGGTGAATCAGAAGAAGTAGAAGAAGGAGAAGGAGAAGGTGAGGTCTGGAGGGTGAATCAGAAGAAGCAGAAGAAGGAGAAGTAGAAGGTGAAGTCTGGAGGGTGAATCAGAAGAATCAGAAGAAGGAGAAGGAGAAGGTGAAGTCTGGAGGGTGAATCAGAAGAAGCTGAAGAAAGAGAAGGAGAAGGTGAAGTCTGGAGGGTGAAGCAGAAGAAACAGAAGAAGGAGAAGGAGAAGGTGAAGACTGGAGGGTGAATCAGAAGAAGCAGAAGAAGGAGAAGGAGAAGATGAAGTCTGGAGGGTGAATCAGAAGAAGTAGAAGAAGGAGAAGGAGAAGGTGAAGTCTGGAGGGTGAATCAGAAGAAGTAGAAGAAGGAGAAGGAGAAGATGAAGTCTGGAGGGTGAATCAGAAGAAAGAGAAGAAGGAGAAGGAGAAGGTGAAGTCTGGAGGGTGAATCAGAAGAAGTAGAAGAAGGAGAAGGAGAAGGTGTAGTCTGGAGGGTGAATCAGAAGAAGTAGACGAAGGAGAAGGAGAAGGTGAAGTCTGGAGGGTGAATCAGAAGAAGCAGAAGAAGGAGAAGGAGAAGGTGAAGTCTGGATGGTGAATCAGAAGAAGTAGAAGAAGGAGAAGGATAAGGTGAAGTCAGGAGGGTGAAGCAGAAGAAGCAGAAGAAGGAGAAGGAGAAGGTGAAGTCTGGTGGGTGAAGCAGAAGAAGCAGAAGAAGGAGAAGGAGAAGGTGAAGTCTGGAGGGTGAAGCAGAAGAAGCAGAAGAAGGAGAAGGAGAAGGTGAAGTCAGGAGGGTGGATCAGAAGAAGTAGAAGAAGGAGAAGGAGAAGGTGAAGTCTGGAGGGTGAATCAGAAGAAGCAGAAGAAGGAGAAGGAGAAGGTGAAGTCTGGAGGGCGCAGCAGAAGAAGCAGAAGAAGGAGAAAGAGAAGGTGAAGTCTGGAGGGTGAAGCAGAAGAAGCAGAAGAAGGAGAAGGAGAGGGTGAAGTCTGGAGGGTGAATCAGAAGAAGTAGAAGAAGGAGAAGGAGAAGGTGAAGTCAGGAGAGTGAAGCAGAAGAAGCAGAAGAAGGAGAAGGAGAAGGTGAAGTCTGGAGGGCGAAGCAGAAGAAGCAGAAGAAGGAGAAGGTGAAGTCTGGAGGGTGAAGCAGAAGAAGCAGAAGAAGGAGAAGGAGTAGGTGAAGTCTGGAGGGTGAATCAGAAGAAGTAGAAGAAGGAGAAGGAGAAGGTGATGTCAGGAGGGTGAAGCAGAAGACGCAGAAGAAGGAGAAGGAGAAGGTGAAGTCTGGAGGGTGAAGCAGAAGAAGCAGAAGAAGGAGAAGGAGAAGGTGAAGTCTGGAGGGTGAATCAGAAGAAGCAGAAGAAGGAGAAGGAGAAGGTGAAGTCTGGAGGGTGAATCAGAAGAAGCAGAAGAAGGAGAAGGAGAAGGTGAAGTCAGGAGGGTGAATCAGAAGAAGCAGAAGAAGGAGAAGGAGAAGGTGAATTTAGGAGGGTGAATCAGAAGAAGCAGAAGAAGGAGAAGGAGCAGGTGAAGTCAGGGGGGTGTAGCAGAAGAAGTAGAAGAAGGAGAAGGAGAAGGTGAAGTCAGGACGGTGAAGCAGAAGAAGCAGAAGAAGGAGAAGGAGAAGGTGAAGCCTGGAGGGCGCAGCAGAAGAAGCAGAAGAAGGAGAAGGAGAAGGTGAAGTCTGGAGTGTGAATCAGAAGAAGCAGAAGAAGGAGAAGGAGAAGGTGAAGTCTGGAGGGTGAAGCAGAAGAAACAGAAGAAGGAGAAGGAGAAGGTGAAGACTGGAGGGTGAATCAGAAGAAGTAGAAGAAGGAGAAGGAGAAGGTGAAGTCTGGAGGGTGAATCAGAAGAAGTAGAAGAAGGAGAAGGAGAAGTTGAAGTCTGGAGGGTGAATCAGAAGAAGCAGAAGAAGGAGAAGGAGAAGGTGAAGTCTGGAGGGTGAATCAGAAGAAGCAGAAGAAGGAGAAGGAGAAGATGAAGTCTGGAGGGTGAATCAGAAGAAGTAGAAGAAGGAGAAGGAGAAGGTGAAGTCTGGAGGGTGAATCAGAAGAAGTAGAAGAAGGAGAAGGAGAAGATGAAGTCTGGAGGGTGAATCAGAAGAAAGAGAAGAAGGAGAAGGAGAAGGTGAAGTCTGGAGGGTGAATCAGAAGAAGTAGAAGAAGGAGAAGGAGAAGGTGTAGTCTGGAGGGTGAATCAGAAGAAGTAGACGAAGGAGAAGGAGAAGGTGAAGTCTGGAGGGTGAATCAGAAGAAGCAGAAGAAGGAGAAGGAGAAGGTGAAGTCTGGATGGTGAATCAGAAGAAGTAGAAGAAGGAGAAGGAGAAGGTGAAGTCTGGAGGGTGAATCAGAAGAAGCAGAAGAAGGAGAAGGAGAAGGTGAAGTCTGGAGGGTGAATCAGAAGAAGCAGAAGAAGGAGAAGGAGAAGGTGAAGTCTGGAGGGTGAATCAGAAGAAGCAGAATAAGGAGAAGGAGAAGGTGAAGTCTGGAGGGTGAATCAGAAGAAGCAGAAGAAGGAGAAGGAGAAGGTGAAGTCTGGAGGGTGAATCAGAAGAAGTAGAAGAAGGAGAAGGAGAAGGTGAAGTCTGGAGGGTGAATCAGAAGAAGTAGAAGAAGGAGAAGGAGAAGGTGAAGTCTGGAGGGTGAATCAGAAGAAGTAGAAGAAGGAGAAGGAGAAGGTGAAGTCTGGAGGGTGAAGCAGAAGAAGTAGATGAAGGAGAAGGAGAAGGTGAAGTCAGGAGGGTGAATCAGAAGAAGTAGAAGAAGGAGAAGGAGAAGGTGAGGTCTGGAGGGTGAATCAGAAGAAGCAGAAGAAGGAGAAGTAGAAGGTGAAGTCTGGAGGGTGAATCAGAAGAATCAGAAGAAGGAGAAGGAGAAGGTGAAGTCTGGAGGGTGAATCAGAAGAAGCTGAAGAAAGAGAAGGAGAAGGTGAAGTCTGGAGGGTGAAGCAGAAGAAACAGAAGAAGGAGAAGGAGAAGGTGAAGACTGAAGGGTGAATCAGAAGAAGTAGAAGAAGGAGAAGGAGAAGGTGAAGTCTGGAGGGTGAATGAGAAGAAGTAGAAGAAGGAGGAGAAGGTGAAGTCTGGAGGGTGAATCAGAAGAAGCAGAAGAAGGAGAAGGAGAAGGTGAAGTCTGGAGGGTGAATCAGAAGAAGGAGAAGAAGGAGAAGGAGAAGATGAAGTCTGGAGGGTGAATCAGAAGAAGTAGAAGAAGGAGAAGGAGAAGGTGAAGTCTGGAGGGTGAATCAGAAGAAGTAGAAGAAGGAGAAGGAGAAGGTGTAGTCTGGAGGGTGAATCAGAAGAAGTAGACGAAGGAGAAGGAGAAGGTGAAGTCTGGAGGGTGAATCAGAAGAAGCAGAAGAAGTAGAAGGAGAAGGTGAAGTCTGGAGGGTGAAGCAGAAGAAGTAGATGAAGGAGAAGGAGAAGGTGAAGTCAGGAGGGTGAATCAGAAGAAGTAGAAGAAGGAGAAGGAGAAGGTGAGGTCTGGAGGGTGAATCAGAAGAAGCAGAAGAAGGAGAAGGAGGAGGTGAAGTCTGGAGGGTGAATCAGAAGAATCAGAAGAAGGAGAAGGAGAAGGTGAAGTCTGGAGGGTGAATCAGAAGAAGCAGAAGAAAGAGAAGGAGAAGGTGAAGTCTGGAGGGTGAAGCAGAAGAAACAGAAGAAGGAGAAGGAGAAGGTGAAGACTGGAGGGTGAATCAGAAGAAGTAGAAGAAGGAGAAGGAGAAGGTGAAGTCTGGAGGGTGAATCAGAAGAAGTAGAAGAAGGAGAAGGAGAAGGTGAAGTCTGGAGGGTGAATCAGAAGAAGCAGAAGAAGGAGAAGGAGAAGGTGAAGTCTGGAGGGTGAATCAGAAGAAGGAGAAGAAGGAGAAGGAGAAGATGAAGTCTGGAGGGTGAATCAGAAGAAGTAGAAGAAGGAGAAGGAGAAGGTGAAGTCTGGAGGGTGAATCAGAAGAAGTAGAAGAAGGAGAAGGAGAAGGTGTAGTCTGCAGGGTGAATCAGAAGAAGTAGACGAAGGAGAAGGAGAAGGTGAAGTCTGGAGGGTGAATCAGAAGAAGCAGAAGAAGGAGAAGGAGAAGGTGAAGTCTGGAGGGTGAATCAGACGAAGTAGAAGAAGGAGAAGGAGAAGGTGAAGTCTGGAGGGTGAATCAGAAGAAGCAGAAGAAGGAGAAGGAGAAGGTGAAGTTAGGAGGGTGAATCAGAAGAAGCAGAAGAAGGAGAAGGAGCAGGTGAAGTCAGGGGGGTGAAGCAGAAGAAGTAGAAGAAGGAGAAGGAGAAGGTGAAGTCAGGACGGTGAAGCAGAAGAAGCAGAAGAAGGAGAAGGAGAAGGTGAAGTCTGGAGGGTGAAGCAGAAGAAGCAGAAGAAGGAGAAGGAGAGGGTGAAGTCTGGAGGGTGAATCAGAAGAAGTAGAAGAAGGAGAAGGAGAAGGTGAAGTCAGGAGAGTGAAGCAGAAGAAGCAGAAGAAGGAGAAGGAGAAGGTGAAGTCTGGAGGGCGAAGCAGAAGAAGCAGAAGAAGGAGAAGGAGAAGGTGAAGTCTGGAGGGTGAAGCAGAAGAAGCAGAAGAAGGAGAAGGAGTAGGTGAAGTCTGGAGGGTGAATCAGAAGAAGTAGAAGAAGGAGAAGGAGAAGGTGAAGTCTGGAGGGTGAATCAGAAGAAGCAGAATAAGGAGAAGGAGAAGGTGAAGTCTGGAGGGTGAATCAGAAGAAGCAGAAGAAGGAGAAGGAGAAGGTGAAGTCTGGAGGGTGAATCAGAAGAAGTAGAAGAAGGAGAAGGAGAAGGTGAAGTCTGGAGGGTGAATCAGAAGAAGTAGAAGAAGGAGAAGGAGAAGGTGAAGTCTGGAGGGTGAAGCAGAAGAAGTAGATGAAGGAGAAGGAGAAGGTGAAGTCAGGAGGGTGAATCAGAAGAAGTAGAAGAAGGAGAAGGAGAAGGTGAGGTCTGGAGGGTGAATCAGAAGAAGCAGAAGAAGGAGAAGTAGAAGGTGAAGTCTGGAGGGTGAATCAGAAGAATCAGAAGAAGGAGAAGGAGAAGGTGAAGTCTGGAGGGTGAATCAGAAGAAGCTGAAGAAAGAGAAGGAGAAGGTGAAGTCTGGAGGGTGAAGCAGAAGAAACAGAAGAAGGAGAAGGAGAAGGTGAAGACTGGAGGGTGAATCAGAAGAAGTAGAAGAAGGAGAAGGAGAAGGTGAAGTCTGGAGGGTGAATGAGAAGAAGTAGAAGAAGGAGAAGGAGAAGGTGAAGTCTGGAGGGTGAATCAGAAGAAGCAGAAGAAGGAGAAGGAGAAGGTGAAGTCTGGAGGGTGAATCAGAAGAAGGAGAAGAAGGAGAAGGAGAAGATGAAGTCTGGAGGGTGAATCAGAAGAAGTAGAAGAAGGAGAAGGAGAAGGTGAAGTCTGGAGGGTGAATCAGAAGAAGTAGAAGAAGGAGAAGGAGAAGGTGTAGTCTGGAGGGTGAATCAGAAGAAGTAGACGAAGGAGAAGGAGAAGGTGAAGTCTGGAGGGTGAATCAGAAGAAGCAGAAGAAGTAGAAGGAGAAGGTGAAGTCTGGAGGGTGAAGCAGAAGAAGTAGATGAAGGAGAAGGAGAAGGTGAAGTCAGGAGGGTGAATCAGAAGAAGTAGAAGAAGGAGAAGGAGAAGGTGAGGTCTGGAGGGTGAATCAGAAGAAGCAGAAGAAGGAGAAGGAGGAGGTGAAGTCTGGAGGGTGAATCAGAAGAATCAGAAGAAGGAGAAGGAGAAGGTGAAGTCTGGAGGGTGAATCAGAAGAAGCAGAAGAAAGAGAAGGAGAAGGTGAAGTCTGGAGGGTGAAGCAGAAGAAACAGAAGAAGGAGAAGGAGAAGGTGAAGACTGGAGGGTGAATCAGAAGAAGTAGAAGAAGGAGAAGGAGAAGGTGAAGTCTGGAGGGTGAATCAGAAGAAGTAGAAGAAGGAGAAGGAGAAGGTGAAGTCTGGAGGGTGAATCAGAAGAAGCAGAAGAAGGAGAAGGAGAAGGTGAAGTCTGGAGGGTGAATCAGAAGAAGGAGAAGAAGGAGAAGGAGAAGATGAAGTCTGGAGGGTGAATCAGAAGAAGTAGAAGAAGGAGAAGGAGAAGGTGAAGTCTGGAGGGTGAATCAGAAGAAGTAGAAGAAGGAGAAGGAGAAGGTGTAGTCTGCAGGGTGAATCAGAAGAAGTAGACGAAGGAGAAGGAGAAGGTGAAGTCTGGAGGGTGAATCAGAAGAAGCAGAAGAAGGAGAAGGAGAAGGTGAAGTCTGGAGGGTGAATCAGAAGAAGTAGAAGAAGGAGAAGGAGAAGGTGAAGTCTGGAGGGTGAATCAGAAGAAGCAGAAGAAGGAGAAGGAGAAGGTGAAGTCTGGAGGGTGAATCAGAAGAAGCAGAAGAAGGAGAAGGAGAAGGTGAAGTCTGGAGTGTGAAACAGAAGAAGCAGAATAAGGAGAAGGAGAAGGTGAAGTCTGGAGGGTGAATCAGAAGAAGCAGAAGAAGGAGAAGGAGAAGGTGAAGTCTGGAGGGTGAATCAGAAGAAGTAGAAGAAGGAGAAGGAGAAGGTGAAGTCTGGAGGGTGAATCAGAAGAAGTAGAAGAAGGAGAAGGAGAAGGTGAGGTCTGGAGGGTGAATCAGAAGAAGCAGAAGAAGGAGAAGTAGAAGGTGAAGTCTGGAGGGTGAATCAGAAGAATCAGAAGAAGGAGAAGGAGAAGGTGAAGTCTGGAGGGTGAATCAGAAGAAGCTGAAGAAAGAGAAGGAGAAGGTGAAGTCTGGAGGGTGAAGCAGAAGAAACAGAAGAAGGAGAAGGAGAAGGTGAAGACTGGAGGGTGAATCAGAAGAAGCAGAAGAAGGAGAAGGAGAAGATGAAGTCTGGAGGGTGAATCAGAAGAAGTAGAAGAAGGAGAAGGAGAAGGTGAAGTCTGGAGGGTGAATCAGAAGAAGTAGAAGAAGGAGAAGGAGAAGATGAAGTCTGGAGGGTGAATCAGAAGAAAGAGAAGAAGGAGAAGGAGAAGGTGAAGTCTGGAGGGTGAATCAGAAGAAGTAGAAGAAGGAGAAGGAGAAGGTGTAGTCTGGAGGGTGAATCAGAAGAAGTAGACGAAGGAGAAGGAGAAGGTGAAGTCTGGAGGGTGAATCAGAAGAAGCAGAAGAAGGAGAAGGAGAAGGTGAAGTCTGGATGGTGAATCAGAAGAAGTAGAAGAAGGAGAAGGATAAGGTGAAGTCAGGAGGGTGAAGCAGAAGAAGCAGAAGAAGGAGAAGGAGAAGGTGAAGTCTGGTGGGTGAAGCAGAAGAAGCAGAAGAAGGAGAAGGAGAAGGTGAAGTCTGGAGGGTGAAGCAGAAGAAGCAGAAGAAGGAGAAGGAGAAGGTGAAGTCAGGAGGGTGGATCAGAAGAAGTACAAGAAGGAGAAGGAGAAGGTGAAGTCTGGAGGGTGAATCAGAAGAAGCAGAAGAAGGAGAAGGAGAAGGTGAAGTCTGGAGGGCGCAGCAGAAGAAGCAGAAGAAGGAGAAAGAGAAGGTGAAGTCTGGAGGGTGAAGCAGAAGAAGCAGAAGAAGGAGAAGGAGAGGGTGAAGTCTGGAGGGTGAATCAGAAGAAGTAGAAGAAGGAGAAGGAGAAGGTGAAGTCAGGAGAGTGAAGCAGAAGAAGCAGAAGAAGGAGAAGGAGAAGGTGAAGTCTGGAGGGCGAAGCAGAAGAAGCAGAAGAAGGAGAAGGTGAAGTCTGGAGGGTGAAGCAGAAGAAGCAGAAGAAGGAGAAGGAGTAGGTGAAGTCTGGAGGGTGAATCAGAAGAAGTAGAAGAAGGAGAAGGAGAAGGTGAAGTCAGGAGGGTGAAGCAGAAGACGCAGAAGAAGGAGAAGGAGAAGGTGAAGTCTGGAGGGTGAAGCAGAAGAAGCAGAAGAAGGAGAAGGAGAAGGTGAAGTCTGGAGGGTGAATCAGAAGAAGCAGAAGAAGGAGAAGGAGAAGGTGAAGTCTGGAGGGTGAATCAGAAGAAGCAGAAGAAGGAGAAGGAGAAGGTGAAGTCAGGAGGGTGAATCAGAAGAAGTAGAAGAAGGAGAAGGAGAAGATGAAGTCTGGAGGGTGAATCAGAAGAAAGAGAAGAAGGAGAAGGAGAAGGTGAAGTCTGGAGGGTGAATCAGAAGAAGTAGAAGAAGGAGAAGGAGAAGGTGTAGTCTGGAGGGTGAATCAGAAGAAGTAGACGAAGGAGAAGGAGAAGGTGAAGTCTGGAGGGTGAATCAGAAGAAGCAGAAGAAGGAGAAGGAGAAGGTGAAGTCTGGATGGTGAATCAGAAGAAGTAGAAGAAGGAGAAGGAGAAGGTGAAGTCTGGAGGGTGAATCAGAAGAAGCAGAAGAAGGAGAAGGAGAAGGTGAAGTCTGGAGGGTGAATCAGAAGAAGCAGAAGAAGGAGAAGGAGAAGGTGAAGTCTGGAGGGTGAATCAGAAGAAGCAGAATAAGGAGAAGGAGAAGGTGAAGTCTGGAGGGTGAATCAGAAGAAGCAGAAGAAGGAGAAGGAGAAGGTGAAGTCTGGAGGGTGAATCAGAAGAAGTAGAAGAAGGAGAAGGAGAAGGTGAAGTCTGGAGGGTGAATCAGAAGAAGTAGAAGAAGGAGAAGGAGAAGGTGAAGTCTGGAGGGTGAATCAGAAGAAGTAGAAGAAGGAGAAGGAGAAGGTGAAGTCTGGAGGGTGAAGCAGAAGAAGTAGATGAAGGAGAAGGAGAAGGTGAAGTCAGGAGGGTGAATCAGAAGAAGTAGAAGAAGGAGAAGGAGAAGGTGAGGTCTGGAGGGTGAATCAGAAGAAGCAGAAGAAGGAGAAGTAGAAGGTGAAGTCTGGAGGGTGAATCAGAAGAATCAGAAGAAGGAGAAGGAGAAGGTGAAGTCTGGAGGGTGAATCAGAAGAAGCTGAAGAAAGAGAAGGAGAAGGTGAAGTCTGGAGGGTGAAGCAGAAGAAACAGAAGAAGGAGAAGGAGAAGGTGAAGACTGGAGGGTGAATCAGAAGAAGTAGAAGAAGGAGAAGGAGAAGGTGAAGTCTGGAGGGTGAATCAGAAGAAGTAGAAGAAGGAGAAGGAGAAGGTGAAGTCTGGAGGGTGAATCAGAAGAAGCAGAAGAAGGAGAAGGAGAAGGTGAAGTCTGGAGGGTGAATCAGAAGAAGGAGAAGAAGGAGAAGGAGAAGATGAAGTCTGGAGGGTGAATCAGAAGAAGTAGAAGAAGGAGAAGGAGAAGGTGAAGTCTGGAGGGTGAATCAGAAGAAGCAGAAGAAGGAGAAGGAGAAGGTGTAGTCTGGAGGGTGAATCAGAAGAAGTAGACGAAGGAGAAGGAGAAGGTGAAGTCTGGAGGGTGAATCAGAAGAAGCAGAAGAAGTAGAAGGAGAAGGTGAAGTCTGGAGGGTGAAGCAGAAGAAGTAGATGAAGGAGAAGGAGAAGGTGAAGTCAGGAGGGTGAATCAGAAGAAGTAGAAGAAGGAGAAGGAGAAGGTGAGGTCTGGAGGGTGAATCAGAAGAAGCAGAAGAAGGAGAAGGAGGAGGTGAAGTCTGGAGGGTGAATCAGAAGAATCAGAAGAAGGAGAAGGAGAAGGTGAAGTCTGGAGGGTGAATCAGAAGAAGCAGAAGAAAGAGAAGGAGAAGGTGAAGTCTGGAGGGTGAAGCAGAAGAAACAGAAGAAGGAGAAGGAGAAGGTGAAGACTGGAGGGTGAATCAGAAGAAGTAGAAGAAGGAGAAGGAGAAGGTGAAGTCTGGAGGGTGAATCAGAAGAAGTAGAAGAAGGAGAAGGAGAAGGTGAAGTCTGGAGGGTGAATCAGAAGAAGCAGAAGAAGGAGAAGGAGAAGGTGAAGTCTGGAGGGTGAATCAGAAGAAGGAGAAGAAGGAGAAGGAGAAGATGAAGTCTGGAGGGTGAATCAGAAGAAGTAGAAGAAGGAGAAGGAGAAGGTGAAGTCTGGAGGGTGAATCAGAAGAAGTAGAAGAAGGAGAAGGAGAAGGTGTAGTCTGCAGGGTGAATCAGAAGAAGTAGACGAAGGAGAAGGAGAAGGTGAAGTCTGGTGGGTGAATCAGAAGAAGCAGAAGAAGGAGAAGGAGAAGGTGAAGTCTGGAGGGTGAATCAGAAGAAGTAGAAGAAGGAGAAGGAGAAGGTGAAGTCTGGAGGGTGAATCAGAAGAAGCAGAAGAAGGAGAAGGAGAAGGTGAAGTCTGGAGGGTGAATCAGAAGAAGCAGAAGAAGGAGAAGGAGAAGGTGAAGTCTGGAGTGTGAAACAGAAGAAGCAGAATAAGGAGAAGGAGAAGGTGAAGTCTGGAGGGTGAATCAGAAGAAGCAGAAGAAGGAGAAGGAGAAGGTGAAGTCTGGAGGGTGAATCAGAAGAAGTAGAAGAAGGAGAAGGAGAAGGTGAAGTCTGGAGGGTGAATCAGAAGAAGTAGAAGAAGGAGAAGGAGAAGGTGAGGTCTGGAGGGTGAATCAGAAGAAGCAGAAGAAGGAGAAGTAGAAGGTGAAGTCTGGAGGGTGAATCAGAAGAATCAGAAGAAGGAGAAGGAGAAGGTGAAGTCTGGAGGGTGAATCAGAAGAAGCTGAAGAAAGAGAAGGAGAAGGTGAAGTCTGGAGGGTGAAGCAGAAGAAACAGAAGAAGGAGAAGGAGAAGGTGAAGACTGGAGGGTGAATCAGAAGAAGCAGAAGAAGGAGAAGGAGAAGATGAAGTCTGGAGGGTGAATCAGAAGAAGTAGAAGAAGGAGAAGGAGAAGGTGAAGTCTGGAGGGTGAATCAGAAGAAGTAGAAGAAGGAGAAGGAGAAGATGAAGTCTGGAGGGTGAATCAGAAGAAAGAGAAGAAGGAGAAGGAGAAGGTGAAGTCTGGAGGGTGAATCAGAAGAAGTAGAAGAAGGAGAAGGAGAAGGTGTAGTCTGGAGGGTGAATCAGAAGAAGTAGACGAAGGAGAAGGAGAAGGTGAAGTCTGGAGGGTGAATCAGAAGAAGCAGAAGAAGGAGAAGGAGAAGGTGAAGTCTGGATGGTGAATCAGAAGAAGTAGAAGAAGGAGAAGGATAAGGTGAAGTCAGGAGGGTTAAGCAGAAGAAGCAGAAGAAGGAGAAGGAGAAGGTGAAGTCTGGTGGGTGAAGCAGAAGAAGCAGAAGAAGGAGAAGGAGAAGGTGAAGTCTGGAGGGTGAAGCAGAAGAAGCAGAAGAAGGAGAAGGAGAAGGTGAAGTCAGGAGGGTGGATCAGAAGAAGTAGAAGAAGGAGAAGGAGAAGGTGAAGTCTGGAGGGTGAATCAGAAGAAGCAGAAGAAGGAGAAGGAGAAGGTGAAGTCTGGAGGGCGCAGCAGAAGAAGCAGAAGAAGGAGAAAGAGAAGGTGAAGTCTGGAGGGTGAAGCAGAAGAAGCAGAAGAAGGAGAAGGAGAGGGTGAAGTCTGGAGGGTGAATCAGAAGAAGTAGAAGAAGGAGAAGGAGAAGGTGAAGTCAGGAGAGTGAAGCAGAAGAAGCAGAAGAAGGAGAAGGAGAAGGTGAAGTCTGGAGGGCGAAGCAGAAGAAGCAGAAGAAGGAGAAGGTGAAGTCTGGAGGGTGAAGCAGAAGAAGCAGAAGAAGGAGAAGGAGTAGGTGAAGTCTGGAGGGTGAATCAGAAGAAGTAGAAGAAGGAGAAGGAGAAGGTGAAGTCTGGAGGGTGAATCAGAAGAAGCAGAAGAAGGAGAAGGAGAAGGTGAAGTCTGGAGGGTGAATCAGAAGAAGTAGAAGAAGGAGAAGGAGAAGGTGAAGTCTGGAGGGTGAATCAGAAGAAGTAGAAGAAGGAGAAGGAGAAGGTGAAGTCTGGAGGGTGAATCAGAAGAAGTAGAAGAAGGAGAAGGAGAAGGTGAAGTCTGGAGGGTGAAGCAGAAGAAGTAGATGAAGGAGAAGGAGAAGGTGAAGTCAGGAGGGTGAATCAGAAGAAGTAGAAGAAGGAGAAGGAGAAGGTGAGGTCTGGAGGGTGAATCAGAAGAAGCAGAAGAAGGAGAAGTAGAAGGTGAAGTCTGGAGGGTGAATCAGAAGAATCAGAAGAAGGAGAAGGAGAAGGTGAAGTCTGGAGGGTGAATCAGAAGAAGCTGAAGAAAGAGAAGGAGAAGGTGAAGTCTGGAGGGTGAAGCAGAAGAAACAGAAGAAGGAGAAGGAGAAGGTGAAGACTGGAGGGTGAATCAGAAGAAGTAGAAGAAGGAGAAGGAGAAGGTGAAGTCTGGAGGGTGAATGAGAAGAAGTAGAAGAAGGAGAAGGAGAAGGTGAAGTCTGGAGGGTGAATCAGAAGAAGCAGAAGAAGGAGAAGGAGAAGGTGAAGTCTGGAGGGTGAATCAGAAGAAGGAGAAGAAGGAGAAGGAGATGATGAAGTCTGGAGGGTGAATCAGAAGAAGTAGAAGAAGGAGAAGGAGAAGGTGAAGTCTGGAGGGTGAATCAGAAGAAGTAGAAGAAGGAGAAGGAGAAGGTGTAGTCTGGAGGGTGAATCAGAAGAAGTAGACGAAGGAGAAGGAGAAGGTGAAGTCTGGAGGGTGAATCAGAAGAAGCAGAAGAAGTAGAAGGAGAAGGTGAAGTCTGGAGGGTGAAGCAGAAGAAGTAGATGAAGGAGAAGGAGAAGGTGAAGTCAGGAGGGTGAATCAGAAGAAGTAGAAGAAGGAGAAGGAGAAGGTGAGGTCTGGAGGGTGAATCAGAAGAAGCAGAAGAAGGAGAAGGAGGAGGTGAAGTCTGGAGGGTGAATCAGAAGAATCAGAAGAAGGAGAAGGAGAAGGTGAAGTCTGGAGGGTGAATCAGAAGAAGCAGAAGAAAGAGAAGGAGAAGGTGAAGTCTGGAGGGTGAAGCAGAAGAAACAGAAGAAGGAGAAGGAGAAGGTGAAGACTGGAGGGTGAATCAGAAGAAGTAGAAGAAGGAGAAGGAGAAGGTGAAGTCTGGAGGGTGAATCAGAAGAAGTAGAAGAAGGAGAAGGAGAAGGTGAAGTCTGGAGGGTGAATCAGAAGAAGCAGAAGAAGGAGAAGGAGAAGGTGAAGTCTGGAGGGTGAATCAGAAGAAGGAGAAGAAGGAGAAGGAGAAGATGAAGTCTGGAGGGTGAATCAGAAGAAGTAGAAGAAGGAGAAGGAGAAGGTGAAGTCTGGAGGGTGAATCAGAAGAAGTAGAAGAAGGAGAAGGAGAAGGTGTAGTCTGCAGGGTGAATCAGAAGAAGTAGACGAAGGAGAAGGAGAAGGTGAAGTCTGGAGGGTGAATCAGAAGAAGCAGAAGAAGGAGAAGGAGAAGGTGAAGTCTGGAGGGTGAATCAGAAGAAGTAGAAGAAGGAGAAGGAGAAGGTGAAGTCTGGAGGGTGAATCAGAAGAAGCAGAAGAAGGAGAAGGAGAAGGTGAAGTCTGGAGGGTGAATCAGAAGAAGCAGAAGAAGGAGAAGGAGAAGGTGAAGTCTGGAGTGTGAAACAGAAGAAGCAGAATAAGGAGAAGGAGAAGGTGAAGTCTGGAGGGTGAATCAGAAGAAGCAGAAGAAGGAGAAGGAGAAGGTGAAGTCTGGAGGGTGAATCAGAAGAAGTAGAAGAAGGAGAAGGAGAAGGTGAAGTCTGGAGGGTGAATCAGAAGAAGTAGAAGAAGGAGAAGGAGAAGGTGAGGTCTGGAGGGTGAATCAGAAGAAGCAGAAGAAGGAGAAGTAGAAGGTGAAGTCTGGAGGGTGAATCAGAAGAATCAGAAGAAGGAGAAGGAGAAGGTGAAGTCTGGAGGGTGAATCAGAAGAAGCTGAAGAAAGAGAAGGAGAAGGTGAAGTCTGGAGGGTGAAGCAGAAGAAACAGAAGAAGGAGAAGGAGAAGGTGAAGACTGGAGGGTGAATCAGAAGAAGTAGAAGAAGGAGAAGGAGAAGGTGAAGTCTGGAGGGTGAATCAGAAGAAGTAGAAGAAGGAGAAGGAGAAGTTGAAGTCTGGAGGGTGAATCAGAAGAAGCAGAAGAAGGAGAAGGAGAAGGTGAAGTCTGGAGGGTGAATCAGAAGAAGCAGAAGAAGGAGAAGGAGAAGATGAAGTCTGGAGGGTGAATCAGAAGAAGTAGAAGAAGGAGAAGGAGAAGGTGAAGTCTGGAGGGTGAATCAGAAGAAGTAGAAGAAGGAGAATGAGAAGATGAAGTCTGGAGGGTGAATCAGAAGAAACAGAAGAAGGAGAAGGAGAAGGTGAAGTCTGGAGGGTGAATCAGAAGAAGTAGAAGAAGGAGAAGGAGAAGGTGTAGTCTGGAGGGTGAATCAGAAGAAGTAGACGAAGGAGAAGGAGAAGGTGAAGTCTGGAGGGTGAATCAGAAGAATCAGAAGAAGGAGAAGGAGAAGGTGAAGTCTGGAGGGTGAATCAGAAGAAGCTGAAGAAAGAGAAGGAGAAGGTGAAGTCTGGAGGGTGAAGCAGAAGAAACAGAAGAAGGAGAAGGAGAAGGTGAAGACTGGAGGGTGAATCAGAAGAAGTAGAAGAAGGAGAAGGAGAAGGTGAAGTCTGGAGGGTGAATGAGAAGAAGTAGAAGAAGGAGAAGGAGAAGGTGAAGTCTGGAGGGTGAATCAGAAGAAGCAGAAGAAGGAGAAGGAGAAGGTGAAGTCTGGAGGGTGAATCAGAAGAAGGAGAAGAAGGAGAAGGAGAAGATGAAGTCTGGAGGGTGAATCAGAAGAAGTAGAAGAAGGAGAAGGAGAAGGTGAAGTCTGGAGGGTGAATCAGAAGAAGTAGAAGAAGGAGAAGGAGAAGGTGTAGTCTGGAGGGTGAATCAGAAGAAGTAGACGAAGGAGAAGGAGAAGGTGAAGTCTGGAGGGTGAATCAGAAGAAGCAGAAGAAGTAGAAGGAGAAGGTGAAGTCTGGAGGGTGAAGCAGAAGAAGTAGATGAAGGAGAAGGAGAAGGTGAAGTCAGGAGGGTGAATCAGAAGAAGTAGAAGAAGGAGAAGGAGAAGGTGAGGTCTGGAGGGTGAATCAGAAGAAGCAGAAGAAGGAGAAGGAGGAGGTGAAGTCTGGAGGGTGAATCAGAAGAATCAGAAGAAGGAGAAGGAGAAGGTGAAGTCTGGAGGGTGAATCAGAAGAAGCAGAAGAAAGAGAAGGAGAAGGTGAAGTCTGGAGGGTGAAGCAGAAGAAACAGAAGAAGGAGAAGGAGAAGGTGAAGACTGGAGGGTGAATCAGAAGAAGTAGAAGAAGGAGAAGGAGAAGGTGAAGTCTGGAGGGTGAATCAGAAGAAGTAGAAGAAGGAGAAGGAGAAGGTGAAGTCTGGAGGGTGAATCAGAAGAAGCAGAAGAAGGAGAAGGAGAAGGTGAAGTCTGGAGGGTGAATCAGAAGAAGGAGAAGAAGGAGAAGGAGAAGATGAAGTCTGGAGGGTGAATCAGAAGAAGTAGAAGAAGGAGAAGGAGAAGGTGAAGTCTGGAGGGTGAATCAGAAGAAGTAGAAGAAGGAGAAGGAGAAGGTGTAGTCTGCAGGGTGAATCAGAAGAAGTAGACGAAGGAGAAGGAGAAGGTGAAGTCTGGAGGGTGAATCAGAAGAAGCAGAAGAAGGAGAAGGAGAAGGTGAAGTCTGGAGGGTGAATCAGAAGAAGTAGAAGAAGGAGAAGGAGAAGGTGAAGTCTGGAGGGTGAATCAGAAGAAGCAGAAGAAGGAGAAGGAGAAGGTGAAGTCTGGAGGGTGAATCAGAAGAAGCAGAAGAAGGAGAAGGAGAAGGTGAAGTCTGGAGTGTGAAACAGAAGAAGCAGAATAAGGAGAAGGAGAAGGTGAAGTCTGGAGGGTGAATCAGAAGAAGCAGAAGAAGGAGAAGGAGAAGGTGAAGTCTGGAGGGTGAATCAGAAGAAGTAGAAGAAGGAGAAGGAGAAGGTGAAGTCTGGAGGGTGAATCAGAAGAAGTAGAAGAAGGAGAAGGAGAAGGTGAGGTCTGAAGGGTGAATCAGAAGAAGCAGAAGAAGGAGAAGTAGAAGGTGAAGTCTGGAGGGTGAATCAGAAGAATCAGAAGAAGGAGAAGGAGAAGGTGAAGTCTGGAGGGTGAATCAGAAGAAGCTGAAGAAAGAGAAGGAGAAGGTGAAGTCTGGAGGGTGAAGCAGAAGAAACAGAAGAAGGAGAAGGAGAAGGTGAAGACTGGAGGGTGAATCAGAAGAAGTAGAAGAAGGAGAAGGAGAAGGTGAAGTCTGGAGGGTGAATCAGAAGAAGTAGAAGAAGGAGAAGGAGAAGTTGAAGTCTGGAGGGTGAATCAGAAGAAGCAGAAGAAGGAGAAGGAGAAGGTGAAGTCTGGAGGGTGAATCAGAAGAAGCAGAAGAAGGAGAAGGAGAAGATGAAGTCTGGAGGGTGAATCAGAAGAAGTAGAAGAAGGAGAAGGAGAAGGTGAAGTCTGGAGGGTGTATCAGAAGAAGTAGAAGAAGGAGAATGAGAAGATGAAGTCTGGAGGGTGAATCAGAAGAAACAGAAGAAGGAGAAGGAGAAGGTGAAGTCTGGAGGGTGAATCAGAAGAAGTAGAAGAAGGAGAAGGAGAAGGTGTAGTCTGGAGGGTGAATCAGAAGAAGTAGACGAAGGAGAAGGAGAAGGTGAAGTCTGGAGTGTGAATCAGAAGAAGCAGAAGAAGGAGAAGGAGAAGGTGAAGTCTGGAGGGTGAATCAGAAGAAGTAGAAGAAGGAGAAGGAGAAGGTGAAGTCTGGAGGGTGAATCAGAAGAAGCAGAAGAAGGAGAAGGAGAAGGTGAAGTCTGGAGGGTGAATCAGAAGAAGCAGAAGAAGGAGAAGGAGAAGGTGAAGTCTGGAGGGTGAATCAGAAGAAGCAGAATAAGGAGAAGGAGAAGGTGAAGTCTGGAGGGTGAATCAGAAGAAAGAGAAGAAGGAGAAGGAGAAGGTGAAGTCTGGAGGGTGAATCAGAAGAAGTAGAAGAAGGAGAAGGAGAAGGTGTAGTCTGGAGGGCGAATCAGAAGAAGTAGACGAAGGAGAAGGAGAAGGTGAAGTCTGGAGGGTGAATCAGAAGAAGCAGAAGAAGGAGAAGGAGAAGGTGAAGTCTGGAGGGTGAATCAGAAGAAGTAGAAGAAGGAGAAGGAGAAGGTGAAGTCTGGAGGGTGAATCAGAAGAAGCAGAAGAAAGAGAAGGAGAAGGTGAAGTCTGGAGTGTGAATCAGAAGAAGTAGAAGAAGGAGAAGGAGAAAGTGAAGTCTGGAGGGTGAATCAGAAGAAGCAGAAGAAGGAGAAGGAGAAGGTGAAGTCTGGAGGGTGAATCAGAAGAAGCAGAAGAAGGAGAAGGAAAAGGTGAAGTCTGGAGGGTGAATCAGAAGAAGCAGAAGAAGGAGAAGGAGAAGGTGAAGTCTGGAGGGTGAATCAGAAGAAGCAGAATAAGGAGAAGGAGAAGGTGAAGTCTGGAGGGTGAATCAGAAGAAGCAGAAGAAGGAGAAGGAGAAGGTGAAGTCTGGAGGGTGAATCAGAAGAAGTAGAAGAAGGAGAAGGAGAAGGTGAAGTCTGGAGGGTGAAGCAGAAGAAGTAGAAGAAGGAGAAGGAGAAGGTGAAGTCAGGAGGGTGAATCAGAAGAAGCAGAAGAAGGAGAAGGAGAAGGTGAAGTCTGGAGGGTGAATCAGAAGAATCAGAAGAAGGAGAAGGAGAAGATGAAGTCTGGAGGGTGAATCAGAAGAAGCAGAAGAAAGAGAAGGAGAAGGTGAAGTCTGGAGGGTGAAGCAGAAGAAACAGAAGAAGGAGAAGGAGTAGGTGAAGACTGGAGGGTGAATCAGAAGAAGTAGAAGAAGGAGAAGGAGAAGGTGAAGTCTGGAGGGTGAATCAGACGAAGTAGAAGAAGGAGAAGGAGAAGGCGAAGTCTGGAGGGTGAATCAGAAGAAGCAGAAGAAGGAGAAGGAGAAGGTGAAGTTAGGAGGGTGAATCAGAAGAAGCAGAAGAAGGAGAAGGAGCAGGTGAAGTCAGGGGGGTGAAGCAGAAGAAGTAGAAGAAGGAGAAGGAGAAGGTGAAGTCAGGACGGTGAAGCAGAAGAAGCAGAAGAAGGAGAAGGAGAAGGTGAAGTCTGGAGGGTGAAGCAGAAGAAGCAGAAGAAGGAGAAGGAGAGGGTGAAGTCTGGAGGGTGAATCAGAAGAAGTAGAAGAAGGAGAAGGAGAAGGTGAAGTCAGGAGAGTGAAGCAGAAGAAGCAGAAGAAGGAGAAGGAGAAGGTGAAGTCTGGAGGGCGAAGCAGAAGAAGCAGAAGAAGGAGAAGGAGAAGGTGAAGTCTGGAGGGTGAAGCAGAAGAAGCAGAAGAAGGAGAAGGAGTAGGTGAAGTCTGGAGGGTGAATCAGAAGAAGTAGAAGAAGGAGAAGGATAAGGTGAAGTCAGGAGGGTGAAGCAGAAGAAGCAGAAGAAGGAGAAGGAGAAGGTGAAGTCTGGTGGGTGAAGCAGAAGAAGCAGAAGAAGGAGAAGGAGAAGGTGAAGTCTGGAGGGTGAAGCAGAAGAAGCAGAAGAAGGAGAAGGAGAAGGTGAAGTCAGGAGGGTGGATCAGAAGAAGTAGAAGAAGGAGAAGGAGAAGGTGAAGTCTGGAGGGTGAATCAGAAGAAGCAGAAGAAGGAGAAGGAGAAGGTGAAGTCTGGAGGGCGCAGTAGAAGAAGCAGAAGAAGGAGAAAGAGAAGGTGAAGTCTGGAGGGGGAAGCAGAAGAAGCAGAAGAAGGAGAAGGAGAGGGTGAAGTCTGGAGGGTGAATCAGAAGAAGTAGAAGAAGGAGAAGGAGAAGGTGAAGTCAGGAGAGTGAAGCAGAAGAAGCAGAAGAAGGAGAAGGAGAAGGTGAAGTCTGGAGGGCGAAGCAGAAGAAGCAGAAGAAGGAGAAGGAGAAGGTGAAGTCTGGAGGGTGAAGCAGAAGAAGCAGAAGAAGGAGAAGGAGTAGGTGAAGTCTGGAGGGTGAATCAGAAGAAGTAGAAGAAGGAGAAGGAGAAGGTGAAGTCAGGAGGGTGAAGCAGAAGAAGCAGAAGAAGGAGAAGGAGAAGGTGAAGTCTGGAGGGTGAAGCAGAAGAAGCAGAAGAAGGAGAAGGAGAAGGTGAAGTCTGGAGGGTGAATCAGAAGAAGCAGAAGAAGGAGAAGGAGAAGGTGAAGTCTGGAGGGTGAATCAGAAGAAGCAGAAGAAGGAGAAGGAGAAGGTGAAGTCAGGAGGGTGAATCAGAAGAAGCAGAAGAAGGAGAAGGAGAAGGTGAATTTAGGAGGGTGAATCAGAAGAAGCAGAAGAAGGAGAAGGAGCAGGTGAAGTCAGGGGGGTGTAGCAGAAGAAGTAGAAGAAGGAGAAGGAGAAGGTGAAGTCAGGACGGTGAAGCAGAAGAAGCAGAAGAAGGAGAAGGAGAAGGTGAAGCCTGGAGGGCGCAGCAGAAGAAGCAGAAGAAGGAGAAGGAGAAGGTGAAGTCTGGAGTGTGAAGCAGAAGAAGCAGAAGAAGGAGAAGGAGAAGGTGAAGTCTGGAGGGTGAAGCAGAAGAAACAGAAGAAGGAGAAGGAGAAGGTGAAGACTGGAGGGTGAATCAGAAGAAGTAGAAGAAGGAGAAGGAGAAGGTGAAGTCTGGAGGGTGAATCAGAAGAAGTAGAAGAAGGAGAAGGAGAAGTTGAAGTCTGGAGGGTGAATCAGAAGAAGCAGAAGAAGGAGAAGGAGAAGGTGAAGTCTGGAGGGTGAATCAGAAGAAGCAGAAGAAGGAGAAGGAGAAGATGAAGTCTGGAGGGTGAATCAGAAGAAGTAGAAGAAGGAGAAGGAGAAGGTGAAGTCTGGAGGGTGAATCAGAAGAAGTAGAAGAAGGAGAAGGAGAAGATGAAGTCTGGAGGGTGAATCAGAAGAAAGAGAAGAAGGAGAAGGAGAAGGTGAAGTCTGGAGGGTGAATCAGAAGAAGTAGAAGAAGGAGAAGGAGAAGGTGTAGTCTGGAGGGTGAATCAGAAGAAGTATACGAAGGAGAAGGAGAAGGTGAAGTCTGGAGGGTGAATCAGAAGAAGCAGAAGAAGTAGAAGGAGAAGGTGAAGTCTGGATGGTGAATCAGAAGAAGTAGAAGAAGGAGAAGGAGAAGGTGAAGTCTGGAGGGTGAATCAGAAGAAGCAGAAGAAGGAGAAGGAGAAGGTGAAGTCTGGAGGGTGAATCAGAAGAAGCAGAAGAAGGAGAAGGAGAAGGTGAAGTCTGGAGGGTGAATCAGAAGAAGCAGAATAAGGAGAAGGAGAAGGTGAAGTCTGGAGGGTGAATCAGAAGAAGCAGAAGAAGGAGAAGGAGAAGGTGAAGTCTGGAGGGTGAATCAGAAGAAGTAGAAGAAGGAGAAGGAGAAGGTGAAGTCTGGAGGGTGAATCAGAAGAAGTAGAAGAAGGAGAAGGAGAAGGTGAAGTCTGGAGGGTGAATCAGAAGAAGTAGAAGAAGGAGAAGGAGAAGGTGAAGTCTGGAGGGTGAAGCAGAAGAAGTAGATGAAGGAGAAGGAGAAGGTGAAGTCAGGAGGGTGAATCAGAAGAAGTAGAAGAAGGAGAAGGAGAAGGTGAGGTCTGGAGGGTGAATCAGAAGAAGCAGAAGAAGGAGAAGGAGAAGGTGAAGTCTGGAGGGTGAATCAGAAGAATCAGAAGAAGGAGAAGGAGAAGGTGAAGTCAGGATGGTGAAGCAGAAGAAGCAGAAGAAGGAGAAGGAGAAGGTGAAGTCTGGAAGGTGAAGCAGAAGAAGCAGAAGGAGGAGAAGGAGAAGGTGAGGTCTGGAGGGTGAAGCAGAAGAAGCAGAAGAAGGAGAAGGAGAAGGTGAAGTAAGGAGGGTGAATCAGAAGAAGTAGAAGAAGGAGAAGGAGAAGGTGAAGTCTGGAGGGTGAATCAGAAGACGTAGAAGAAGGAGAAGGAGAAGGTGAAGTCTGGAGGGTGAATCAGAAGAAGTAGAAGAAGGAGAAGGAGAAGGTGAAATCTGGAGGGTGAATCAGAAGAAGCAGAAGAAGGAGAAGGAGAAGGTGAAGTCTGGAGGGTGAATCAGAAGAAGGAGAAGAAGGAGAAGGAGAAGATGAAGTCTGGAGGGTGAATCAGAAGAAGTAGAAGAAGGAGAAGGAGAAGGTGAAGTCTGGAGGGTGAATCAGAAGAAGTAGAAGAAGGAGAAGGAGAAGGTGTAGTCTGGAGGGTGAATCAGAAGAAGTAGACGAAGGAGAAGGAGAAGGTGAAGTCTGGAGGGTGAATCAGAAGAAGCAGAAGAAGGAGAAGGAGAAGGTGAAGTCTGGAGGGTGAATCAGAAGAAGTAGAAGAAGGAGAAGGAGAAGGTGAAGTCTGGAGAGTGAATCAGAAGAAGCAGAAGAAGGAGAAGGAGAAGGTGAAGTCTGGAGGGTGAATCAGAAGAAGCAGAAGAAGGATAAGGAGAAGGTGAAGTCTGGAGGGTGAAACAGAAGAAGCAGAATAAGGAGAAGGAGAAGGTGAAGTCTGGAGGGTGAATCAGAAGAAGCAGAAGAAGGAGAAGGAGAAGGTGAAGTCTGGAGGGTGAATCAGAAGAAGTAGAAGAAGGAGAAGGAGAAGGTGAAGTCTGGAGGGTGAAGCAGAAGAAGTAGAAGAAGGAGAAGGAGAAGTTGAAGTCTGGAGGGTGAATCAGAAGAAGCAGAAGAAGGAGAAGGAGAAGGTGAAGTCTGGAGGGTGAATCAGAAGAAGCAGAAGAAGGAGAAGGAGAAGATGAAGTCTGGAGGGTGAATCAGAAGAAGTAGAAGAAGGAGAAGGTGAAGTCTGGAGGGTGAATCAGAAGAAGTAGAAGAAGGAGAATGAGAAGATGAAGTCTGGAGGGTGAATCAGAAGAAACAGAAGAAGGAGAAGGAGAAGGTGAAGTCTGGAGGGTGAATCAGAAGAAGTAGAAGAAGGAGAAGGAGAAGGTGTAGTCTGGAGGGTGAATCAGAAGAAGTAGACGAAGGAGAAGGAGAAGGTGAAGTCTGGAGGGTGAATCAGAAGAAGCAGAAGAAGGAGAAGGAGAAGGTGAAGTCTGGAGGGTGAATCAGAAGAAGTAGAAGAAGGAGAAGGAGAAGGTGAAGTCTGGAGGGTGAATCAGAAGAAGCAGAAGAAGGAGAAGGAGAAGGTGAAGTCTGGAGGGTGAATCAGAAGAAGCAGAAGAAGGAGAAGGAGAAGGTGAAGTCTGGAGGGTGAATCAGAAGAAGCAGAAGAAGGAGAAGGAGAAGGTGAAGTCTGGAGGGTGAATCAGAAGAAGTAGAAGAAGGAGAAGGAGAAGGTGAAGTCTGGAGGGTGAATCAGAAGAAGTAGAAGAAGGAGAAGGAGAAGGTGAAGTCTGGAGGGTGAAGCAGAAGAAGTAGATGAAGGAGAAGGAGAAGGTGAAGTCAGGAGGGTGAATCAGAAGAAGTAGAAGAAGGAGA